>NW_017732471.1:303396-349918 GCF_001890085.2 Hipposideros armiger | reverse complement strand
CAGTAGCAAAATTACAGTTATAGAGTAGCAACAAAAATAATTTTATGGTTGGGGGTCACCACAACATGAGGAACTGTATTAAGGGGTCGCAGCATTAGGAAGGTTGAGAACCGCTGCTAACCCAAGGAATAAAATCTGTGTGTGATGGAGAGCCCATCCCTTTTCTTCACCTTGTCCCTGAGAGCTGATAGCATTTATTAACTATTCTTAACCAGAGGATCTGAATGTGTCACAAAATTGTTATTGAAGCCTGAGTTTCTGCAATGACTTCTTGCCATGTGTTTTTACTTCTATCATTATCTCTCCAATAGATTATGGACTAAAGCCAGAATAACATGTTAAAACAAAACAAACAGACAATTAATTATCTCATTCTGGCCCAAAGGCAAAATTCACAATTCTAACTTTGATCATTATAGCTATGTGGTTTTGGTCCCTACTTATCTATCATATCCCAAGCCATGTCACCATGGTTCACTTTTGTCTAGCAATGCAGGTTGAATTCATAGTTTTCTAAGCTCTTCCCTACTGAAGGTCTTTGCAGATGCTGCATCCTTGGCCTGGAACACTTTTCCTCCGCTCCTTCAAAATGGCCAACTCCTGATTCTTTAAGTCGCTGCGGAAATCTTGCTTCTTGGAGAAACCTTTATTTGAATTAGTTCCTTCTTCTCATCTTCAACCTATTATTTCCTATTAAAGTTTCCTATTTGTGTGTTTATACTCCTTATCAAAATCTGAATACTTAATTATGTTCTTGGGTTATTTAAATTACTTCCTCTCTACTAGATTCTACAAAAGCATGGCTCAGGCCTATTCTCTGTATTGCTCCTCTAATGGTTTGCTGTTGGGAACATTCTCAGTAAACATGTAAATAGATGAGTAACTCGCATACCCTATCTCAGTGCCTGTTTTAGATCACCTCACACTGTGATGCATGATAACCTACATAGGGCCTCCTGGTGAGAGGTGATTTCCTTTATACTGTGTGTAAGTAGAAACCCAACAACTTCTATATATGGTCCCATTTCCAAGAGGTGATGCTCTTAAAACTAAATTATGAGGTGTACTTATTATCTAAGAGAACAAAACCCTTTTCTTGATTTCTGCCATATACTTAGACTCTGTGATTTCTATTTTGTCTAAAAATCCACCATTAATAAAAAACTAAAACAAACAAGCAAAAACATAAAATAAAATCTGAAAGTCTTATTTACTTTTAAGCACGAAGGCAAAAAATAGTCCAGGAATCACTGCATGGCATTAGAGGGATGTCCCAAACATCAGAGCTAAGGTCGAATACCCTAACGGCCTTTATTCCGGTACTATTCTATGTATCGGAGATACATAGGTTCCAGACCCAAGGTTGGTTATTTATTTTATTGTTTTCAATACATGTAAAAATAATAAAAATCCTCATGTATCACCACTCAGCTAGAAATAAAACATTGTCAGTTCAGATAGAGGCCCCTATGAAAAATTTTCAATTCCCCTTCTCTGCTCATAGAGGAAACAATGACTCTAAATTTGGTAATTCCCATATTCCTGTAGTTATTTATAATTTTACCATATGTGCAAGTATCTACACATACTATTGAATAATATTTATGTGTTTTTAAGTTATAAGTGTTTATTTCTTTCTACATCTTGTTTTGTTTTGTTCCATGTTACATTAATTGAGATCATCCATGTTCACACATACATCTTATACATTATTTTAAATGCTGCTTATTATCGGATTATATGAAAAATATCACAATAGTGATCCATTGTTCAGTATATTGTTATTTAGCTTTATTTGTATTCTATTTTAAACAAATAGCTGCTCTCAGAATGTATTCTTATATATGTGTGTCATAACTTTTCTAGCATATTATCTTAGTCCGTTTGGGCTGCTCTAACAAAGTGCCATAGACTGGGTGGCTTATAAACAACAGAATTTATTTTTCAAAGTTCTAGAGGCTGGAAGTCTGAGATCAGAGTGCCAGCTTAGGAAATTGACAGAGTGCTGGTGAAACCCTCTTCCAAGTTGCAAACTGCCAACTTCTCCTTGTATCCTCATGTGGCAGAGGGCAGAGAGATCCCTCTGTGATCTGTTTTGTAAGGGTACTAATCCCTTTCATGAGGACTCCTTCCTCATGATGTTATTACCTTCCAGAGGCCCTTCTAATACCATCATTTGAGGTGTTAGGGTTACAGCATATGAGTTGGGGGTGGGGGGGCATAGACATTCAGTACTTTGCAGATATATCCCTGGAATGTAATTTCCACATCAAAGGGTGTATCCATGCCTCTTACATCGCTGCACATCCTCTCAGACTCACCTTTTGTTCCAGCCATGACCTTGGTCACTAGTGTTGTGTAAATGCTTCTCACCCTTCTAAAAATGCAGCTGATAATGTCACCCTCAGTCCCAGGCAAAACTTCATTTTCTGCCTTGAGAGTCTTTGGACTATGTTGTGTAAACTGCTGGAGGAATTTCATTTGGTACTCTGGCCTATTGCATTTAAAACCAATGGAGTGATTCTTAAATAATGGAACCCCTAGAGCTAATGGACACATATCCCCCTTCTTTTCACTTCAGTGAATGGCTCTAAGAGAAGCGGTTCTCAACCTTCCTAATGCCACAACCCCTTAATACAGTTCTTCATGTTGTGGTGACCCCCAACCATAAAATTATTTTCATTGCTACTCTATAACTGTAATTTTGCTACTGTTGTGAATCGTAATGTAATGTCTTTTGTTTTCCGAAGGTCTTAGGCGACCCCTGTGAAAGGGTTGTTTGACCCCCAAAGGGTCACGACCCACAGGTTGAGAACCGCTGCTAGAGTATCTAATTACCTAACTTGACGACATGTACTAGATTTGACTCTCTCTTCCCCCAGTACACCCTCCTGTTCCTCATTCTTCCTCCATGATCATATTCCCACATAAATTACTCACGCGGTCTATATTCTGGGTGGGATGGTGGAGATGATCCCAGAGTAACATAGCGTATGTACTTTTTTTCTCTCTCTCTAAATTGATTGTACTGATTTCCACTCTCATCAGCACTTCATAAAATTACCCAATATAGCTAATATGTGGGCACATGACTCGCAAATTTCTATTCTTAGCTGATTTCTCTGAACACCCAGCTCATTTGCAACTGCCCTCAATGTCAAATAGGCATCTCGAACTTAACAAATAAAATAGAATTATTGATCTCTCTCCTCCCAGTATTGCTTCCAGTCCAGTGATTTTTCTGCTTAGTAATTTGAGCTGTCATTAACCCAATTTATAAGGCTCCAAAACATGGAATCATAACCAGCTCTTTTGTATACATACACCACTTTGATTTGTTAAATATCTATTCCACTTCACTTCCAAATAAATTACAAATCTGACTATCATCTCTTTCGTGAACTACTAAAATACCTTCTTAATGCATCTGTCGGCTGCCATTATTCATTCTTCCTCCAATTTCTTTTCCACAAAGTAGCCAAAGTCATCTTTTACAGTGTAATTTAGATAATGCTAGACTCATTTCTCCTCAGTATCCCCATCATACTTTTATGCGTGCCGTGGATCTAATGTGGCCCCAACCTACCACACTGGCCTGTCTCTTACCACCCTCCTCCTTGACTGCTCTGCCCTTGGCACCATCTTGCTTCCTCTGACACAGGGTCTGTATACTTGGTGCTCCATCTGTGGGAAACAGATGCTACAGGCTTTTTCTTCTCTAGGGTGCCTTCCTTATCAACCAATCAATATTCAGTGTCATTTCAACCTGATTTGACTGTGCAATAATTATCGCTACCCTGATATCATCACATTTAATTTATTTTTAAACACATTTAATTTATTTTTTAGATCATTTACTGTCTAAACATAAACCTTCAAGTAGAAATAAGGTGCTCTGTCTATTCCAGTCAAGGGTACGGGCCCAGGTCTAGCATGAGGTCAGGAACATACATGGTACCCAGTTTGTGGTTGTTTGAGGATTGAGTAAAAATCACTCTAAACTCAGGATCCGTTCTTATTCTGACAATGACTGATGCTGGGAATGCCAGACTGATAGTTCCCACTTGTCAGCCAGGTTATCCTACATGGGGTGGAGGTGGGGGAAGGCAACACAGCTACTTAAACGTGTACGTTAGGGAGCATGATTGGCAAAGGTTGCCATCTCACTTTAAAATGAATGAAAATGAAATGTGTTAATAAAATCTTCTGCAGTTTTATCATCGGAACACAACTTCCACTTGGTTCTGCCTAATGAAATTAGGCAGGAAGACACTAGGCAGGAACCCAGGGGAAGTTTTGTCACTCGGAAGGCTCCAGTGACTCCTTAAGCTCATCCAGTTCTAGTTCCACCTCCTTGGAGTTGGAGTGAATCTGGTCTGAAGGTGATGGGATGATGTACCACCGGAAAAGAGGAGGATGTGGGGACACCACCCCCAGGTTGACTGTGTGAGCAAAGAGCACAGCTCCTGCAAGTGACCAAGCATGGCTGTGGTCTGTGGAGAAGATTTGTCAGGGCCCTGGGAGGGGAGCCGGTAGGATCCTGCAGACAACGGAGGGCTGGCAAGAGACAGAGAATGTGGGTGCTCCTGGAATACGAGTCCATTCACTTAGCATTCACTACGTAACTGTAACTTTTTCCTCCGCTACTCATGCAAATTAGTGTGGCTTGTTTTATGCATAAAGGCAAGAATCTATGTGGATGAGACCAAGGAAACACTTTCCATTATGTAATAAAAAGTAAATCCATTTTAAAATCATCATTCACATACACATATCTTCATGCTTTCAGACACATGACTGTGGTATAAAAGTGAGCTAAATCATATTTATGGAGAAATAATAAGATGATAAATAATGAGCGCTTTTTTGTACTTAGAAATTAAAATATTTTAAAATATTCACCTGTGGTATGTATATTAAAATGCCTTCTAAGGACTAATTATATATATATATATATATATATACATATATATATATATACATATATATATATATGTATATATATATATGTATGTATATATATATGTAATTTAGGCAAGTGCTTCAGCTTTTTGCTCTTAATGAAAATGGACATTTATTGACTTAATACCTTTTTAATTGCTCTTTCTCCATTTCACATTTATGAATCTTTTGAAATTATTTTTGTGTAAAGCAAAAGAGTTTTCTTTCTTTAATTTATATTTGAATCACACCTGATTCAGACCTTGTGGAGGATATTTATCTCATACTGTTTCTGCATAAGTATTCAGTGCATCTTTTTTTCTTTTTTTTTAACTGAGCCATCCTGCCACCTGTTGGCAGCTCAGTGGCAGCTCAGCACGGCTGTTCAGATCTCACACTCTTGAGCCAGCTCTTAGCCAACTGAGCCACTCGGCCAGCCCCTCAATGCATCTTTTTAAAGAAGTCTTGGACTGTTTATAAAAACAGAACTGTAGTGGGCCAAAAAAACAAACAAACAAACAAACAAAAAAAACAAGTATTACCATATTTTAACAGTTTCACAAACTGTTAGGGTGCTGATAATGATGTGAAATATCATCAGTTGGATCAATACAACAACTTTATTGAGCAATCATGAGCTAAAGATATGTATGCTTTCTAAGTGAGAAATTTCACTCCTGGCTATACATCCATCTCAGTACATGTATAATAATACCCATACAGAATTGCTAATAATGACAAAATTTGGGGGGGAAGAAAACATAGCTCCTAACAATAACATTTGTTGCTGAAGACTGCTCACACAATGGAATAATATATGTCAACAAAGAATGTAAAAGCTACAAAGTCCAATACCAACCAAAACTAAACCATATTTCTATATGGAAAATTAGATAGTGAAATTACAAAGAATTGAAAGAAAAAAAGATTATTGCAAAAGTTGGGGTAAAAGTTACATCAAGGGAGAGCACAGGGCATCTGTGGCATCTTGAAGAAGTTAATATAATTTTAAATAGCTATTGAAATCCAACCCAAGTCTCAAGGCCCAGCTGACATGTGACGTTATGAATGCTACTCCGTCTCCCCTCTCATGAAAATGTACTTTCCTCAGCAAACTCTTTGTATTAAGTGCAATTTGCCTAATTATACTCTTGACAAATACCTTTCGAATTGTGTGGTATTTAGCATGGTCTCATGGTAAAAAAAGGAGAAGAATCCCCTGGGACCATGAGGAGGATTTAATGAATAGACTTGATATGGAGGTGTGGACTTGATATGGAGGATTTAATGAATAGACTTGATATGGAGGTGTGGGCAGGTATAAGGAAACAGACGATGAGGAGGAGCCACCCAGCAAGGAGCGATAGAAGGAATGCTTCCTAGATCTGAGAAAGTGAGGACAAGAAATGTCGTTAGGAAACCCCAGTGAGAGATGAAAGGCATTGGGGGAGGACAGCAAAACCCAATCAGAAGAGTGATGACAAGAGAAACTGGGTGATGGAGTCCATTAAGACTGAGAATGAATAAGAAGGGTGCACAGCTCATGGGTCTACACCGTTTAGGAATATATATGAGTGATACATCACTTATAAGACTTAATACAATATTCCACAAATAGTGTTATATATAGTAGGTGTTAAATATTTGTTGAACTTGTTAAAAATCTACATATTTTGTACAGTGTAGGGTTTTTTTGCTTGTACACTGTAGGGTTTTTTAAATTGCCTAAGCTGTTTAGAGTGTAAATGGTTTGAAAGATTTTGAGACCTTTCCATATATGCCTGAAATTAATATTTGCTTTCCCTGGGGGCATTGTTTATTTTTTACCTAAATTTTATTTATTTTTTAAACCTAATTTTTATTTTTCTTATCCAGTGTCCATCAATGAGATGAACTATTGGTTGCCCACATCCTTCAAGGTATGTGAGCCATTCTTGGAATATCTTTTTCCTAGAAACTAGTTCTTCTCAGGTAACTGGCATTGAAAAACATCGTCAGAGAAGAATAAACTGCCAACAACCTCTCACTGATTCCTTAAATCTTGATGAAAATCGTCCATGGTTTAATTGAGCTTGAGAGCTGTTCAGCATCTACAAAAAATATATCACTTAATGCAGGGTTTCTACTTATTTACTCCAGGCCTCCATAAGACTTCTAGAGTGTTTCCTAGTAAAGCAGTGCACTGTGTTTTACCAACTCCACCAGATTCTTTTTGGAGACTTGGGAGCAAATGTGTGCTCACCTTATCCTTCTTATTCAGTCTGGTGGAGATAAAATAATGATAGAGATAAAGATAAAAACCAATATGTACACAGAATGAAGAATCGTGTTTATTGAGTTTATTTTTCTGTTATCAAAGATAATCATTTTTCAGGCTTTTCGTTTTTCTTTATGAAATATGGAGCACAGATAACTTTTGGATTTTACTCAATTTTTTTTTTTCAAAATTCACGGTTTGGATTTTCAGAAATATGATTTCTAATATCGATTTGGTGTTGTTTTATGAGTACTCTTTCACCATATATAGTTGGAGTGATTCATTCAACAGGCTCTTCTCTATCTTTGCTCATTTAGGGTAACATTATTTCCTTGAGTCAAAAGACTACTCTGTAGACCTTTAGAATTCATTGTGGGTCTTTGAAACATGAATGATGAATTAATAAATGTTAAATAACTTTTGAAAATGTGCTGTATGTCTTTAAAGTGTTTTTCAAATTATTGTTTCATTGACCTAAAAGAGGGTCTCGAATTTAGTTTAGGAAAATATTATTGCAAAATTTATCAAATAGCATGACAGTGAATATGATTGTTTTATATTGTAATTTTGGCTAAAATTTTAGAAAAATCAATATATATTCATAAGTCTACATTTAAACATTTCATAATTAAAATAAAATAAAACAGCTGCCTCTCTTGAGATTCTATAAGTAAAAAAAATAAATAAAAATGTGAGCTCACAAATAATTCAGCTAATAATTTTTCATTTTATATGAGATAATAAACGTATTGCTCTCTGGAAGGCATATAGTATTAAGAAAAAGATTTTCATTGGTGCAAAAGTAAACTTTGACTATCATAATTTCAGGTAGAAACTTAAACATATGGCTGTCTTCTTACCATGATTCACCTTGCTGTGATTTTCTCTCTGCACAATTGGAGAATAGCAACTTTGTTATTTAGAATTCTTCTGCACACATCCTTCACATTGTGTTGTGTGGTTAGTCTGATTCCTCTCACACCAGTCTCTATTTTCCTCATTTGAACTCTCATTTATTCTAAGGCTACTGTTCTTAGCTCTTTCCCAAATGCCATTCAGCTTTTTTTTTTTTCTTCAGACGCTATCCTATTTTCTTACAGCTTCCCCTAATTTTGATTTCCCTCATTTTAAAAGATTATATTCCAGTCTCAAGCGTGAATCTAATTTGTGGTACCTTAATTCCATATTTCTTAAATTAATTAAATTTAATGTGAAGATGCAAGCTAAAAGAAACCCTAGAAATCCCATAGATCAATAGCTTCAATTTACAAATGAAGAAACAAAAAAAAAGAACTTACAGTGTCAGACTATGAGTTAGTGTACACAACTGGTAATGTCACAATGCATCCCTTTGATCTATGTGGTTTTGAGCAGTTTTATTTAAAAAGTGGACATCAAAACTTCTATCATCTGTGTCATTTCATATTAAACATTTTTCTGTGAAAATCAGGCTTAATATAGTGTGTTTTTTAGGATTATAATATTTAAAAGATTCAAAATATACTAATTGCCTTTACATACTTTTGATTATAATAACCACTCTTTATAACAGAAAGACCAGATATTTCTGCTGTGACAATGTGAAATTAGAAGGAAACAAACACACCTGAATGGTTAAATACCATGTAACAATTGTAAACATACTTGTAAGCATATGATCTGTAAGTCATCTTGTGGGAATTAGCATCAAATTCCATTTCTAAATTTCGAGTTTGAGTTAGTGAAGTTAATTGAAGTTACTGAAGTTACCGAAGCTAGTCACTATTAGCAAATGCTGCCTAGATTTATATGTTTAAGAAGGAATGGGGGTATGTGTGTGTGCTCTTTTAATTTTGATTTTTCTCATCCTGGATTATACAGCAAAACTGTACTATAATTATGTTTCAGACTTTATTGATATTTTAAATAAATTACAGGATAAGTTATGATAACAGGACAAACAATACTTAGCTGCTGAATATAAACAAAGTATAGAGTAGCATAAATCTTGCAAGCACAAAAGTGGTAAAAACAGCAAGATTTATAGGCTCTAGTACAAGAAAGATATACAGTAACAACTGCAGTAATCTCAAAAATTTATATCCCAAAATGTGCAGACTTGATCTTATTTTCAGTCAGTGTGTTCTGTATGGAAGATGAACATGCTCATGACAATGGAGTATGATTTAGAAAACTAGATCCTGCACAGAGGAATATAAAATGTGATTATATACTGTACTCCTGTGCAAAATTTTAAACAGAATTTAATCAATCATTTTGAAACCTAGATATATTTTTGGAACAATGACATCACTTTTAAATTATGTGTAGTTTTTAAATGCCCAAAATTAATAATGTCTTTGTGTACATGTATTACTTTGGAAAGAAACTACTAAGAACTGTATTATCAGACCGAACAGTCTTTGCAAATTCCTGTGCCACAAGGCAATTCGTTACTTCATTTTAATGGAATGTTCCATCCTGAAAATGTCTAACTGCTCAGAAGAGGAAAAGAAGTGTAAATTTATTATCTGAGAAAAGAAAATTAATTGACACAGGCCAAGAATGTAGTGGAATTAGACCCAGGTGGAATAACTGAGAACTTCAGTAACTCCACCTAGACTCTATGGCATAATAAAATTATATGCAAAAATGGAAATGAATCATTTTGAACAAAGCTTAAAATTTCTCAATGGAATTCCACATAAAATAATTATCTCCAAGTGAATCTAGTTTTAGAACAGAAAATGTCACTGAGTTACAAAAAAATATTATTTTGTTGGTTTTGTTATTCTTGCTGTTTAAATTAAATACCATTACAGAGAGAGTTGACAATTACTGAGATAAAGTTTAAAAAAAAAATAGAGATCAGGGCAAGATGTAAATAAAATGTGTTCAGTCTATAGCCATTTATTGAACATCTCCTATTTCTTAGGTCATGTTCTAACACCTGGGTATACAGGCAATACATCTATTCAAAATGGAAAACTTGATGAGACTATTATCAAGGATAGAAAAACCAGTTAGTTTACAATAGCGGTATATCCTAGGGAAATGATAAAAGTCAAGCATTAGAAAACAGCAATGGTGAAGGCCGGCCGAGTGGCTCAGTTGGTTAAGAGCTCACTCAAGAGTGCGAGCTCTGAGCAACAGGGTAGCCAGTTCGATTCCTAGCCTGTGCTGAGCTGCCGCTGAGCTGCCAACAGGTGGCAGGATGGCTCAGTAAAAAAAAAGAAAAAGAAAACAGTAATGGTAAAACCATGGTGTAGTAACAAGTTTGCCAGATTTTCTTAAACAGTATGTGGTCCAATGTGGGAGCATGGTGAGAGCCAGAAATATGGTATGGCTTATGGTTTAGAGAAGCGTTCAGTGGTTTTCAATCACAGCATTGCTCATACGAATTTTAGTACTAAAATATTATCTATGTTGTGATAAATTAGATTACTGGTTTGGAAAGAAACATCTCAACCTATCTATGATTCCTATTGCCTTTTCTGATAATGACGTTGACTTGTAAGCCTGTGACTTATTTTCTTTAATTTGACTGTTTCTGAAATTATGTCTCTGAGTATAGAAAAAGGTTTTACTCACTAAGCCAACATTATTGCCTCCAGATAAACATAGAGCATTATGACTTTTAACATTATTTTATTTTCTAAATTGTATGGTGTATGCTATTTAGGACATAGGGTTGCAACTTTATTAGTATAAATTATAGATTCCTTAGTCTTCTTAAGGCCAAAATCTAGACTTGTAAACATACTCTTAGAGCCTTCTTGATTTAAATAAAAGTGTTTATCCACTTTTGTTCAATCTTTAATTCATTTCAAAAGGTAAAACAATGAAAATAAAGCGAAAATATCTTAAAACCCATTAATTTATATTTTTTCATAAGGCTTTATTTTTCAAAAATTAGTTTTATAAATATCTAGTTTTTCGGTGAAAGCCACAGTTAGTAATGAAATTTCTCTCTTACAGGATTTAGCCAGTTCAGTCAGATTCAAACGAGTTATCACTAAAAAAAGTAGATTTGTCATCAACACAATATGTGTTTTTCCCACATACTTGAAAGACAAATTATGTCAAAACTGTTATTTTTTACTGTGGAGTTAGCCATGTAATTTTAGTCACCACTACGGAAGGTAGCATTCTGATATATCCAGAGAATGTATGAAATTAAATGGAGGTGACTGGGCCCTAAAAAGTGGTAGGCCTCTATAAGTAACTGGACAATTGGAGAACTCATTTGGGAATGCCCATTCATATTTACAAGAATTGTCAGCAACACTCAACATAGTGTCAATCCTATCAACACTTCAATGGGTGGTTATGAGAATTGAGAACAAAACTTAATCCAATAGTTTAGGGATTATCAGGATCCAAAACAGATTGAATTGTAGGTCAAAAATGCATCCAGAAATAGCCTACCTAGGGAGGAGCTATTATTACTTCCATCTACTACAGGATGCTATGAGCTCATGTAATTTATGTTACTTACAATCACACATTGAAGGGTGCTAAAATCAGATTGGGAAACCTGGTTTTTGATTCCAGTGTCTCTTTTTTCCCCAATACATTATGTTGTCTCCAAATAATAATGAAAAATAAATCACTGTTACATTTTACAAAACATTTGAAGTTATTATTCTCCATACTAAGCACTTTAAATATATACTCACATACACACATACATGTAGTGAATCTATTTACAACTGTTGCTTTTAGCTTTGGAATGTTATTAATTATTGATTCAAATTCTTTAATATAGGCAGGCCAATTAAAATTGTCTATTTATCCTTGTGTGAGTTTTGGCTGATTGTGCCTTTCAAAAAATTGCTCCATTTTATCTAGTTTATCAAATTTGGAGATACAGCATTGTTCATAATATTCTTTTATTCTCTGTTTAATGTTCATGGCATTGGAATGGATGGCCCTTCTTTCATTTCTGATATTAGTCATTTGTGTTTTCTCCTTAATTTACCTGGCTTTAGGGTTATCAGTTTTCATCATGTCAGAGAACCAACTTTTGGCTTCAGTGATTTTTATTTCTTTATATCTGCTTAGTTGCTTTTAATTTGCTATTCTTTTTCCAGTTTCCTAATGTGGAAACTTAGATTATTAATTTTAGATCTTCTTTGGAATATATTCATTCATTCAATTCTATAAATTTCCCTCTAAGTACCTCTTTCACTGCTTTCCACCAATTTTGTTAAGTTGTATTTTCATTTTCATTTAGTTGAAAATATTTTAAAATTTATCTTGAGATTTCTTTTTTGACCCATGTGTTGTTTAGAAATGTGTAGCTTAATCTCCAAGTATTTTAGAGTTTTCAGCTATTTTTCTTTTTTCTGTTGCTGATTTCCAGTTGCATTCCTTTGAGGTCTGAGAACATATTTTTATGATTTCCATTTTTTTAAAAAATCTGTGAAGTTGTATTTAATGGCCAAAAATGTGGTCTATCTCAGTGAAATTTCCATATATGTTTGAAAAAAAATGTGTGTTCTGTTTTGTTGGATGAAGTATTCCATAAATGTCAATTAGATCCAGTTGATTGATGGTGCCCTTCAGTTCAACTATGGCTTGACTGATTTTCTGCTTGCTCTATATTTTAATGACTTTGCTATTATCCAAGAGTACTTTTGAAGTCTCTAACTGTAATAGTGGACCCATCTGTTTGTCCTTGTGGCTCTGTTAGTTTTTGTCTCACATATTTTGTCAGTTGGTTTTTAGGCCCTTGTACACTAAGGTTGCTATGTCATTTTTGAGAATGATACTTTTATTGTTATGCAGTGCTCCTCTTCATCAATGAACACTTTCCTTGCTCTTAAGTCAGCTTTGAGAGAAATTACTACTCCAGTTACCTTTTGATTAGTGTTGGCATGCCATATCATTCTGCAGTCTTTCCTTTTCATCTCTGTGTGCTTTATGTTTAAAGTGGATTTGTTGCCGACAACGTATAGTTGGGTCTTATTTTTTATTAACTCTGCAGTCTCTGTCTTTTAATTGATGTATTTAGATCATCAATATTTAAGTTATTATTGCTATAGTTGGAATAATATAGATATTTGATACTGTGGACCTTTTTTTGTATCTTCCTTCCACTTTTTTCTGACTTCTCTCTTTTTAATTGAGCATTTTTAAAACACTGAGAATTTTATATAGTTCTCGTTTTCTCCTCTATTACCATATCCAATATATATATATATATATATATATGTTGTTTTTTTTACTTTTTTCAGTTGTTTTCCTTGAGTTTGAAATATAAATTGTCTACTAATCCACATACACTTGCAAATAACACTGTACAACTTTATTGGAGAGTATAAGCTGTTCTAAAAGAGGATTCACCAATTCCTCTCTTCCATGGTTTAGACAGTGACACCAATCCTTGTTCACTTACTCAGAAGCTAAAAATCACTGAATACATAACTGTTATGATTATTTTGAACAAACTGTTATCTGTTAGATCAGTTAAGAATAAAAGTAATAAAACATTTTATTTTGCCTTCATTTATTCGTTTTGTAATGCTCTTCCTTTGTTTATGTATATCTGAGTATCTGACCTATGTCATTGTTCTTCTTTCTGAAGAATGTCTTCCAATATTTCTGTAGGTGTCAGAGGCTAACATTTCCTCCCATGTCCTTGTTTTTATTTCCCCTATTGTTTTGCTTTTGGGTTTCCCAAACGGCTTCTTTTTAAATAAGGTCTAAGGCAAACAGTCCTTTCAGTTGTATTCTTTGCTAGTATGCAGCAGCCCTGTTGAAGTGATGGTTATGTGTGGGGGAAGGGGAGCACAGAACAGTCCTATCATTGGGCCTCAGTCTCTTAGTGCGCCTGCGTCTCTGGGCTGTAGCCTACACAAACACTTTATATTCGTCCCCCCTTCTCCCCCACCTTTCTTAGGTGAGACCACTAGGAGGCCAGAGCTGGAGTTACATGGAAGCTGCAGTAGGCTGGAGTTGGGTATTTTCCTTCCCCCAGGTTGCTGAGGCTGTAATACCTACTAGCTTTTTTTTTAAGGACAAGGCTTGTTAAGAATAGAATGCTATTAGCATATTTCAAAATGGCTACTCTGCTTTTGCTTTTCCCCCGGTGGAACCATGTGGGGATTCTCCTCCAATTTACCAGGTTTTGACAGTGAAGACTGAAGAAAAGTTCCCAAACTTTTGTGAGTTTTACTCCCTAATGCTGGCCCCCTCTGGAGTTTTTAACTCTCCAACTAGTTCATATCGAAACTGCCACAATTTGTCAATTGAAGTTTAAGTTTTCCTATCTCATTACAGATTCCAGCTGAGTTTTCAGCTTCTGGGCTACTATGAGTCTCTATATTTACACGTCTGTCTCCAATTTGGGGTGCAGCAGTTTGCACTGTGACTTCAATTTTCTGATAGATGTAAGAAGAATGGCTGATTTTTAGTTTGTTCAGCTTTTTTCTTTGGTCAGGACCTAACAACTTCTTCGCTCATTATATGCTAGACCAGAAACCCGAAGGCATGTATTGCTTTTTATAACTCATAATGCTGGGCCTAAACCCCTAAATTTCTGATTTGTTGTCTAGGATACAGCCCATAAATTTTTATTTTTTAAAAAGTTTCAATGTAATGTTGATATACAGGTCGAGGAACTATATTTTTAGAGCCACTAGATTAGAGCATCTTTTTCACTGATGTACATTTTTCAGTAGTTCCTTAAAAAAAGAAATAATAGTAAGCAAATTTCTGGAGTTATTCTTCCTTGCATAAGTTATAACTATAGACTGCTCTGTATTCCTGCAAATCCTTACTGTATTTTGGTCTGTCTTCGTATAGTGTGCTGAATTTTTAGAAGATCCTTTCAACCTTTCAGTGTTGAAACTTGTGTCCTTATTTTCTGGAGACATTTACTAAGTTTTTGTTTTTTGTTTTGTTTTATGACTTCCCCTTGTCTGTATTCTTGCTTATCTTCTCCTGGCCCTTTTCTTTGTTTCATTTGCCCGTCCATGTTAATCACCTTAATTTCTTATATTAACTTTTCTCTTTCTTATCTCTATTTTTGAGGTCTATTTTCTCTAAGATTTTCCTGTCTTTCTGTTAAATCCTTTTTGTAATTCATTCATTCATTCATTTATTCATTTAAGTTTGGCTAATATATTTCCTCTCACTGTCTCTGAACTTTTTCCTATTATCCAATTATTATGTGACTTAGAAATCTTACATTTTGCTTAACAACGTGGCAACAGAAACTAAAATCATCACAAGACTTATCTGAATTGGAATAGGCTTGCTAAAGATGAGGGGGAAAAAGCTGTTATCAAACTGTTTTCAAGTTGTGTTACATTTCTACATGTGTAGAGAGACTGAAAGTATAAAGACCAAAGGAAGGAAAGACAGTTGAATAATATATCTCTCCTTTCTGTGCCCACCAGGGAATAATCCATCAGAAAGTATACTATGGATTCAAAAGGATAAATCAATTTTCAGCTCCTTTAAAGAATCAAATATTTTCTCTTCTTTGAAAATGGTGAAACAAAAATAATGCACCTGTATCTAAAGGAAAGCTAAGACAAGATAAAGCTTGAAAAGGAGGTAGAACAAAGATAATACAGAGATTTTCTTTTTTCTTAAGTTGTGACTTTCCATACTTTATATGATTAGCCTGGTTCTTGGATAGAAGTTGTTCCACTAACTGGCACAGATATATGGGGAAATGAATTTTGACTTCCCTTTATTAAGTAGGGGCATTCATTTGGAGATTTACAGTAGGTAAGAACTAGGGATATCTAAGATGCAAATGATGAATTAAGGTAGGCCTATTAGTATGTTGGAAACATAGATTTTAACCTGTAAGATTTTAGGAGCAAAGCTAATTATATGGAACCTGTTCTGAATGAATATGTAGAATAAGAGAAGAGAGAAAAGAATAAAAATATGAAAAATATATGTAAAGATATTAGACATAATAAGTATATAGAGAAAATGGAACACTTATAAATTGCAGGTCTAAATTTAAAATTATACAACTACAATGCAAATAGTTTGGCAGTTTTTAAAAATAATTTAATTACAAGCATATCAAATGTTTGAGTGATTCTGTACTTAGAACTGCAAAAAGATAACATTAGCCTATCAGGATAGCTAAAATTAAAATGACTATCCATACCAGTGTCATTAAGAATGTGAAGGAACTGTATATCTTGAACACTGATGGTCTGAATTTGAAATGGTGCAAATAAAACAGATTTTTTATACATAGTAAAATATTTTTACAGTTCCTTCAAAAATTAAAATTATACCAATGGATATAAGTTAGTGGTTTCCAGAGTCAGGGACAGGCTATGTGAGTCTATAAAAGGACAAAGCAAGGGGTACTTGTAGTGATTAAAATGTTCTGTACCTTGACTGTACCAATGTCAATGTCCTGGTTCTAATACTGTACTATAGTTTTCCAAGATGATACCATTGGGACAAACTAGGTAATGGGTATACATCGCCTCTCATTCTTATTGCTTTCAATGACATGTGAGTCTCCAATTAACTCAAAATTAAAAGTTTGTTTTAAAACAAGACATAAACATTATGGGATCCATCTATTCCACATCTAGTTATAAGAGAAAATAACATATATGTCAGATGATGACACGTATGTAAATATTTTCATTATATCCCAAAACCGTGAATTACCCACCTTTATAAATAGGTGAATAAACAAGCTTTTGTACATATATCAATTAGAACACCATTAAGCTATACAAACGAGTAAAATATTAATATAAGGACATGAATGAATCTCAAAATAATTAGGTTGAGCTAGAAAAAAAGCAGACAAAAACAGTACATACTGTATGATTCTCTATAGGTAAAATTCTAGAAAACCAAATGACCTATAGTGATAGCAAGCAGATCTGTGGTTGCCTGGGTTGATGAGATAGAGAAAGGATAGAAAGCGATAAGGAGGCGTAAGGAAACTTGGGGTTGTGGGTTAGATCTGTGTTCTTGATCATGATGATAGTTTCACAGGTGTAAGCATATGTCAAATATATACAATAGAAGATAGAAATTGTTATAGTCATACAATTGAATATTATTTAGCAATAAAAGGAGTTAAGTGCTGATATGTGGTATAACGTGAATGAACCTTGAAAACATGCAAAGCAAAAGAAGCAAGACACAATAAGCCACACATGTGTGATTCCATTTATATGAAAAGCTCAGAATAGGTGCATCCATAAAGACAGAAAGTGTATCAATAGTACCTAGAATATGGGGGATAGGAGGAATGCGGAAAGAGTGCTTGTTTCTTTATGTGGTGATGAAAATTTTCTAAAATTAGATGTTCATGATGGTTGCATAACTCTGCATATTTTCAAAACCACTGAATTGTACACTTTAAAGGAGTGATCTCATTATATATGAATTATATATTAGTAAATGTTATTTTAAAATATGGCTTAATTGTTGGAACAATTTGTAAATGCAGATATTCACTAATTGCCAATAGATCCTCAAATATCTATGAATTTATATATTAGAATCCATGAATATTTTGAATGGTAGAGTATCCATGCATTTCAGAGTTCACTGGAGTCATGTATATAACTCCTTTTGAGTGTCAACATTCTAAAATCAATATCACCTAAGGTCTGTAAACATTTGAGGGTTCCTGGTTTAGCATGAATAAGAAAGTGTGGTGGAGAATGAGAGCTATTTTAAATATTTTAAAGCCATTCCACAGACATGCTTTCGGTGTAGATCCAGAATCAGTGTGTGACAATTATAAGAAGACGATTTTAACTTACTGTCTTTAGTCACTCTTGTTGTTGACTGATTATAAATAAATGGCAGCAAGCCTCCACCCCTCACTGCATTCACCCTTTTTGCAATGTGACTGTTTATTTCCTCCATCAAGAAAAGTCTTTTTTCCCTACCTTTTGATGCTGGACTGACTTCAGAATCAGACATCTTAGGCTTCAAACAGCAGGTTTTTTTCTGCTCTTCATCTTGGAGCCTTGTCCCCATCGTAAGCCAATGTTAGCACCCTGGAGGATCACTGGAAACAGAGGAGATTTTAGTATTCCTAGTAAGATCTTAAATATACAAACCTAGATCAACCAAGTATAGCTTGTATCGACAGAACTACCAACATCATCCGTGGCATCATGAGAAACAATGATCGTTGTTTAATGCTGCTAATGTTGGTGTGGTTTGTTACTGAATCATAGCTAATTGAGAGAGTACATCTAATCGGTTCCTCCTGAATTTATTTTTTTGTCTAAATATTTTTTTCCAAGAGCAATTTTAAAGTCATTATATATCTGAAAATAGAGAATTACATTTATTTACCACCATATTCAATATGGTTAACCAGAATCCAAATTATAGGTAAACATTGCATGCTAATATGATATTTGTATAATATATAACATATTATCAAGATACTACATAGGTATTAGATCTAATGGTATACTATATACAGAGTTTTCTTGCATTTTTATATTAATCTCAATCTGACTCCTTTGTAGTTCTGATTTTTCTTTCTGAAAACTTATCCTTTTGTCTTTAATATTTTTAATTTTAACAATAATGATGTAGAAACTTTTTGTTATACTTTTGTTGTTTTATTTCAATCCATTGTGATTTTCAGCATGTCAATTTACATTTTAAATCAATTATTGAAAATATTTTACTATGATTTTTTTTTCAGTTTTTACCTCTGAGATTCTAAAAGATGGTTCTTTCTGTATCTTCCTGCTTTACCATGAGATCATCTGTCAGTATTCTTTCCCAATACCTTCTAGATGATCTTTTCCAATTTGAACCTTCCAGCTCATTATTTATCTCTTCTATCATGTTCTCTTTACTTTCACCTTACCATCTTTTCAGGATAATATATGTTATTAATAGATATGTGTTAACTAGATATATATTAGATAGATACATTGCATATAATGTATTTCAGTGAGTTTGCTGAGCAGTCATGCAGTGAAGGGCAATACAGCTAGAGATATCTTTTCTAAGTTATCTCTGAACCTGAAGTTTATATAATTAAGAGAAACGTACATAAAATAAATATAAAACATTACCATTGCATATTTCTCATGTACTTATGGTCACATGAACACTTTGCTGGTGACCCATCTAGGTCCTTGGAAAGGTCCAGTGCAAATGACGGACCTAGGAGCCTACACTTTGGTTGAGCCACGTGTGCTTCTAACCCTCACTAGGTCTTGGGACTCCGGTTTTACTCTACCCCATACTCTAAACATGACCTCCCCTGAAGTTTTCTCAGTTTTGTTCCAAATGCTGAGTATGGCCCTGCATTCTTCCTCCCTCCATATCTCTAGGCAGCATGTTAGTATTCAGTTTTGAATTGATGAGAACATTGAATCCATGTAGTGCTTCTCAAACAGCACACATCTGCTGAAAACAATAGGAGCCCTCACTCCTTGTCAATAAAGATTGTTTCCTTGCTGAGAAAACGTTACTAATGATGTGGTGGCATTTTAGCCCATGTATTTTGCAGCAGAAAAATAATGAGAGAGCTGCTGGAATGAAAATTACCTTCATTTAGGAAAGTAAATAAATAAAAATACTTACTATTAATGTGCAAACACTAATGCTTTATTGAACTGAGAAGGTTGACTCAAAGGCTTTAAATATGCTGCAATTTCATAGATAAAGCTATTTATTAAAGATCATGCAGAATTAAGTGTCAATAAAAATGTATTTTCTGATAAATTACATCTATATCAAATGTAGAAATCTTGAGAACCTAGTATTCTAAACCTGTGTCCTTTCTTTGAAGTTGATAACTCTGCTAGGTTTCCTAACAGAATGCAAGATTTTATTATTAGTGAGTTTTTATTCTCACACTGTTATGTAGAACCCTGGCCTTTATGCATTAGGCTGGGTAATATGTCAGCATTAAACATCATTTTATCCAGAAGATTCAAAGTTAAGTAGACTAGAGAAAAGCAGGTAAAGTGGCTTTCTCACACCATGCTCCAGGTTAGAGGTATGATTTTGCTTCTCTTTAGAACAGTAAACACATTGAAGAACAGATTGAAAGAATACAAATAAGGAAAGACAGTGTTTATTGGAGATTGCACAAAGCTACTCTCCAAAACTTTTCCTTGGTGGAGTCCTTCCCAAATAATAGCAGTTTCAGACTCATCTCATAGCACCAACTACAAGAGGGACATGGACACACACACACACACACACACACACACACACACACACACACACACAATGAGATGACACCAAAGAAATGATTTTGAAACACAAAGACAAAGGCAGCAAATAATTCAATTGAAAAACTCCAGTAGAACTTCCAATAAGCCATAGCTTCTATAAGCTTTCAAAACTTTTTAAAGCTACATATTTCTGCCCTGAGAACCATGTGAGCTAACTGTGACCTTGATCGTGACCCTATTGAATATTAATAAATCTCTTTGACTGGAAGTAGAAAGAGAGGAACCTTTCAGCTCTTTATAGAGGTTGGAAAGAGTCACATTGACTGAACAAACTCAGTCAACATGCATCCATTTATTCATTCATCCATTTAAAACTATTTATGTAATGTTTTATGTCTGTCACACTTTTTTAAATGTATGCATTCACTGCTGAAGTATATGGAAGTTGAACTTGGGACCAGAAAGAGAAGCTATGTTCAAGTAGGATGAGTTGAGCTCATAAATGGATGAAGCAACTTAGCATAAAAAGTTAGAAAACTATTACTAATCCAGAAGTTCATGGTGATATTATATCTGAGTAGAGCTACTGACCAAATATATTTCTATATAAATGTTAGCAGTCATGTACATGATCATAAATCATTGAAATGAAATGATTAAGGGAACTCTGCCTGTTCTAAAAGAGTCCAACAGAGAAAACTTACTTTCCCTCCTAGGGTTTCTGATCAAATTAAGAAACAACAACAGAGTTGGCAGATGAAGTATAAAAATTATAAACATGGTTACTGAGAGAACCAGGTGGGACACCTCGCCTCGTATGCCAGCTGACTGGGTCTACTCATCTCTAACTAACCTCCCCAAAGTCCAGATCTATGGCAGCATACCTGAGGAAAATGTCCAATTTAAAAGAGAATACACCTGTCCAGGACACTCCTTCCCACTGGATCAGTGCAGGAGGAAGGAGTGAAGGGGTAGAGGTACCAAGGGTTCTAGCTGAAGACATAAGGTGTTTCCGGTTTAAAACTGATAACATTGCCAGTTACACCCCTCCTAAATGTAGTGGAGAGAAGTGAAGTTTGCAGCAAGAGTGCAGAAGTAAACAGGGAACCTGTCCTCCTGTTAATGGAAAATTGAATAATGTCATTCCCAGCTAAATAAAAGAGTAGAAGCAAGGAAGTATTCACAGGCAAATATAATCATCATTAAAAAAAAAGGCATTCGCAGTCAGAGATAGCACACATTTCCATCTTAATGAATTCTTTCCTGAAACCCTAAGGATGTAAATATGAGACGATATAAGAAGAACTGTCATAAAAATAGGAGGAGAGGGGTGGGTTCTTTCACTTGAATGAGTGGGGATTATTCTGCTAAAATACACTGAATAAAACTACCAAGAAAAATTGTTATACTGGTAGAGTGACTTTATAATGATTTAAGACATATATGTGTATATGTATGTATTTAATAAAAAATGAAATAATTTAGGATGTAAAGTCAAACTCATCTTTAGCACAATAAGCGGGATATAGTAGAAAATAAATTATTAGTAAACATTTTATGGAAGAAAAGTACTTCTGACTATGGGCAAGCTGTAGATAATGTGTATGCAGTTATTTGGCTATACTTGAAAGCTGGCATTTTTTATGTTCAATGAAAGCAGACATTAGACCCTCCTTACTTCAAAGAAGATGCAAATAAAACTTAAAGGGAGCAAAACTGTCTCTGGAAAAATGCAACAATAATCATTTCCTGAATATGTTCCAATAAGCACAAAAGAATTCATATAAAATGACTAATTTTCAAAAAGTACAGTGTTGCTAAGCTGGTAATGCCTATTTACTTACCCTGAGTATAGAAAAGCATTGCAGAAAGTAAAAATCATCCATTTCATGATCAAATTAAAATGTTTGGTGTGTGGAAATGTTCCCCTCACTTGAAGCCCTCTAAATTCAATAGCTAGACTTACTCCAACAATCATCTTATTCTGCTATCTGAACACCGGAGTATTCTGAGTAATGGAAAATTAGTATTTCATTTTAAAGATTGAAATCAATGTTTCTAGTTTTAACATTTACCACAGAAAATTAGTCAATTATCACAAAGGCATAATGTTATCTGATGGTGATGCATAGAAAGAATTGTATTCCTGTCAGTTTCAGGAACCCACTGCTGTTCTGGCTAAAGTACCTTCACACAGTCCTTAGTTATAAAATATGTTCTGGCTAAAGTGCCTTCACACAGTCCATATTTACAAAATATGTTATGAACAGCGGAAAGTTCTTCCAGGTTAGGGTTTTATTAGGTACAGCCTCTTTTTTTTTTTTTTTAGTTGAGCCATCCTGCCACCTGTTGGCAGCTCAGCGGCTGCTCAGCTCGGGCTGGGACTCGAACCACTGTTGCTCAGAGCTCGCACTCTTGAGTGAGCTCTTAACCAACTGAGCCATTCAGCCGGCCCTTAGGTACAGCCTCTAAATTTAAATTGTGAATTAAGAATTAGGTACAGCCCTTACATTTAAATTCTAAATTAAGAATTTGTCTTTGGAAATTGCTCTTTCAAATTTCAGTTCAGATTTTTGTCTATTCAAACGTATTTCCAATACTAGGTTTCATTTTTCATTTATACAAGCTTATTGAGATACAACTCACAAATTGAAAAATTTACCTTTTTAAAATGCACTAATCAGTGCATTTTAATCAGTGGTTTCTAATATATTCATGGTGTCATGTGACCATTACCACTAGCTAATTCCAGAATATTTTCATCCCCTGACAGGAGAAGTTCCATGCCCATGTGCAGCCTCTATGCATCCTCCCTCCTCTAGATCCTGGCAAACAATAACACATTTCTGTTTCTAGGAATTTGCCTATTTTGACCTTTCATATTAATGGATTCACAAAATATGTTGCCTTTGTGTCTTGATATTATTTAGCATCATTTTTCAAGGTTCATCCAAGTTGTAGAATGTATCAACATTTTATTCTTTTTTTATTGTTGAATTGTGCATTTTATGGCATGGATATACCATATTTTTCTAATCAATTAAACAGGTGATAGATATTTGAGCTGTTTATACTTTGGGCTATTATTAATGATGTTATCAATATAATAATGCTATATTTGCATGCAATTTTTGTGTGACCATATGGTTACCGTTCTCTGGAGTATATAACTAGAATTTGAATTGCTGGATCATACAGAAACATGCATAACTTTTTGAGAAATAGCCAAATTGTTTTACAAAGTGGCTGTACCATTTTACATTCCCAAGAGCACTGTACCAGGGGAATACATCCTAGTCCAAACTCATTCTGCATTTTGGTTGTAGTCTTCTTAGCAACCACACTTTTAGCGAGGATGACAGCAAGAAGTCCTAGCCCTCTTCTCCCTGCCACCACCCCCCCACCCCTGCCATAAAACAATGATTTAAAAACTATTCATGAGTGAATATAGCTCTTGGAGAGCCCTGGTGTACAATTAACAAACTTCAATAATCCAGTAGAGAACAAAACATGAAGATTATTGCATAGAAAAGTTTGTGAAGCACTAAACCTGAGTCACTTCATCCCCCAGGCTGACACAGTTTAGCACCAAGATAGATCCCCTTAGACATGCCCCCCCCCCGCCCCTTGCCCATGGGGACAAAGAGCAAGTGGATACCCACAGCTTCTGACACCAAGGACACCCACAGTCTTTGGTGACACCAACACTGGTAGACAGAGCTGCTTGCAGGTCATGCTGCTGAGCCCTGCTTAAGCCCAGGCCACTGCTGTGCCAACCCCAAAGCTGGAGTTTCAGGCATAGGAGCCACTGCTGTGCACAACCTTAAGATTATTAGTGGGTTTCTCAGAGCACAAGTCTTATAGTCCAGGAGAGAGAAGAGTGATATATTCAAGGAAGGATAGAAGAAAGGGAGGGAGGAAGGGAGGAAGAAAGAAAAAGAAAAAGAAAACACTGCCAACCAAGAATACCATGCCAACAAAACTATCCTTTAAAAATAAATGAGAGATAAAATCTATCCCAGAAAAGCAAAAATGGACTTGCCTTACAAAAAATGCTTAAGGGGATTCATCAAGTTGAAATTAAAGCATACAAAACAGCAACATTAAAGCGTACAAAATAATAAATCTTACTGGTATAGGTAAATATATAGACAAATATAGAAAAATGTAACACTGTAATGTTGATGCATTGATTAACTTTAGCACTAATATAAGATTTAAAAAATAAAAAGCTGTTGCATAATACCAAAGAATCAAATTCTGACAACAGGAATATGGAGTTCTAGGGGCAGGGACTCAATATGTAATTTTGTGTATAATTCAATTTAAGTTAGCATCTTAAACTGGTGGTTGTAACTATAAGATAATTTTATGCAAGCATTGAGGTGACCACAAAGAAAAAATATATATAGATATGCAAAAGGTAAAGAGAAAAGAAACAAAGCCAATTACTCCAAAAAATAGTCAAATACCCAAAAAAGACAGCAAGAGGCAAATATGGTAATGAAACAGCTGTAAAACAGACAGAGAACAACTAATGAAAAGTCAAAAGGAAGTTCTAACCTACCAAAATTTACTATAAATATATATGAATTAAGCTCCCCAATCAAAAGGCATAGAGTATCTGAATGAATTAAAAAAATAAAATAAAATAAAGTAATAAAATAAAACAAGACCCAGTGATATGCTGTCCACAAGAGGCTGACTTTAGATTTAAGTATACACAAAGGCTGGGAATGAAAGAATGAAAGAGATATTATTCTGCACAAAAAAAAGAAAAAGCAGAAGTAGTTATACTTACATCAGACAAAAAGGACTTTAGGTGAAAAGTTTTTGCAGAGACAAAGAAGGTTATTGTATAAAGATAAAAGGGTCAATTTATCGGGCAGACATAGCAATTATAAATATATATGTACCTAACATAAGAACATCTAAATATAGTAAACAAGTAGAGACAAATCTGAAGGGAGGAATTGACAGCAATACAATACTAACAGGATACTTCAATAATGGATAGAACACTTTCAATAATGGATTTAGCAACCAGACAGAAAATCAATAAATGATTAACATGAACAATACTATAGACCAAACTGACGTAACAGACATATTCAAAACTATCCAACCAACAGCAGATGAATAGACATTTTGTGCACATGAAACATTCTCTGGGATAGATCACATTTTAGGTCACAAAACGTATCTTAACAAATTGAAAAAGATCAAGATTTTTGTAACTACCTTTTCTAATTTCACAAATTAGAAATCAAAATTTAAGAAAATGGGAAAATTCACAAATATGTAAAAACTAAACAGCACACTTTTGAACAACCAATAGGTCAAAGAGGATATCAAAAGGCAATTTAAAAATATCACAAGACAAATTAAAACGAAAACACAGCATACCAAAACTTATATAAGCCAGCACAAACAGAACTGAGAGCAAAGTTTATAGCAATAAATGCCTACTTTAAAGTAGAACAAAGGTCTCAAACAAACAACCTAATTTTACACCTTCATGACCTAGGGAAAGAAGAAGAAAGTAAACCCAAAGTTATCAAAGGGAAGGAAATAATAAATATTAGAGCAGAAATAAATCAAATAGAGAATAGAAAAACAATAGAAAAAAACAATAAAACTAAGAGTTGTTTTTTGAAAAGATAAACAACATCAATAAACCCTTAGCTAGACTAACTAAGAAATAAAAGAGAGACTCAAATAAATAAGAAATGAATGAGGAGACATTAAAATTAATGCCTCAGGAATAAAAAGAATCATAAAGAACTTTTATAATTATATGCCAACAAATTGGATAACCTCGAAGAAATTGATAAATTCCTAGAAACATACAGCCTACCAAAACTGAATCAAGAAGAAATAGAATACCTGAACAGACCAATAAAAAATAATGAGATTGGATCAGTAATCAAAAACCTCCCTAAAAGAAAAGTGCAGGACCAGATGGCTTCATGGATGAATGCTTCTAAACATCCAAAAAATGTAATAAAACATTGCAACTCTGGAAATCAGATTGCTTTTTTTTCTCACTCTCCTCAGGCTTTGTTGTTCTGTCTCTTTGTATATCTAATTAACATTGTGGATGAAAAAGGGGTTCTAAGAAAAGTTAACCACAGTGTGATCTGATCATAAATTACTAACAGGACAGGTCATGGTGGGTATTTTGCCCCATCCTTGCAACTTTTTTAGTAAAAGTTTTGTCTTTGCCTTAAGCAAGCCCTTTCCATTGTGTGTGTGTGTGTGTGCACGTGAGTGCGCATCTATGTTAACATACCTTTGAAATAAGCATAACTACTGTCAAGAGAGCCCATAATCTTGTTAACTATCCTGTAATCCATCCCCTACCTTGCTTTTTTCTCACCTTCACTTAACCATTCTTATATTCTCTCTTAATTCTGAATGCATAAAACTAGCTGCAAACTGCCATTCTGGAATGCATTTTTCTCAGTCTGTTGAGATCTTGCTTCCAGGATTATCCTCTGTTGGGCTCAAATACATTTTTATGAAACTTCTCTACAGGTATGGAAGTGCTTCCACTGACATTTTAAATGTGGCAACTTTTGAAATCACCCCTCTCCGCCTCCCCCTCAAGGTTCCCTGTCATTGTTTGCTGTTATCATTGTTGGTACATGTTCATTTTAGTGCCTTTTCTGGACTAATTCAGCCAAGTCTATTTCATGGTCATGTGAAGTGCCTGCTCCATTCACTAGATGGTTTTCAAGCCTATTTTAGTTTTCACTTTCCCTTTGCCTAGTCTTAAGGTCAGCCAGAGTTTAGAGTTCACGGCTTTCTCAGTTCTTTCCTGGGCGTGTGCAAAGCCCTGGATATGTCCACAGCTCTGTACCTGGATGTGGTCTTCTGGAATCCCAGATGAGTCAGGATTTCGAAGTGCCCAGTGAATATCTCATTCCCCATGTTTTTCCTTGTAAGTTTTTTTGGTCAGACTTTTGTTGGTCCCAACTGTTATCGCTACCTCAGGCAGCTGTGTTAAACAATTGCCACTGTTTGTTTTGAAAAATGCCCTGAGGATAGGACTGTTTGCGGAGAACAAGCTCCGTGTCACATCAAATAGGGACAAGCCTAGACAATCAAGCTTTTCAGGGAGCTGCCAGACAGGTCAGAACGAAAATTCACTGACAAGACAAAAGCGCTGGGCTTTTTATCTGGGATATCCAAACCTGTAGTGCCCCTCCAGTGGCTGTCAGTGTGCTGTTTTGTTTTGTTTCGTTTTTTTATAGCTATTATAGTTATAAGGCTGTTGGTTTTCAAGGCTACTGTGAATCTGGGTGACAAGAGAACGGGATTAGGGCAAGTTAAAAAGTGCCATAAAGTTTGCTGTTCTTACCAAGATTAAATAAATAAATAAATAAATAAATAAATAAATATATATATATATATATGTATATATATATATATATACATTACAATATACAGTCTTTGGATTTTGCAAGCTTTTTAATTTAATTTCCTGAGTTTTGAAAACATTGTTGTGTTTTCTTCCAGTGTTCTCATTGCTCTTATGCTGAAGTGCATTTTTGGATATCCTTACGCTATCATTTTAAAAGTGTCCTTTAGAACCTATTTTTAAGTAAGTGTTTTTGTCAGTCAACATACTTTTTTATCTTTTTAATACTATTGGGTTGTTGGAAAAGTCATGACGCATTTTTGCAACGAAAAACAGAAAAAATATGTCATGACTTTTCCGACAACCCAATAAAATATATTAAGTTGGCAGTATTTTATTATGTTATTTGTGGTACAATAACAGAGAATATATGGACTTTTCCATTTTCTCATCTATAGCTCCCAGACCTCTTACAAAGCCGTTTGGCTGATCTGGTCAATGAAAAGTGAGAAGTCACATGTCACCATCAGTTGTCATGGCAGGTTATGGACGAGATACTTTGAGCTAGAAGTACAGCTACCAATTCTTTCTCAAGTCATTTTTAAAGTTAGAAATCTGCACCATGGTAGTGTGCTTTGCAGAAAAATGCTTTATTTCCTCCATCCTTAACTAGTTATGAAGAGTGTACACATATTCTATTGTTCCAGAATTAAAAATGCAAATAATTATACACACCTATCGATAAGGTAGGTGATTCTTAGACTTGGTTAGATAGGAGTGTGTCTCCCCCTAATAATAGTTTTCTTGGTTGTAAAAGGCAGCTTCACAGAAGCATCTTTCAATATCCAACTCCTGGAGATTCTTTGAATCATGTTGTATTTTTAAAGGCAGCCCTATACTGAGTTATAAGAGTTATAAGGTGTTATAAGTTGTATAAAAGCTATGATGTATTAACAGCACCCTGCCCACTGCAGTACAATGTAGTCTAAAGTCACTTTAGATGATAGCTACCTCACTTCATATGATAAGCAATTTACTACATGGTGAGACAGTCTTCTTTGTAGCTAGGACCTCTAATTCTGAAAGATACTCTTCCTTGGGCTTGTAAATATATGTGTTTTACCTCCCCTTCCTGCTCTCTAATCATGGGAAACTTCCTACAGTGGATATGGAATAGATCAAACATTATTTTTGGAATACTGTGATCATTCCTCAATTTGCTTTTAATTGCCAAGGAAAATGTTAATTAATAAAAGGGTTTATATTTAGTCTTGGCATTATTACATTTATACTTTCAAAAATTAAAGCAACTATGCCTCTAGAGAATTCCAACAGCCTAACAAGCCTAACAAAATTTTATACATTTTGGTGGAAGAATTTTTTCAAAAATTTACAAATAATGTTTCCTAAGGAAAAAAAATGTATATCCAGAGGAAAGAATGAGGATATGGAACAATAGCATTAAGGATATTAAACGTCCTCTGCTGAAATATTGAATGCCCAATAAAAAAATCTCTCTGAATTTTTATAACTAAAGAAACTTCTGTAATATTGTTAAACTATATTAAATGGGTGCCAAAGGGTAGAAGCAAAAACCACATTAAAATAGCTCGTATAATTATATTTGCAATAAAGAAAAGCAGGACCAGTAAGGTAAACACAATATTGAATATTTACCAATGTGTAGAAATATATTTCACTAGACATGGAGAGTAACCCACAGTTAATTGAACAGATATGTTAAATGCTGTCCCATTTTAGTTCTCACAACCAGAAAGGTAGAAGGATGACCATTAAGATAAGGGCTTATAAGACTTTTAATTATATAGCTTCCCTGGAGTATATTTGTTTTCTACTGCTTCATAACAAATTATCAGAAACACAGCCCTTTCAAACAACCTCCGATCACTACCTTACAGTGATTCACAGCATTTTTACCTGAGTCTCATATTTTTCTCCCAGGGATCGTCAATGCAGTAAACACAGATCTGTAACTGTCAAACACAGAGAACAAAGGTGCTCACATCCAATCTCAGGAGAATCATATTCTCGAGTACACATGCCCTGGAAAACTAATCTCAAATACTGGGTTGCAGACCTTTCTAGTTGGAGATGTGCACTTATGCTGAAGAGGACTCAATTGCTCTTCTCACCATTTTGAGTTTTAGCAGGACCACGGAGGTCAAGATTCTTACGCTCAAGATGTGTGTTGTCATGTTTGGCAATTGTGCTTGTTGAGTCCTTCAGTAAAGAGATGCTGAAGTGCATTATATTATTATATTAGAGGGCGTATTAGCAGTATATTAGAGGGAAGTCTCTGAAAGAGAGAAGGAGTAGAGGAAAGCAGAATTGGGCAGTGAATGCCTTTATACCTTGAGACCATATTAATCTGCTCTAGCAAATATACCATCTCCTGCACAGCAGCTGCTATCTATGATACTACTTATTTTGTGGTAGTCTTTGAATCATTTTTCAGGACAGCTTTCTTCACTGACCAGATGGTGAATAAAATGGAGATGTAATAGAAATTACTCTTCCTGAATTGTTAAGATCTCTAAGGCTAGCTCTTCTTCACTACCCAGTGCAGGATATTGTTTGTGATTTGCTATATTGATTGTTTATTGAGGTAGGGAGGTCAGATTCAGAGACTTCCACTTCATCTTTCCCACTATAATAGCTTTTACCCCCACAAACTGAGGACAAATGTGAGAAATCCTATAATTGCCCAGTGTCACTCTCAATTATTCATTTGGAAACCTAGAAAATCCATTCTAAAGATGACTAGTCAAGACTCCATTTATTACCTGGTCTCTATATGACCTCTTTCAAACAGGGAATGGCACTAGGGAGGACATCATGGTACTTGTAGTCCCCAAGGGCATTTGCTCTTATGTCCCTGGCCCATGTGTGAAAGTTCCAGGTTTCCACCAAGGGTATAGAACTTGGCATTGCAGACCAGCATGAGCTGAGGAGTCAATAATCTTTATTTATTTTATTATTTATTTATTTTTTAAAAATTTTTTATTGTTAGTTTCAGGTGTACAAAACAATGCAATAGTTATCCTTTTCGCCCTCACAAAATAACAATCCCCCTCCCCCCATCTACTGCCCTCCACCCCCGATATCATGCTTATCTATTACAATTCCATTGACTCCATTCCTACTCTCTACTCCATGTCCTGTGACTATATGTATATATAATTATAGTTGACATACAATAATATTCAACATCAGCTTCAGAAATACAGTGCGGTTGTCAGGCCTCTACACCGACTATGAAGTGGTCTCCCCAACAAGACATGAGTCCATCTAACCTCCTAAGAAATATTTACAACATTATTGATTATATTCCCCAGACTGTCTTTTCTATCCTTGAAGCCATTTGTAGTTACCAATTTGTATTGTCTCATCCCTTCCCCTTCTCTTTCATCCCCACCCCCTCCCAACTAGCAACCCTCAGTTCTTCCTCTGTGTCTCTGAGACTATTTCTGTTTACATTTCTCATTTATTCAGTTTTTTAGAATCCACATACAAGTGAGATCATATGGTATTTGTCTTTCTCTGACTGACTTATTTCACTTAGCATAATGTTCTCTAGTTCCATCCATATTGTCGCAAATAATCTTTAAAACTCAGGGACTCCAAATACTGATCCCTGGGTTTGGTCTTCAGATTTTCTTTTTTCCTCTCCCATTTCAGAATAAAAAGGCCCTTTGCAAGATACCAGAGTGAATACACTTTGTATTCACATTTAGGTGCCAATGGGGGTTTAACTGCCCGACCCTTTTACTGTCTTTCTACAGCACACGAATGAAAGTTAATAAGAAAAACCAATCCTGTTTTTCTTGTATATATTGCTCTCCATACTTTACTTTTCAAATGACTGACTAATTGTCAAAGCCTGAACATTCCGCTCCACAGGAACATAATTAAATGAACCCGGATGAAAGTTTCAAAAATCGGATCACAGTCTTGTACTAGGGGCTCTCCCTGCCCCACGTACTTTCCAGGATCAGGTCTTCATTACTCAGGCAATGAGAGAGCCAGTCCTAAGTCCTAATCTTCCCAGCTGAATCCTTGAACCATTCCTCATATCAGCTGTATTAGTTTAACTCTCTGGAAAGCAGAAAATGAGAGGGAATAAAGAATGTCAGCATTTTATTATGATAGATAAAAGGGAACAGGGGAATAATTTCACAGAATAAAGCTTTTAGACTACAAATCTAAGACTTTAAAGGAAAGCGAGGAAGTGGCATTCATTGGTCAAGGAGATCCACTGACTGACACAGATTTGAAAAAGTCTTCATAAAACCAACGGGAATTCTAAAGTAAAGATGACTCTTTTGAAGAATCCCACATTCAGCTGAAATGGGCACTGAAATCCTTGCACTGGTCCACCATCAGCTGATTGGCTATTCTGGAAGCTGAGGTAGATCCTAAATTATTGTAGCTGGAGATAATTCACTATTTTCATTTCTTGCAGCTGAACAAATTATTTCTTAAAGGGAGATATGAGCAACAAACCTTCGTGGTTATCACAACAACACACAGTACATACGGTTATTATAAACTTTGCTGCTCAAATCGTTTTCTTTGTTTTGATTTAATTTACAAGGAGAATGCTTTTCAAAGTCTAAAGAATACATTTTATTTTCTAAATATTAATGAATACACATGGTATAAAAGCCACAGTGTAAGAAAGGATACTGTAAAATAACTTATTTGTCAACAGCTAGTTCATAAATTTCTTTCTGAGAAAGTTATCACAATTATTATTTTTTCATGGCCCCTTCCAGGAAAATTTTATTCACAAAGAAGTGTTTGTATCTGTGTGTAAAGAAATCAAAGCAATTGGCTTGTGATCTATTCCTCACTCAAATACTGGAGTTTACTCCTGGGAAAAGAAAGAAGGCAGAGAGCCTGATCAGTATCCATGTAGCAGGTTGATCAATTGATCTACCAGTAAAGGGTTAACAGTAATTGCTCAGAGGAGAGTCCATATCTAGCAAAAGCTTTTAGCATCCTACCCCATTTTATGATTGCTGATAGTAAGCAACCTTCAGTTTATGGATTTATGAAGAATACACATTCATTGAATGCAAAGTAAGCTACATAACATTCAGAGGGTATTAAGTAGAGATAGTTCATAACCTAGATGCTTTTCGATATATATGGTAGTTTATGTACCTCATTAGAGATTTCATCCACTCTAGGCAAGAGAGTCCATGTCCAGTGATGAAAAAAAGGACCTAGGAAGACCTGAGCCTGATTTACAATTATCTCTTGATATTTTGTAATCTTAAAAGAATATTAATAATTATTAATAAAATGGGTAAGATCCTTAATCACAAGAATTTCATTTGACATTGCAATTTATTATGTTAGCTCAATATGCATTTCGTGACTTTTCATATTATTCAGATTAGTTAATAAAGTCTTTTGGAGAATCTACCAAATAGTGTGCCATAAAACTACCTAGCTCATTTTTTATTATTATTCTATAGTATTTGATATTATGATTGTAGGGGATGTCATAGGGTTGGCAGGTTTTGGAGTCTGTAATATTTTCCATTAATGTATTGCATATACCACTCAAACAGTAGCTCTCTGTCATTTTAATTATGAGTTCTAGTAAGTCTTAATTTATGATTGTATAAGTATTCAAACTTTGTCATTTGAAATTGTCCTGGCTATTCTCAGTATTTCAATATAAATTTTATAAGCAGCTTGTCATTTTCCTCAAAAAAAATCTGCTGATATTTTGAAAGATATTGCATTTAACCTATAATTTAATTTCAAGTGAATTGACATCTTTATAATACTGAATGCTATAATCAATTAATATCATAAGTCTCAACTCACTGAATTTTTAAAGAGTACTTTTAATGTTTTACTGGATAGGTTATATACATCTTTCATTAGATATAGTTCTGATATTTTTCTTCTTCCAATTTATATGTAAATTCACTTCCACATCATTGCTAGTGTTTAGAAAGACAAAGGATTTTTTCATATGTTAACTTTGTATCTATTGATCAGCCTTGATTAATTCGCTTATTTGCTCATTAGTTCTAATAGTTTGGTAAATATTATCTGCAGAAAATAAGAGTCAATTTTCTTTCTAACCTCTATATCTTTTATTTATTTTTGATTCCTTATTTCACTAGGTAAGACCTCTAGTAAATTCTTGAAAACTAAATATTGAATAACACTTTAGAACATTTATCTATAATCTTATGAATATTAATCCTTATTCTACTGCTTCAGTGAAAGTAGTACACTTGACATTTTATGGGTAAGAAAATGAGGCTCAGGGGATTGTTTTCACCTTCTCCGAGTCCAATTGTTATGTGTGTGCAAACGAACACTTGAAACTCAGCTAACTCATGGTAATTCTTGTGAGTTTTTCCTTTTTCTACTTGTATCACACCATCTAATTTCAAATTCAATTGAAAGTACCTTTCTTCTAATGTTCTTAGTATATGTTTCTTTTTACCACTCTTACTGAGCATCGCCTGCACTAGGAAGTTTAATAGAAAATCAATTTCTCCTCCTCAAAGGCTACAGCTAGAGTCTCCACATTTGAATTTTCAGTTCTTAAAATTCGTATGTGCTCAGGACTTACCTTAATAATATTTCATATGTGTAAGTGTAACACTTACTTTAGTGAAATGTTATGGAATATTGTTAACATGCCTATCTGGAGAGTCTCTAACTGTAGTATTAACAGCTATTCTTCACAAGTTTAGGTATAGCCAGCCCTGTGTCTAGTGTGTGCGGATTGCATGAATATCTCTTTTAGTTCTGTATTTCAATATTTCTATGTCCAACCCTAAAAAGTTAAATACTAAGTACCAAATAGTCCACCTAATTTTTACTATGTACAAAAAGAATAATAAAATGTAATTTAAATAAAATCATCACACTTCCATATGATCTGCCTGAGCATATTTTTAACTACCTGCATTAGCCCCGTTAAAGCCATTTTTGATACTTTATATGGAAATGATTATAGAGGCCATTTGATGTTATTAAATTGCATGAAAAAAAACCTACATTTCTCTAGTTGATGAATCTCACCCCTGAGTTTCATTTTATTAAACTATAATTATTAGATCCTCTAATATTCATACAGGAAGAGCCTGTATCAAATTTTGAGCTCAAAACTAAGCAGTCGGAAGATGAAGTGTAATGGGACAGAGAACTAAAATAGCTATAGGAGTTCCTTTTCAAATGTATCAATCCATTTAATATCCAAAGCTACAGGCATAAAAATGAAGTTTGAATATAGACAGTTTATCATGCCCATTGAAGTTGACTTTCTAAAAAAGTATGCTCCTCGATTTGTTTAAACTTTAAAACCATTCTTCCTATTTCACATGTTAAAATTTACTTTAAAATACCAGATATTCTTTTCTTTTTAGCAGTTGAAGTGGTTGGTACTTGATGCTGCTTCATATTATTCCTCATTTAGAACTCGACTCCTTGCATACCATTCCCAAGAAGGAGCCTGACAGGAAAGGACCCCAGTTAAGAATGGACCTGAGACCCTGTAGGCTTATAGAGGCCACACTTCAGCAGTGAGGCCTTTTACCCAAGCTTCATTTCAGAATTGTAATGGTTTCTAGGTTGTATTCGTTCACTGAGATATGAATTTTAAAATATTCAAACTAAACTTACTTATAGCTGGATGATATATAAAATGATAGCCGTTGAAAGCTCCCTATAATCGTATACTGAAGTACTCAGGACTTTATGTAATGCCCATTTTGAAATAATTAACACATTTCCCATTTTTATGAAGTTCTGATGATTTGTGGAGTTCTAGGACATTTTACTATTCTTGCTGGACAGCATATATAGAATGTAAAGAAGGAAACCATATATATGAACACCAACTGTGCCTATCTGTATCACCTGGGGGCCTTATTTTGTCTAGTTCTCACAAATGCTGTGATTAGTATTGTTTTGCCTGTTTTTTTTGGGGGGGGGGTTGTTTTTTTTTAAGCTGAGCAATCCTGCCACTTGTTGGCAGCTCAGCGGCTGCTCAGCTCAGGCTGGGACTTGAACCGCTGTTGCTCAGAGCTCAAACTCTTGAGCGAGCTCTTAACCAACTGAGCCGCTCAGCCGGCCCTTGTTTTGCCAGTTTTATGTGAAGGAATCTGGTTTACAGAGGGAATGTGACCAAGTTAAGAGGTAGGAGGGACAATTGTAGAGATACATATTCAACACTACTCCAAAACGGGTGGTCTGTAATTTACATTATTACTTCAAAAGAAGGAGGTTATGAGGGAGAAAGGCAGACACTCTTATCCTCTTCCCCAATGATGTTCTCTTGTCTGTTTATAATGATGCATTGTTTGCGCTTATGCTTTTGTGACTGTCTCCTTCTTTTTCAAGCTCTTTCTTTGAAGGAATTTAGAAGCACTACTACGAATGTGACATAAACCAAAAAGAGAATGTGCCAAGCCAGTTCAGAACAACCTTACAGTGTGTGTATATGGATTCCAAATTCAAACATTTTCAACTCTCAGAGTAAAGCTATGTGGTTTTTGAAAACTATCAGAAAAAATAAAAAAAGTGAGACACCCTTGCTTTATGTGCAAGTGTGGGTCGTTTAAATTTATGACAAATTCAATATTTTGTTGAATTATTTAAAAGTAGTAAAACAAAATAAATATGTACTTTTTTTACCTTAATCCAGGTTCAGAGAGGTTCAAAATCTCACCTATATCTTCATTCACAAAGGCAGAGGCGGCCGGCCGAGTGGCGCGATGGTTAAGAACTCGCTTGGGATTCCAGAGGGCCCCGGTTCGGATCCCACATATGAGGGCCAGTGACACTGCCCTCCACAGCTAAGATGCTGAACAACAGCTCGACCTGGAGCTGGGCTGCCATGAGTCACCGGCGACGGCGTAGGCAGCTGCCCCTGTGGCAGTGGGTTGCCATGGGCTACCATGTGTAGCCAGCAGCCAGCGTGAGCGGCCAGCAGCCAGCGTGAGCGGCCAGCAGCCGCAGTGAGCAGCCGTCCAGAAGCCGGCGACTGATCTGCCTCGCCAGAGAAGAGCGCAATGATGGTGCCAACTTGGGCCAGTGAAGCAACATCCTCCACAACTAGATTGAAGAACAAAACAACAGCAACTTGTCTGCTCCCCTTTCCCCAATTCCCCAGCACTGTTCACATCCCCCCAATTCCCCAATTAAAAAAAAAAAAAAGGCACAGAGGCAAAAAAATAAAATAAAAAAGTAAAAAGGCACAGAGACTAATCTGAACATACTATAAACATTGACTGCTTAAATGTAACACATAACATGTCAAATAAGTGTTTAATATACTCAGTGAATAAACAAATGTAACTGAATAAACAGCTATAGGGATATAATAAATTGTATCTGTTTATATTTAATGCCAAACACTGGAATTTGAAGTCGCTAATTAAAGACATTAGTGAATGTCAATACAGCAATATTTTAATGACTCCAATATAATCCCAAAGCAATCAATTTAGATCAGAATGAGTGTATTGTAAAGTGCCAAAGGTGGGGAAAAAATGCTTCCTTTGCACTATACAGCAACAATTTCTCAAATGAATAATGCCTAGTCAAAATTTAACTAGATAATTACTTAATTTGCATTTATTAAAGAAATATAATGCTTGGGAAGCTAGCTCTTAGGGAAATGACCTAAGCGTTAGCGGTTGACTTACATAAACACTGTTTTACTTTAATTCTGAATACACAAATATATTAATGATACTAACACATGAGAACAACAATAACAAAGTAACATGAAATTTATTTCACAGAAAGCAAGTGCCAATTTCATACTGGTATATGTAGAAAAATTACAAATCTTTGGTAGAGAGGTACTTTCTCCAGTGAGTTAAATAAGAACATAAATTCAGTTCCTATATTTTAATGTCTGGCTTTCCTTGAAGCAGGGGAAGTACATCTATTTCATTTTTGTGCTTGCATAGGTGAAAATAAAAATAAATAAATTCATGAAACTTGCTTGTCCTCATAGTATTCCTAAAGGATAGGAGCGTTGTGTACCCTCCTCATAATGCTGCAAGAAAGAAGGCCTGGAAAATCACACTTTAAGTCAAATACGCCTCTTTTATATAAGGACTAGTTTAATCCAAGGAGGCTCCTTTGGACCATGGTTCTGCCAACAGGAGATTTTTACTAACAACAAAGGCAGGCATTTTAACGAAGTTCTGGACTGAAGTTAGAGGTGATTTAAAGTCGAAACAGGTTGACAATAAAGGGATCAAGAGCAAATGTTAAAGGTGATGCAGAGAATTAGGAAATATAAAAATATGGAAGTAAAATGTAATAGATTTCAAAAAGGATGACAGACTTTGCAGCTCCTCCCATCAAGAAGCAATATCTTTTTTCCCAAATGTTGAATCAAGGCTGGCTTTGTTCATTGGTTTGATCAATAGAATATAGCAAAATGACATTGTGCCAGTTCAGAGCACAGGATTCAAGAGGACTTGCAGATTTTGCTTTCGTGCCTTGTAGTTCTGCCGCTATGTGAACCAGCCCCAAGCGTTCTTTGACGTAGCCCAGTCACCTCCATCCCTTCGGTGGAAAGCTTGTCATTGCCCAACATGTGAAAGTGACAGTCAGAAGAATCCATTCACTAGTAAAGCTTCCAAACGTCTTCAGATATATGAGTGAATAATCTGGTGTCTACCAAGCCCAGCCCACACCAGAGAAAGACAGCAGAATGAATAGCTAACTAAATATTTTTAAGACACTAAGGAATCATAAATAAATAGAAAATCTGAGTAGTTCAATAACAAGTAAGTAAATTGAGATAGTAATTTAAACTCTCCCAACAAAGAAAAGCCTAGGACCAGATGCTTTCTGTGGTGACTTCTACCACACATCTAAAGAAGAATTAATTCCAATTCTTCAAACTCTTAGATAAAAATCTGAAGGGAGGGTAACACTCCTTAACTCATTTTATGAGGCCAGAATTACCCTGACACCAAAGCCAGATAAAGACTCTACAAGAAAATTATAGACCAGTATCCCTGATGAATATAAATGCAAAAATTTCTCAACAAAATATCAGCAAACCAAATTCAACAGCACATTGAAAGGTTCATAAACCATGATCAAGTGGGATTTATTCCTAGGATCTAAGGATTGTTCAACATACACAAATCAATAAATATGATACGCCGCATTAATAGACTGAAAGATGAAAATCATATGATCATCTCAATAGATGCAGAAAAAACAATTGACAAAATTCAAATCTTTTCATAATAAACACTCTCAACAAATTGTGTATAGAAGGAATATACCTCACCATGATTAAGGCCATATATGACAAGCCCACATCTAACATCAGACTCAATGGTGAGAAAGTTTAACAGTTGTTCCTCTTAGATCAGGAACAAGGCAAAGGCGTGCACTCTCACCACTCTAATGTAATATAACATGGCATAATATATAGTTATCATAACATATATATTGCATATACTATGCAATGTATTTTTCATAGGGTGCAGATTTTATTAATATATGATATAATGTATATTGTATAGAATGTGCAATATATATTATATAACGATATAAAATTATTGTGTGTATATATTAACATGCACACATACACATAAATATACAAACATACATACACACATGCATGCATACATGTATACATTTTTCAGTTGGGATTGGGAAGAGAGCATATATAAAACTATACATTGATCTATCAGGCATATTCATAATAAGAATTTCTGAATCTTAACTTTATAAACTAATACATATGATAATAAACAAGAGTATAGACTCATATCTGAAGCAAGTTAGACTACCTCCTCAAAATCTCATTTCAGAAAAATTTTGCTTAGCACAATATTAGTGTTGCTTCTAGTGTTAATTTTGTAAAACTTCATGTTTTATATTTGATATGCAGTTATTCAGAATAAATGTTTTAGGTACAATGCAACTTATGTGAATGACATGAATACCCCTTAGGAAAAAACAAATACTGTAGTGTAAATGATGAGGAAACTTCAGTTACCCATTCATTTATACATTCACAGATCTTTCATCAAAATTTCCTCCTTGCTCATGTGATCTAAGTACCATGTTGAGAGACTGCTCTGGAGGAGCTTTTGATATAAAGGGTCAGAAACACACATCTTTGTAATATGAGAATAATTGGAATGAGGATAGAACACAAAGAAATAGTTTCTTTTTTTTAATCTGAGCTTGATGGCAAAATATTTTATAGAGGAAATGCCACTTGATTTAAGTTTAAAACTGAAACATTTTTCATATCAATAGATTGGGAGATGACTTGCAAGACAGGAAAACAGTATTGCTAGCTCTCACTTCCATACAAAATCATTAAACATAATATTTTAAGAAAAGTTTCAACTAAATCATCTGTGCAAATTTTCCCATATACTGTTTAAGATATGTTATTTAAAATACAGATTGGTAAATTCATAAAGTGAAAAACAATTTGTGACTTGAAATAGCGTGAACATAAGATAGAAAAGAAAACTCTGTATATTAATCTTGAGAGAGAGAGAGAGGGAATGAATCCATGGACGTCTGTAGGTACAGAAGAGACTTATGGTTCCTAGATTTGAGATATAGTCAAAATTTGATTATGCTTCAGTGAGACGTAATATGTCATATTTCAAAAAATAAAGCAACACACAGACACAAACCCCAAAATATTTTAAAGCCCTAGTTGAATAAGGTAAACTTTATCTTCTTGCTGTAGCACTGATTTTTTAAAATTATTTTTGTCTAAAACTAAAAATAAATACAAACACATATGCATACAATTGAAAGATAGGAGTAAAAGCAGTGCAATGTAGAGAAAAACAGGAAATTTTAATAACTTAAAACATATTTTTCTCTGTCCAGTGATTAGATATTAGATCTCCTGAAATTTAAGTTAAATGCAAACTTGCTCTTTTCCAAACAATGTAAATATAGGGAGGGGAAAATATTTGTGGTTCACAGGGAAAATAATTACAGTTACAATCCATATGCCTGCCGTTGGGATAACAAAACCAGGCTTTAAAATGTTTACCTATAGAATCCTAATGGGCCCCAAAGGAGGGCTCAAACATCTTTCTATTGTTTTCTTATTTGCAAACATCGGTGAGGCATTGTGTGTCTGTCTGATTCTGTGTATTTCTTTTGTTTATGAGGCTGTTTATTACGATGTTTGTGTATGCATTTTGGATTTAGCTCTTTTACCCATTTTTACTATTATAACTTTTGTTACTCCTTTTTAAGCTATTTTTTTTCCTACTTTAATAGCTTTCTAAACCATTTCCTTTCCACATAATTGACCATAGTATTCAGTTGAAATAAGTCTTTTTGTTTCTTTCTACTTGGTAAAAAAGAGATATTTGTTGATCCTATTATTAAAGAATAAGTAACCCATGAAAAAGCATACTTGGTTATAATGAAGTTTTACTTTTATTTCTTGTTACATTAGACTTGATAAAATTGTGTTCATCATTTTTGCCTCTATTTTTATTCTTTACTTATAATATTGTGTTTTGTTGTTTTTTATGTTTTTTGTTTTTTTTTTGTATTGGGGTAATGTTGACCTCATACAATTATTTAGAAAGTATTCACTTCTTTACATTCCTCAACAAGTTTTTTTATAGGGTTCATGCTATTTTTTTGGAAGACAGTTTGGAGGTTTCTTGCAAACTAAACATACTCTTGCCATATGCAATTGTGCTCCTTGGTATTCAACCAAAGAAGCTGAAAACTTATGTCCATGCAGAAACCTGCACATGGATGTTTATAGAGGCTTTGTTCATAATTGCTAAAAGTTTCAAGCAACCAAGATGCCCTTAGTAGGTGAATGGATAAATAAACTGTGGTACATTTTAGACAATGGAATATTATTTAGCACTAAAAAGAAGTGAGGTATCCAGCCATAAAAATATATGGGGAAACCTTAAATACGTATTACTAAGTAAAAGAAGCCATTATAAGAAGGCTACATAATGTATGAATTCAAGTGTATGACTTTTGGAAAAGGCAAAACTATAGAGACAATGAAAAAATTAGTGGTTGCCAGCAGTTGGGGGGAAGAAAGAGGAATAGGCAGAGCACAGGGGATTTTTTTGAGCAGTGAATATACTCTGTATGACATTATCAAGATGAATATATGTTGTTATATATAGTCCAAACCCATAGAATGAACAACACCAAGCGTGAACTATTATATAAATTAAACAGGGTACTGTGGTGATTATGATGTGATGATGTAGGCACACCCTTCAAAAATGTACCATTCTGGTGAGTGATGTTAATGCTGGGAGAGTCTCAGAGTTATGTGAGAAATCTGTGTACCACTCTGTCAATTTTGTGGTAAAACCAAAACTGCTCTAAAACAATAAGGTATTAGAAAAAAGTAATATATAGTTATTAAAATGAAAATTATAGCTGTAAAACAAAATCATGAAGATCTAACATATAAATAACTGGTGTTATGAAATAACAGATCCCAATAAATTAATGAGAAAATATATGATAATCAATAGTGGAAAATATTCCTAAAATAAGAAAGAACTTAAATTTCATATGATAACAAAATGTGGGCAGAAAAATAAACAATTATTCATTCAAAGATTTATCTTCATGAAGTTACTGAACTTCAGAATTATGAAAAAATTTTATGACTGACTAGCATTTAGATTTCTCAACAGAAATAAGAAAAATCTCTTCAGAATTCTGAAGGGAATGAAGTATAAAACAAGAATTGTAAAGGATAAAGTCTACACATAGACTTTCAAACACTCATAAACTCAGGACTCTTATTACATCTGAATCATTCTTTGTTAGGGAAGAAGTTGATTGAGCTATCCACCATAAGATTAAAATAGAGAACTGAGCAGGAAATTTTCTTCTATTTTAAAATAGAATAATGTTTACAATGAATTTATTTTAGAAGTATACCTAAACCGTTCTTATAGAGCTTAATGTAGTGTTATGACCTCTGATAATATAGAATAATATTAATAACAAAAACTACAAGGTAGAATTAAAGATACAATGTATTTTCTAAGTCAATAATTTTTCATTGCAGGATTATATAGAGTATAAACCACTACCTATATCATTAAATTAATTTTATAATCTTATTTTATATTTAGTTCTTTTAAGAATTATTATCATTGAAGAAATCATTTATCTGAAATTTTACTAATTTCAGGGAGTGGTAACATAGTGAGAAGTGGTAATAGAAGGCATAAAGGCAGTAGATATGAAAAGAAATATACATACTCAGGAAATAAGATCAAATTAGTAGAGCTTAATAACTATTTAGAAAGGAATGGAAAAATACAGTAATACCTTGGTTTGCGAGCATAATCTGTTGCAGAAACAAACTACCCCTATTGCAAGACATCGCTCATTTACCACGTTAAAATGTATTAGAAATGTTTGCTCGTCTTGCAGAACACTTGCAAATCATGTTACTCGTAATCTAAGGTTTTACTGTACATAGGGACAATTTAAAGATGATACCTAATAAGGCTGTTGTAATATAAATCAGGATAGGAAAAACAAGGAGAAATAGATTAATGAATGAACGTGATAAGCTGAGGTTTGAACATGTTAAGTTTGAGATCCTTAGGGGACATTTAAGTGACAATTCAAACTACAACATGTGGACTGGATTTCACAAGAGAGCAGGCTCAAATACTTAGTTAGATTCATCATCTTACATTTGTGATAGCCACGTGACATCAGGAAGCTGAGTAAGAAAATGAGAGGAGGAAATAATGCAGAAACCTTTGGGACACCAATGCAATACCGGGGATGCCAAAAAGATGTATACACATGACTTGTATTCATCTTTCATTATTGGTATATACCAAGTATTATAATTTTAATACAGTTTTTTCCTTTGTTAAAATGTGTATATATTTTTTTGGCACCCTCTGTATATACTGATGGACAGAAAGTGAGGCTCATGCTAAAAACAAGCGCAGGGATGAGATCTCCATGGAAAGGCATGGTAGTGAGGGATATGCAGCATATTTGAAAAATGAAAAGAATTCCACCATGGCCAAAGGTGAAATTCAAAATTCATTTCTAAAATGAAAAAACTGAAATCCAAATGACTTATCATTTCTAACCTCAGAGAAACGGATAGCCTGAACACTTTGGGTTAATGAGTTATTTTGTAGAAAGAAGAATGTTATACTGAGATATTATTATCCATAGACCCCAGTTAGAGGAGACTGAAATACTATTGCTTTATCCTGCAAAAGAATGACATAAAGGAACCCACTGGGAAAAATGGCCTTGTAAGATATTGAAATATATTAAAATTGTGACATACTAAGCATTTTTGAACAAAAATTGTTTCACTCCCAGGAGAGTTGCATTATATTCCATTATTGTTTTGAATTTTGTTTTTTGTTTCCTTCTGTTTTTCTCCAGTAGTTTTTATTTTAAGATAGTTAATGTAGACATCATAAGGTAAAGTTATTCTCTATTGTTTCATAATTCCCTGTTGTATTACATTTTAAAAATATCAAAGACATGTATGTATGCATAGTGTGTTACATCATTTTTTCCATAAATTATCTCTTTTAAACCAGTTCAAACACTGATAGTAGGCATTGTTGAAAAACCCACTTTTTTTTTTTTTTGGTTGCTACATTTAATTTTTTCCTCTACTCTGTCTTACACATGTAATTTATTTTATCTCTCAATAGTTTAAATGTGGTTTAGCTTTTTAAATTAATGTTTCAAGATATGAAATGCAGGAAAGAAATTAAGAGAGGTCAGCTCTTTGAATTAAATAAAATTAACTCCTGGGAAAAATCATAAATCTTTCATGGTGGCTGAACACAGAGTGCTTAACTCTGTTTTAATTTGTGGACGTAATTGAAAATAATGAATAATGCTTCTCCCAGCCCTGAATATACATTTTGAGAGAAAGTAAGACTTTTCTTTTGCTTAAATATAGGTTTTTAAAAAATCACCACGGTTTTATTTGGTTGCTGGAAAACTTCTCTTTTTCATGTGCTTTGTTACAGATTTTAGATTACATTTAAAATGAACCATCTTGAGTAAAGTGGTCCAGTATCCAGTGGGCCTCAGGAAACAATAGTGAATAACTAGGTACCCAAAGTCTTCAGAATTTACCATCTGCTCTTTTTCTTTTTTTGTTTTCCATTATGTGCTCATTCACAATGGGGAATTATTTTCCTTTCTGAATTCATGTGAAAAGAAGAAAAATCTCATAGACTAACATGTTTTCTCATCTCAAATCCCTAGTAAAAAGATAATAGCATGGGTATACCAAGCACCTCTGGTTTCCTCAAACAAGGGAGGACCAGTGATGCACAGTATGTATGCACCCAGCTATTGGAGAACCAACATGTGTACCCCAGAGATCCTGTCCTCAGAAATAGGAGAATCCTCCTGAGCTGAGCAGATGCCACCAAGGTTAACTAACATTCAGGTAACAAAAGGATTTTCCAGAGATGGCTTCTCCACTATGCCTCCTCTGAAATGGTTCAGCTCTTTAAATTAGAAGTTGAAAGAATAATGCTTTCTCATAACTTCACTAATTTACAAATAATTCTCTCTCCTCCTATAAAGTCCTCCTATAGTTTTTTAAACGTCATTTCATCAGTTGCTTCCCTGTCATTCCATGATCCCCATTGGTCTAAGTCAGGTGCTGGCTCTGTCCCAATGTCTCACATCCACCCTCTTGCTACTTTGTTTTTCTCTTTAACATACCATACAGTCTATATTGTAAATGATTGACCATTTCTTTCTTCATTCACTACCCTTAGTACTTCATGAATCAAGGCCTATTTTTTTCATTTTCTATTTCTAGCATCAAAAGCCTACTAGAATAAACATTAAAAAGATGAATGAATGAAAACTTATTGAGTTATTCTTTTACACACAAATAAGTGTTGGATCAGAAATTCATCAACACTTAATTAAATATACTTTTAAAAACAAAACAAAAGGATTTGACTTTTCAAAAAAAAAGCCAAATTAATTATGGCAAATGCATATCAATGTATACTGTGACTTCCCAGGTTAGTTTTCATGAACGAGAGACTGATTTGAAAGCATTCTGCAATAGATTTCCCCATCTATTCTCATATGTATATTTTTTATTTTAAAAAAATCTTTAAAGTGTGACTTATAAAATGTCCCTGTATATGATTTTAAGTTCTAGAACAAGGATTTGTTTAAATGGGCTTTTATCAGATAGCATATATTTTCTCCTTAGAATTGCTTAATAGTCAACATGATGGCATTAGTAATATGTATATAGATATACATATATATGTCTACATCTATGTATTTGTTTTACATATATATGTGTATACATTTCTATATATATAAAATCAGAGAAGAAAATGTCACATATTCTAACATACTAAATCTAAATCTGTCAAAAATTGAACTTTTTAAATACAATTTCATCTGCAAATAACAGGAAGTTTTCTATTTAAAAAAGCATAATCACTTCTGTTGCCATTTTTTTTTTTAAGATTTTTATTGGGGAATTGGGGGAATGGGAACAGCGCTGGGGAATTAGGGGAAGGGGAACAGACAAGTTGCTGTCCTTTTGTTCAGCATCTTAGCTGTGGAGGGCAGAGTCACTGGCCCTCATATGTGGGATCCGAACCGGGGCCTTCTGGTGTCCCAAACCAGTTCTTAACCATCGCGCCGCCACTCGGCCGGCCCTCTGTTGCCATTTTTGTAATGAAACAATTATAACTCAGGAAACCCATCTCCAAAAGAAAGCATCACTATTATTTTGGA
>NW_017732471.1:294456-296701 GCF_001890085.2 Hipposideros armiger | reverse complement strand
GACCTTGGGTAACTTGCTTAAAAACTCAAAGCTATAGTTTTCTGATCTAAAATGCTCATGTAATAAGGCAACCTATGTCAAACAGAGTTTGTCAGGAAGAAATCATATAATTCATATGGAGAGTTTAGCAAACTTCCATGAAATTTTGTAATGGTTCAAACTTTGGAGCTGTGATACTAAAAATCATCCCAGTGATGATCATGATGATATAGAAAGAGTAAAAAAATATTCAGGGATGTACACAGGCATAAGAATTCTAAACTATGCTGAAAAGTGTACACAAAGGTCATATGAAAAGGTCAACAAATTCTTTTTGCCAGAGATATTTTATTCACTAATTTTTAAATGTTTATCATTTGTTCTATGCAAAATAAAATGTTATGTACTAATCAATGGAATGGGAAAGAAATAAGATGATAAATTTTCTTCAAGAAACTTTCAGAGTACACATAATTTTTAAAAAGAACACCAGTTTATTGAGATATAATTCACATATCATAGAGTCCATCTTTTTAATGTGAGCAATTTAGTGTTTTTTGTTGTTTAGTTTTATATTTGCAGGGTTATACAACCATCACCATTGTCTAAATCCAGGATATTTTCCTGACCACAAAACATGGATATAACGAGTTACAAGGCCCCTCCCTTCCTCTATTTTCTGTCTCTAGGGATATGTCAGTAACCTACTATCCACATGGATTTGTCTATTCTCTGTTCACTCTTTCATAATAGAGACGTATCTTCCAAAAGGCGCTGTCCAATCACAGGCTATGTTCACATTCCCTCTAGCATTACAGAGTAGCCACACACTTAGTTTTCGGCCAAGAAGACAAAACACATTGATGATCATTGTTTCCAGGAGAAAGATTTTAGAAATCAGCGCTCCTACCTCATATACTCCACTCCACTGCACTAGCTGGTAACAAAGAGACCTGAGTTTGACAAAACCACAGCAAGCAACCTGGGCTCCAGAAGCATGCTATGACAGAAAGGTGTTTGCTTAGTACNGAGAGTACCTGGTTATGCTAGAAAATCAAGGAGGCTAGTACAGCTGTTTTGTAGCGAGCAAGAGAGGGAAGCATAGTACAAGAATCAAAGATGAAGACCCACAGGCAACCGCAGGCCGGATCCTCGAGGGATTGCTAGGTTGTTGAAAGAATTTAGATTTAATCCTCTATGAAGCAGGAGTCACTGTAGGCTAGAGCAGGGTGAGAGGTGGACTGATGGGGCTTACATGTTGAAAGGATCACTCTCATGGTTTGTGTTTGGTACAAGGCAAGGAAGCTAAGGCCGAGGAGGGAGAAAGAAATGAAGGTTATTAAAGTAGGCTGGATAAAGTGGTAACCAAATGGTGAGAAGTGGTCGTTTTGTTATAGTTTGAATATAGAACCAACAGTGTTTGCCGATAGATTGAATGTGAAATGTGGGGAAAAAAGGAGTCAAAGCTATTCATTAGGTGAGCTAGGAAACACTATGAGGAAAGAGTTTGACAAACACATACCAGCTTGTCCTAACCGCTCCATGTATAACTTTTGTGTTTGATACGTTGATTACAGATGTAGTTTCACTGCTTGCAGATGAGCAGATTATGTTGTCTTGGCTAAAATGAACATAGGTGGGATCAGACACAGGAAGCCACTGTAGATAATTGTTTTGATATGACCCTCCCGTGTCTCTCCAAGGTATCCCCAGCCGCCCAGAACACTGAAGTATCTGCTGGGTCCCATTGACCTGGTCTTTTTGTGTTGTTTCACCTCCTGCTGAAGTTCCGTGCCTAAGACCATTCTTGGACTGTTCTTTTCGAATTCACCTTCCATTTAGTTGTTCAACTATAGTTTATTTTCTCTCTCCTTTTGATGAATTAAATCCTAGCTAAATAAAATATTTAACATCTGTGAATAAAGCTACAGATACATTGAGAGAATATAACTGGCTATCTCTTAGCTTTGAGTGTGGAGAGTATAACAGCATATAAAGAAAGGAAAGGATACGTAGTTTTGAGTACAGAATTTCTTGAAAAAATTTTTGTAACCTGAATGTCTGCTAGCTCATTAGTTCTTCTTTCGTAAGAGCAGGTCTCTGCCCCTTCTAGGTTATTTCTGATAATCTCCAAAAGGTCAAAGCTGTACTCTGTAAACTGCAGCCACCATTGCATAGCTACTTGTCCCTATCTACTTCCTGCAACACATGGAATGGATTTGTTGATTGCCACAACCCATTCTGAGAGTCTAATGTTTATGCGATG
>NW_017732471.1:291737-292671 GCF_001890085.2 Hipposideros armiger | reverse complement strand
TATTCTTATTTTGTCTTACCAATCCTATGACCTGATGGGGAAGTGAAGCTCTTGGGGCATGAGTTATGTTCAAAGACACCTATTAATTAACTAGGCTGGGATTTGAACTGATAACTCTCTAATTCCAAAGCGTATGCTTTCATACTACAGCACGGAACCAAACAACCAACCAAACAAAAGAAACAATCAAATATTAACCTAGTAATGAAACTATAGAATTCACACACAGAAAATAAAATACAAAAGTTCAGTAAATTAAACAAAGGCTGTTATCCTGTGGAATTCAAATGAATAGCTATGGAGAGCAATATTTGTCACCTATCAAAGTGGCTCATGTTAACACCAAATTTTAGCAATATTGTGATGGAACAGAAATTCTCCTACACTGAAGAACAGAATACAAATCACGGTTGAATTTTTAGAAGAACTTAACAATTTTTATAAAAGCCTTAAACTATTTCATGTTATTTGATCCAACAATTTTCTGCTTCCTGTTTGAGGAGTTTGATCTATGGAATAATCAGAAATGCATCTAAACAGGTTTGTGCAGACATGCCAGTAAGCGCATTGCAGTGATATAAAAATAGGACAGAACAAATTAAATGAAATCTGGAGATAGATGTAGATATAGATCATTTATTTTTTAATGGAGAGGTACATATGTTTAGTCACACATAGGTAATATTATGACGATTGGACCCCATAGGTTTAAAATCTACTTTTTTCTTTTAAGCCTGAGTCATGGCAGCTCACCAAGTTGCCCAGATTGTGATAATTTGACTATATTTGAGCAAAATTCTTTTGAGTTGAGGAAATAATGCTACCTTTCTTCTTTGGCTGCCAAGAGAATCACCAAACTTTAGTATTTCTTGGAATCATATGTATGTATTACATATTTTAGAAATAACTCCTTACTGGGTATTAAATTGGAGAA
>NW_017732471.1:288165-289197 GCF_001890085.2 Hipposideros armiger | reverse complement strand
GATAAATCTGTAAAACTGACATAACTTGATTTTCCAAAGTGCTCATGCATTAGCAAAATGTCAAGATCTATAGAAACCCAAAACCACAACCTTTTAAAAAACTCATTGTATCTATGAGTTATAAGATTTAGAACTCATTAACAACTTCTCAGGAGCCAACCAGGAATGATTTAGCAAATCACATCAACCCAGCAAAAAAAAAATTCATCCTCTTATACTGAGATAATATTTCTCACCATATGACATTTATGTTTGGAATTTTAAGGGTTATAAAAATGTATGTATTGACATTTACATTCTTCTGCCACGCCAACATTACTTTTAATGACATGGTATTATGGATTGTATAATACTAGCTACATGATCCAGAGACTGAAAAACAACAAATGTTTTCCCCTTAATGAGAATTTGTGTATGATAAAAAGGAGTGGAAATTATTCTGGGAGGTTAAGTGCTAAATACATTTACTTAATGGAAAAGTGAAGCTAAGTACCAACTATTATATCTTGAAGCTTGATGATGTTAAAATGTTTACATAAGTCAAATGTTGAATATATACTGTTAAAACTATGTTAAAATATTTAGAAATCATGTAATTCTAACAATTATGATTGAAATAGTTTGAAAAACCTTTTGATTTCACATGGTTAAAAGATTGAACACTGAAAAAGTATATAAGTAAAAAAAATCTAATGATATCATAAAATATCTCTTTTTTATATTTATACAGTTAATCCTCAGTTCATTCTTTGCATTTCAATATAGTAAAGTGTTAATCAGCAATTTTGGAAAGACTAAGAATTATCAACAATATATATTAAAAGCCGTGAAATAGGCACCAATATAGCACAGGACAAAAATAAACAAGTTCTACTTTTCCAGTAAAAGAGAATCCAGAAATAAACTTCCCAAATTGATTTAAGACCATTTTGAAGTAGAAATTATCAGTATCTTCCTATATTACATCTCTTATATTTTGAATGTCCTTCTCTTTTAACAAGATTCAACTCATTCTCTACATATTTTTGCTAA
>NW_017732471.1:281168-282778 GCF_001890085.2 Hipposideros armiger | reverse complement strand
GTAATGCAAATAAATTCCATGATAGTTAGCTCATTGCCCCCTTCTTTTAGTGTAAAGTGATCTTTTTGTTCCGATACAGTATTGTTTTTTATAAAATATTAGTGATTAAATAATTTCATAATCATGGAAAGAAGGTTTTGAAAGAAGCATTGACTACAGAGAAAACAAACACAAACTGTAAATAACTGAATACCATTAAAACCGTACTAGAAGTCCAATGTAATCTACTTAAAATAGCTAATACATGGTTGATGGGCTCCTCCAGAGTGTAGTTTTCAGGGAATTCTAAGAAAAGTCTACCTCTGGGAGGTAGAGAACACGTACTTCACGTTGACTTTGATAAGGAGAAGATCCTAGTCTTTATTTCTTGCCAAAGAAAGAACCATTGAACAAGAGCTACATTGTTAGAAATGAACCCATCTGATAATCACAAGGCACCTCATCTTGTCTGTTTGATTATTGGGATCCTGTTCCAGGTAGGACTTTTGGTGAGTTCATAACGTCTCCTGAGACTCATACTTTTGACTCACTCTAGGGGTTAATTATCATAATAATTTCCCAAACTTTTTTGTCTTAAATTATCCAAAATTATTACCTGCCAGCCCTGATCACCCTAGGAAGCCATCAATTGATGGTAATAAGAATTGTTGTTAATCCATATCTCAGACTATAGAGTCATCACTTGATTAAACTTAGGGTTTTTCTACATAGGACCAGATGGTAAATATTTTAGATTTTGTAAGCCATAGAGACTCGGTCACAATTACTCACCTCCACCATTGTGGTATGAAACCAGCCCTAGGAAATATACAAACTAAATATAGTTGCCGTTTTCCAATAAAATTTTATAAAACAAAGAAACTAAAGGACTGGATTTGGCCTACAGGCCATAGTTTGCTGTTCTCCAAGATTCAGTTGCCATCTGCACTGGCCAAACAAGCATATTAAAAGGGGTTATGAAAGGAATTTCATTAGGCATATTTGACATTCTTGCCATTAAAATGTATTATTCCCCTTAGATATAGTATTGTATTGGGTTTGTCATTTTACAGAGCAAGCAGCAGAGATGGCTTCTATTTCAATGTTTCTATCCAATATACCATTACAGCATAAGCCAAGAGGCTGATACAGATATTCCGAAAGTTTCTTAGTAGGATTGTAAATGTACCTTGAAATAATAATGGAACATATCTTGGCTCTAGTGGGAACTCCATAGGAAAACTCATATTTGAACAATAAATATCACTTTACCCCAATAAGTCCCCTTTGAATAGTGGAATACAATGGGATTCTGAGTCTTAAGAGCTGTGTCTCACAATCCCTAGTAGTTCTGTTGTTTTTCCTTCTTATAACTAACAGGGACCCTACCCTACCAAACAGCTATATGCAATTTCAGGATACCATTATAGGCTGAATTTTGTTCCTCCAAGATTCACATTGAAACGCCCAGTGAAGCATAATTTGAGGAAGAGATGGCTACTAACATGGTTAAGTGAGATACACAAGGAATCAAAAGTTGGGTTGTTGATGATGTTGGGAGCTTACATTTTGAATACGTATATGCATATGTATGTATAAATATACATATGCATAATATACATATATATGTA
>NW_017732471.1:273828-277727 GCF_001890085.2 Hipposideros armiger | reverse complement strand
TGTGAGATAATGCTTACTTGAAAATGAGACATCATTCATGTCTACCTGAGGTCAGTAAAAAGAAAGTTTTAATGCTGTCTTTTTTGTTGCCTTAGAAAAGCACAGCGTCAATTCAAAAGGCAAGCACTCCCTTGTCAAAGTTAAAGTGTTTGCAAAGAGTTAACATGCTATTCTCACTCCACATTCCAAATTACTTTTGAAAGTAATATCCATATTGTACCTTGAAGGAAGGCCTGAGCAGTAAACTTTAACGGCTGCCTGAGTTGGCAGACATTTCATAGAGACAAGACACTGCACTGGAAATTGCTCTATAAATAAGATCCCTTACAGAAAAATTAAAATGGAATTCCTATTATTGATGTACACTAGCAGCCATAAGAAATGCATGGGATCCAGGAAGTGGCACTTGTTTCAAATCACTACGGGAGGCCCCCGAAGGACACCCTCAAAGCCGGCTTTGATCAATGGTGATAAGTGGTTTGTCCAGCACCTAGAGTGGGCTGTAATGTGTTTGGAAGCCTTGAGGAATTTGCCTACCGAATAGAAATGATCCAGACATTAGCTGCCCCACAACAAATTTTTCTCTGCTCTGGCCATTAATACGTGAGATTTCCTGCAGAATAAAGTCTCTTTTCCTCCCTTCCCAGGCCTCTATCTCCTCACCCCTCTTCCCATTTGTTTATTTTTGCATCTTAGTTCAGCCTCAGGCCTTATATTCCCAGAGATATGTTCTGGATTTTGGACTGGAGGGTAAGACACCCATAATGCTGCTGGTACTACTAATTATATAAAAAACTCTGCTAAATGTATATTTCGGTTTGAAACCTGAGGCATAAGACCACAATATCTAGATTATACTGTGTTTTTACAATATATGCCATGAGTGCTTATTGTAATGCCCGGTATTATAGTAAATTAAGTTCTCCACATTGAAAGGGAAATATTCATGTAAAAGGGTAAACGTTTAACCTATAAATCCAATCAAAACAGAGAGAATGAATGGGAGGCCAGAGGTGAGGGCAAGGACAGTAAAATGACAGCAAGAGTTAGATCGAGAGAGAGATAGAAAGAGCAGAAAATAAATTGGAAAGACAAAGCAATTGGAAAAGGTAAGAAAACTAGAAACGTACAAACCTACAAGAAAATTGTCTTCGGTGCTAGGTATTAAATTTATACAGGGAAAGTATGAACTGAATTATAAATAGCAACGTAAAGAATAACCTTGTTAACAGACACTTGTTTTGCTTATTTCAGTAAAACTGAAAAAACATTTCACTTTTCTACAGTAAATAAAAAGATAATCAGTAGAAAACTAAATTAATGTGAAATAGGACAAAGGCTACAGATACTAGAGTTCAATGAAGTTGACCTTGGATCAACTGTAGGTCTTCTGAAGAAGGCTCAGCATTGGTTTTTTATCTGTGAAAATATAATCCCAGTGTAAATATACAAATTGCAGGTAACCGTGTATAAATTACTTAATGTAATGTCTTAATATGATAAAATCTCAATAATTGTCATAATTAATAAGGTGGTGTTAATTTCAANGCCCACATATGAGTACCCAGCGATCCCTGTGAAAGGGTCGTTCGACCCCCAAAGGGGTCGCGACCCACAGGTTGAGAACTGCGGAGTATACGCTGGTGTCTGTTGAAATCATTAGTGATGTACCACTCAGAGCTATTTCCTTAGTGTACTCGCTGGCGATCACGGCCTTCAGTGCCCATACAAGCAGATAGCAGGTTGCAGATTCCTTTCCCTTGCCTGAGGATCTTTTACTTCTAATTCCAGGTTTTGTATTAGTAAGGTCCTTCATTGCTACCACCTGAGTTGTGTCTAGAGAATTGAAGCATAAAAGGAAAAGAAAAGATACCGGGTGACTCACAAAATTGTTGGGCTACATAGAAAATCATTCTTAGAAAATATGTAACCTGGGATCGTGTCCAGAATCCCTCCACAAAACTGGTTGAGCAGTGAAGTGATGGCCACCTTGCCAGAACTCTAGATACCACAGCTTGTACCGCTGTCAGAGTGCTCCCAACACAATTAGCCTTTATCTTGAAAGCTGCTGCTAACACTACTTCTACTGTTGCTTAAAGAACTTAAACTCAATGCAGCCAGCTGCCGCTGCTTTCAGGGAGGATAATCTACCACTGCTGTCAATTATTTTGACCATACTCTCTTTAATCAATATCTAGGGCATGTGGCTCTGAATGCAAGTGTTAGTGCTGTGCCCATGCTATTGGTGTAAGTTACCAGGGAAGTTGATTACTTGGCATCTGTGTATATTGTGATGGGAAACGTGCATTGCATTGCATTGCTTAAGACCCAAACATGAAAAGGTGTTTTTGATGCCACATAGCCAAAATAATGACAATATCATCTGCATCATATATCAATATAGCACCCCTCCCTAAAATATACTTATCAGTAAATAGGTCATAATCTATCCACTTAGATGAAATATTTTAGACTTATCTGTGATGTATCTTGCCTTTACACTCTCCATCCAGTTCACTAGAAAGGACTCTAAATCTATTTCAAAGGAGATTTTAATCTGATTACTTATACTACAAACCTTCTTCAAACCACCAGCATCTGGATTCCAGATACAATATCCCATCAGGTCTCCATGCCTCCCTCCTTGCTACCCTGCTAACCAGCTACTACATAGTCACAAGAGTGATCTTTCATAGGCTCAAAAAACATCAAGGTGTTACCCTGTTTAAAACTCCCCACTGCAAAGAGAAAACCTTTCTAACTTCTTACCATGTCTGCAGATTCCTACGTGATCTGTTCCCTGCCTTGTTCTCTGCCCTGATTTACTACCAACTCAGTGTTTCCCTACACCAGCACCCTTTTTGTTTCTCAGGTCCTTTGTATTTTTCCTCTTTTTGACCAAAAAAAAGAAAAAGAAAGAAAGAAAAAGAAGAAAAAAAGAAAACAAAGATTATCGAGTGANTTTGACAAAGTGTTTATCTGGTCTTGTCGGCTTCTGCAGTAGGAAGGAGGCTCTGTCTCCTGTTTACATTAATAAGGTGAGGGGTTTCCCAAGCATTGCAACTGGATATCAAAAGAAGGAGAAAATAATAATAAGGAAGAAAGGGAGGGAGAGAGGGATCAAAGGAGGGAGGAAGGAAGGAAGGAAAAAAAATGGAGAAAACAAGCACTATATTCCACACCATTGTATTTCCCACAAAAAATACATATTCCATCTTTACAATTAAAAATGGTTCTTAACTAGCATAATTTAAATGTTTCATAATATTAAACAAACACTGTCTAGCTCTCCAAGAGAGGGAAAATACAAATGCTTACCAAACATTGCACACAACTGAAAATATGGTTTATCCTAAGAAAGACTATTTTTTCTCTAGTTCTGTCATAGTCCATCTTAATTTTCTGTAAACTGTGGATTAAATTATAATTTAATTATTTCTATATACAATTGATAGATAAGAGATATGAAAAATATTATTCAGTATAAGCAATACAATATTTTTAAACTTAGCAGAGAAGAAAACATAAAACACTTCATTAATCCTGGTAGCATCAACTAGTCGTGAATATGTATTTTATGATGGCTTTCTTCACTTCCTTTAACTTTAGTTTGATTATTAGCTAGTCATCATTCTTTATCAAGGAATATGAGTAAAACTTCACATTGGAGGGATCTAAACATTCTGTTTTTCTTCCTTTATAGACTGACTTTCTTTTTCCATTAACTTTTATTTACTGGACAGGCAGTACTAAGATACACAGAGGAGATTTCCTGAAATCTATTTGTACAAGTCTTTTTCTTCCTTCTGCAGTAGCAATCACATTTCTCCTTGGAAGTAGGAATGGATTATTTTATCCAAAATCACACTCCCTTTTTCCTTGCCCTGGTTGAGAGAGAG
>NW_017732471.1:266795-268046 GCF_001890085.2 Hipposideros armiger | reverse complement strand
TTCTGAATCCATTGAGATTTTGCTTCCTGGCAATTGTTGTCAGTTTAGCTCAAATACACTCTTATAAATTTTCTCTTAGGTTGGATATTTCTTGTCAATAGTAAAGTAACAATGACAGTATTGTCAGTGTATGCAGGTATAATTCAATACCAACAATTATAGAATATGGAATTATATGATCAGTTGATTCGAAAGCACATTGGACCAAGTTTGCCAGTTATCTGGATAATTTATAAATACCTTTCTAAAAAAAATCACAAATGAGCCCAATGTTATAACAAATAAGGTTTAGTATCCAGAATCATAAAGCTTACAATGTAGAGATTGTATAAGTATGTATAGGTATGAGACAAAGATTAGATTAGATAAGGAACAGTATTTCATACCCTAATTCTTTCTAGTTACATTCATTCTGTATGTATATAAATGGAATTGGATAAAAACCTTTTTAACTGATCAGTTCTCCTATGTGCTTACCTGCTTGTTTGTGTGTGTGTGTTGTGAGTTGTTGACTTGCTATGCCAGGATGTCTTACAGGTGAACATACACTCAACATATTGAAAAATTATTAAGCAAACCCTTGCCAATGTATGTCAGTTGATTGGATATGAAAGTGGAACAAAAATGTTTAATGTCTTTGTTAGATAAACATGAAAAATGCCAGGAAATTTATAAATACTAATAAAATAACTGAATAATTGTTTGATTTTTTTACTTTTATATTGTCAAGAAGCATAGGGTAAAAAAGAGAAACCAATGTGTCAATTAAGGTAGGGAGGATAGAAGGATGTCCTTCTTCCCTTTCCAATAACAAGTAAATTTAGGGTTCTAGCAATATCAATCATCTGCGGTGTAGGAAGAAGTAACTTTTGCATAAACCCCCTGGTTTCTCTTTTAGAAGTCTAATAACTTTTTTCTTTCAATTATGATGTTAATCTTATTCCTCATACTTAGTCATAGTGTTATGTAGTGTGAAGATTATAAAATATTTTCTGTTTGGTCACTGAATTTCAATACGAAGTTTTCTGCTTAAAGAGACTCTAGTGTGTTTAATTGTATCAGCTTACCTCGAGGTGAAACTCAAATATGATAAGGGAGTGATATTTTTTCGATGACAAAAAACAAATAGGGATCATTTTACTACCAAGAAACACTGAATAATCATCTGAATTCAACACTAGCCTAAGGCAGAATTCATATGCTCTAATGTTCTAAACATGAAATTGTTCAGACTACTACTAGCCAAAGATT
>NW_017732471.1:260753-265790 GCF_001890085.2 Hipposideros armiger | reverse complement strand
TATATATATATATTCTGAACTTTTATATATATTTCTTGTATATATATGTATACATATTATAAATGCATATATGTGCATATATATGAATATATTATATATAATATGACATATTTATTATACTTTATATATTACATTATGCATTATGCAATACACATTACATACATATTCTATAATATATGTTATATATAGTTGACACTGTCAACATTCCGTCTGGCAAGTCCTAAGCCAAATCTACTGATTTATTTTTATGTTCTGTTTTTTCACATTACTATAGGTGACAATGTAGTCAACTTTCCAATACTATATAACAGCAATTGCAATGAATTTCAATTTCCTCCATGTTGTTTTTTTACGAGAGTCCAGCTCAGATTTAATGGAAAAGGAGCCACATAGTGGTCTGATTACCAGGATGTTCAGTTCATTGAGTGGCCACATTTGGAGAAGAGTTATTTGATACCTTCTGGAAGCCATGAATACTCCTGAGGATAGGTGGGCAGGGTTGAAGCAGATAGTGAGAAGCCTTGATTTTCTGGAAGACCATGTAAAGAACATATTAGGCAAATGTGAAGCAGCTAAAAGGAGAACCAAAACTCTAAAAGGAAAACCAAAACTCTTTCAACAAACTTTGCTTACTTTGAAATATTACTTACTTGTAGACTTGACATTTTAAACCCAAAATATAGCCTTATTGAGTTCTTGCTGCTGCTATAATTTCATCATTATTGTGTTATAAATATAAATTGGGAATAGCTGTACAGCGAGTAGTCATTAAAGATAAAAAATGCAAAAGGCACATTCTAAATATGCTTATAATGGAAAAACAATAAAGACATATGACAATGTAATCTTATAACAATATAATTAATCTTTCATTGGGGTGATTTTAGAGTTTCATAAAGGTTATGAAATCTGAAAGAAATTGTCATCCTGAGACTGTGAGATGCAACAGCTTTGAAAATGTTCAACATGTAAATGTGTATTGTTTAAGTAAAATTTAAATAAATTTGTTGGACTGGAATTCAGTTTCTATGTTTATAAATAGCACAATATTGAACCCTTAGAAATGCAAATAAATTATTGGTGAGTTGTAGATACATTACTTGAAACTTTTATTTTCAGCATTCCCATTAAAATTATTGAAATAGAATCTTATACTATTAATTGCCTCCTAATTCTCAGTTATTTATCCACAGAATGTAGGCACATGGAATAATGAATCTACTACCCATGTGCATATCTAAGTAGTGTTTTGAATAGTCTTGCTACTAGTAAATGGAGAGAGGGGACTAGTGATCAAGTATTATCCAGATGTAATTGAAAATGCTTTACATTTTAGTCCTTTTTTTCTAGGATTCCTATAGTGCGTGTTAGATGAGTGATGCTTGTTTTCTAAGTCACCTTTTTATGATGTAATTATTCAGTGTTCCTCTGTATATTATTTTCATCATGTATTTCACAACAATTATTGTCAGTTAATCAGATGTGATTTTCTTCAGTGATAGGTAAAAATGCCCAAATTCGCCATGGGTTTTTTCACTGAGTCTAAGTTTATAATATGGTATCCTTGTATTTTATTTTGCAGGGGTTTTTGTTTGTTTGTTTGTTTGTTTGTTTGTTTGTTTGTTTGTTTGTTTGTTTTTAAGATGATAGCCCTGCAAATACCATCTGTAGAGGGTATCCCGTATGATTTGTTTTATTTTTAGAGCTTATTCTTATGCTTAATAAAGTAAAATTTAGATGACTACCCTTGAAAAAAATTAAAGCAAAGATAAATGAAATTACTAAAGTACACACAGAAATACACTCATACTTCATAATTTGTTTTAAATGGAGTTTTTTTCAGTATTTCCAAAGGAGTCATTAGGTGGGTGTTCATGGGAGCTATGTATGCCAAATTTATGCTTTTTTTGTGGGCAGAAGATCTTTCTATAATATTTAACAGTATTTGGGATCTACAAAAAATGGGAATAAGACATTACGTATTCTTAATTAATTATATGAACTATTATTTTCAATATCGTTTCATCCCATGTCTATCATTTTTAAACTTCTGAAATTGAGAATATGTTCATCATTTAGCTATTTGCACAATAATTCTGTTATCAGGCAGTGCTAAAATATTGTCACATAACAATGAGTATTTCTTTGGCTCATGTTTCCTTTTGGTCTAGATTCAGTCGAATCTGCGTCAGGCTGGACTTTAGGCCAGACTTGCTTATCATCTGTGCGTTGGTAGGGGTTTGGCTGAGCAAGGTTAGCCTCTGTATCTCAGCTGAACTCAGGTGGCTCTGCTTCCCTTGTCACCAAGCCTGTTCTTTGGGATCAGTAAACTAGTTTGGAGACCTTCTTTTCATGGTGATGGCAGAGGTACCAGAAAACACAGAAAATTGAACGACAGAGGTAGCAGGTTATCTATCACTTTCACCTTAGTCAGTTGGCCAAACCAAGTGACATGGCAAAACCCAAATCCAAGAGGTGGGAAAATATTATTCACTCATTCCCCCCCCCTTCACACACACCTCCCCCCACACACACACACACACACATCTCTCTAGTGGAAGGAACGGAAAAGTCATGTGTTCAATGGGGATGGACTCAGAGAGGAGCGAGCAATCGTGACCAAGTAGTGTGATCAACCACAGGATTAGTCTCTGGAAATCCGTATCATAACTGTATTTTTAGAACATCCATGTTTTAATATAAAGAAAAATATAGTTCACATAGAATGAACTAGCTCTCTTAAAATAGAACGGATTCTCTAATTCGTTACAGTTTTGATGGTGATTCTAATTGATAATTTTCAGTTTTCAGGAATTTGATAGGAAGCAGTTTTAATTTTATAGTTGAACAGTTTTAACAGGGCATAGTTTGCATAAATTTCCAACCTTATATTTTGTACTAATTTTTAGAAATGTAAAATGTGCTTAAGAAAATATTGGAAATTAGTAATGGATGAAATAACTTCAAATCATCATGTAATATAAATTGATAAATACAGTATTTCCTTTCTGGATGAAAATTAATAATGGATTTAAATTACTGACAAAGAAGCAAGTGCTTATCTCAATATAGGACTACAACAGAACTTAACATTATATTTACATGGATAGTATTAAGGCTTCACTAAAGTGAGTGACGTAGATGCTACCTACACATTTTATGTCAAAACTTCCCCAGATCTTGGGAACTTAACTCATTTTCAATCTGCTTGCATATGGTTTAGCTTATCTATATGATCATAATAACCAATAACTTTAGTTCCTATTTGAATAAAAATCTATAGAAATTAAGTTGTATCAATATTTCTGAGGTGGGATTATCGATAAAACTATAGGTCTGAGGGGAAAATGCTCTCTCTTATTTTTTATATCATTTTTTCTTTATATCCGATACTCTCGCACTTAAGCAATTCTCAATTATCCATAATCAGAAATAACGTTAAGTTTTCAAAATCTCAGAATATGGTACCTTTTGGATTTATTTTGTTGTTGTCTGAGTCACACACCTTGCATAGTTGTCACTTCGTACACATGAAACGAAACAAGCTATCTCAGCAAGGACTTTGGACATTATTAAAGAATACTGCCATTCGCAGCACTTCTTTCATTTTTTTTTTTTATTTGCTCTTTCGAGTCAAGAATAGAATTACTGGCTTAAGACATTCAGGGGCGGACTACTTTTATGCTGTAACTTTGCTCTGAGAATGACTAAAGGCGGCACTACGCGAAATAACACTTTGGTTGGCTTCAGTGAATTAGAGGAAAGGTCAAAGAACGGCTCCATAGCTAGTTGGCCACCCCAAAAATATCTTTACTTCAGACTCCAGTTTTCTGAGGTTGTGTAGCACTCGTACAAACTCTATATAGCATGCAGACACACACACACACACACACACACACACACACACACACACACACACACANACACACACACACACACACACACACACACACACACACACACACAACCCCAAAGCTCTGTGGACTACGACATGGTACAAAAAGGCTTAATGACCTCTCCACAGACTCTTAAAACACAGATGTGTGAGTCGTGATTTAGACTCAAACTCTATGAAGAGCAGAAAATAATATCAGAGGGAGATTTAGAACATGAATTTTCCCAAGGGTTAGTGATCCAATTACCATCAGAGCTATCTGGAAAGGGACTTTCACTTATCTCTAGACAGTATAATTTGAAATGCCATTTCAGTTCACTTCATCACATGTATAATATTTCAGAGGCATTGCCTTATTTATGATCCCTCATGTGATGACATGCAGGGTAATATAAAAAGGTTGAAAGCATAAAAATACAATGCAGCATATTCACTTAGGCTGAAAGATAAAATAAAGCAACACAGAAAGGCTTATTCTATTAACTTTGCTCTTGCATATATCCTTATTCTTGCCAATATTTGCAGAAAGCAGGTGATTCTAAGCCACACTGTGTATGGCATATAAAGCAAACCACACTCATCCCCGTCGCTTTAGTTGTCGTTACTACCTCTGTAGCTGGGTGGAACTTTGTATAAAGGATGCTGGTATAAAAGGTGACATCCAAGAGCAAACTCTCACAATAAACCTGGGGATCTTCCCTTTCTCTTCAGTTAATATAAACCAAATTTCCATAAAACTGGGAAGAAAGGTTTATATTGGTTCTGACATTAAGATATTTATGCACCTTTACAGACTGTGATGTTCATATAAATCTTCATTTCCTAATTCAACACATTTGTGTATCACAGATTAAATATCTGTGCTCAAAAATGAATCATTCTTAGAATGTTAGACTTCAAGGCCATGTTGTCATGATTGGTACACTGTTTTCCGTTTGGAATGACTGTAGTATTAATAGGTATGCTGTGTTATCTTGTCTCTGGCATTGCCACATTACCTGATGGATTATACTGAATACCACTGACCTCTATATGGAGAAGGATAGATAGTGTTTAATAATCTAATAAGAAAGTTAAGATATTTGCAACAAATCAAATGCAGCACCTTAATGTTTCAGTCTCTTTACGTGGAATATTTTCTA
>NW_017732471.1:213549-259953 GCF_001890085.2 Hipposideros armiger | reverse complement strand
TGCTTCACTGGCCCAAGTTGGCACCATCATTGCGCTCCTCCCGGGTGAGGCAGATCAGTCGCCGGCTTCTGGACGGCCGCTCACTGCGGCTGCTGGCCGCTCACGCTGTCTTCTGGCTACACACGGTAGCTCATGGCAACCCACTGCCACAGGGGCCGCAACCTACGCCGTCGCTGGCGACTCAGCAGCCCAGCTCCAGGTTGAGCTGTTGTTCAGCATCCTAGCTGTGGAGGGCAGTGTCACGGGCCCTCATATGTGGGATCCGAACCGGGGCCCTCTGGCGTCCCAAGCCAGGTCTTAACCATCGCACCAGTCAGCCGGCCCTAGAATTTATTTTGAATTAGCACATGTTCTCTGCACCTGTATTATAAACACCAAAGGTATAACTTCCATTACTACTACCATCTTTTAAATGTTTTCTGACACTTATGACTGTAATAATTGAATCCATTTCCAATGTAAGTGACTTTTTATTATAAATATCAATTGTGTACAGTGTTGTCTCATGTATGTGCGAAAAAGGGGGGCAGCATTCATTATTCTACATGTCACATTTCTGTTGAGAGGGAGAGGCTCTTCAATTATCAGGAGAAATGGATTTTGAAGGAAACTATAGATGCCCCTTTTCACCTGTGACCTCTCTATTACAAACTCGTGAGTTTTGGAAATACTTTTTTTCTCTTTTTCCAAATCTTTGCAGAAAACAGTTGTAGGTGACAAGTAGCCTAGTTTTCTCCCTCTCTTTTTTCTCTCTTTCTTACAAATGCTTTCTCTAAGGTTGCTAGTTTGCCTCGCTGCTTCTGCCTCTATTATTACTATATTTAGAGTAATTCTATTTGCTCTAACAGACAAATCCAAAAATTCCACATGGACTTAGACCTTTGTGTCTCATTGGGGTGACTGCCCATAAATCAGGGAACCCAACTCCTTCTGTTTTATGGCTCTCTTCACTACATGACACCTCGGATCACCAGGAAGGGGATCGGGAATAGGGACGCACACAGAAGGATCCAACAGCCTCGGCCTAGAGGCCTTACACTTCCCTTCTCTTCACATTCTCTTGTCAATACCCAGTCACGTGGCCCCACCTAACTGCAAAGGAAGCTGGAAATTATATTCAAACTGTGTGACTAGGAAGAAGAGGAAATACATCTTATAAACAGCTTCCCGAGCTAACCTATTGGTGCAGGGTCTGTCTTAGTTGTTTTAAAGTAGCAAGCCCTTCTGCCTTAGGTTGGAAGAGCAAATCCAACAAATTGGGTCAAGTGTAAGAATATGCTTTAGGTTCATATGCAAATCAGCTTTTTCCATTTCATTTTACTAACAATAAAGCTGATAGCATTTCTCAGTCTGTTTCTCAATGTTTTAGAAGTTAGTACTCTTCTTGTCTTCAATAAGTATGTAAGTGTTTTAAATGACTAATGAAACTGGCTTATTTCTCCTGCTTTATTTTTCTCCATACCCTCTTCATTGTAAAAAGTGTATTTCATTTACTATGTTACTGACATTCCAAATCCCCTGAGATTCTTTTTGCCACAGCCATCACTATGTCTTTGCACGTGTTCCTTTGCAAAGTGGATTACTCCCAATCCCCATTCTTTCTGACATCTACTTATCTGTCAGGTCTCTGTTCAGACATACTTTGCTTCAGCAAGCCTTATTTGACTTATGATACTCTAAATTAGATGTGCCATTTAGTACTCCAAAACACCCTATTTTAATACATATCACCATGCCTTGTATAATCACCTGCTTCCTTGTCTATCCTTTTTAGTAGAGTTTGGAATGCAGACCTAGCCTCCTATTGAATTTCTGGCGATGACTAGTACAATGCCCGTTTATTAGTCTCTTAGGGCAAAGGTAACAGAATATCACCAGCTGGGTGGCTTAAAACAACAGAACGGTATTCTGTCTCAATTTGGGAGGCTAGAAGTTCAAAATCAAAGTGGTGGTCCCGCCATGCTCCCTTCGAAGGCTCTAGGGAAGAATCTGTTCCATGCTCTTCCTTTTAATTTCTGGTGGTTGCAGTGCTTTTTGATGTTCTTTGTGTTGTAGACATAGCACTGCAATCACTGCCTCTGTATTCACCTACGGTTCTCTCCTCTGTGTCTGTGTCTTCTTTCCGCCTTCTTATAAGGATGCCATGCCAGTCATTGGATTTAAGACACACCCTAATCCAGCATGACCTCATTGTAACAGAAAAGTCAAATGAAACAGGCCAAACACCATTTGTTAACCTTGATTGAATCACATAATTGAATGTCTAACAAATATTTTGTATTCTCTAATTTATATTTAACTAGTTTTATAAAATAGCTATAGTTCCAAAGGAAAAATAATGAAGGAATATGTATTACTACATACATTTTATACAAATTATTTTTATCTTTGTGAAATTTTTCATTATCTACAATGTAACTGAATTGAGACTATGTGTTAAATGTGAAATAGATCATGGTGTTTCCCATTACATATTCTAAAACAGTACCTTGATGAGAAAACTCCATGATTGATTTTATAAACATAACGTGCAACAATTAAACATAATATTACTATTTTGAGACCACATTGCTAGATCTCATGAAATGTGAGATTAGTAACAGAATTTATGCTATTCACATTAACACATTTTCATTTTCAAGTTTATTTAATAAGTGGGATAGCAACTAATAAAAATGAGCCATTAAACCATTGTCAAACCCCTGGAAGATGCTTCAAGTCCAGTCGTAATTTACTCACTCTCCCCAAACCAGAAACCTGACATTTTCCCCTGAAGATCATATCCATCTTTGCTCTTCTCTCTGAATTCTTTTCTTTATTCCAGCTGAATAGGTTACATTATACACTTATTTTTCTGTGGACATCTAAAACCATGTTGCATACTCCAGAGTTCCCCAGGACCCTGGATGAGTCACCCTGCTCCAGGAAGGAGCAGAGCCTGTGCTTTCCTGAGTTCCCTTGCATACTGCAGCACCTTGCAAATAGACTGGAGTCATGTTTTAGGCTCTAAATTGAATGCAATTCAGTGTAACAGATAATCCCCAAAATGCTATCGAGACCTAAACCTGTGTAACTCATGGGGGTGATTGTACGTAAATCAGGAACCCAGACACCTTCATTTTGTAGAATTGAATACATTTTTTACTATATCAATACCCAATTTGATAGCATTTTTTCTGCAAGTCAGTAATTCACAAATGCAATGCCAGTGACAATAGGAACTGTTAGCATTTAAAGGTATGAACAAAGTCTCAGTGAATCTCTTGGAGAGACTTAAAATACTATAAAGATATGTTTCATGGAAAACAATATATTGGGAGAACAGAGAGAAAAAAAACTAAGGCCTATTGATTCCTTACTGTAGAATACATAGCTTAGTTTTTAGAAAAGAACAAAAGAAAACATTTAAAACAGGGTAAACTTGATTATTTTGTTAGTACTATAAATAGAAGAGAACCATTATCATAATATAAGTGAGGAGTTACATATGGAGACATGCATATTATATGCAGTTCCCAGCACTGTTCAGGGTGGACTTTAGTCAATATAAAAAGAGATAAACAGTACTGGAGATACAATTAATAAGTTCTAAGAAGATAAGGGAGAAACACTTAAAGCTGAATCTTTTTCAGCCATAAACGAACTACCATGAGACCAATTTAAAATTATACATACAGTTTTATTTATGAGACACAAAACCAAGATGACCAAAAAGTAAGAAGACCATTTGTGGTTAAGGTCTTCCCCCAGGGTCTATGAACAAATATTAGGAAGTAACCACAGAACACATTTCTATTTAGGCCTGCATGGATTTAATAGCTGAACTTATTTATGTTTAAAATGCAAATTACTAAAGAACATACAGCTTATTTCCTAGAAGAAATTAAATTAGTCTTCTCTAATCCCTGGTTGTCCATATGAATTTCTTGGCTTGCAGATTTCTTGAAGTGTTGCTTAAAGCAATGTCTGACCTGAATAATTGACGTTTGAAAACAGGAATCTATATGTTAGCTAGCTGCTCATTATGCTACTTAGAGAATGCTTAAGAAAGGTCACTGTGGTGCAGTTCTCACAACTACACTGCCAGTGTCTTCCAATAGTATTTTATCACTTGAACAGTAGCTTTGTCATAAATAGAAAGTGATATAGAAAGTGCCATAAAGACAAATGTCTCACACATTACACATATTTAATATTGGCTTTTCATCAAGGTAATATATTCAGGGACCATGCTTTCAGAATTGTAGACATATACCTCTAGATGATCAAAATTATTCTGAAGATTAAAAATAAGTATGGTGCTCTGTGTTCCCTTCTCTCTTCTGGGGAGATGTAACAAACTATAAAGAAACTTTTTTACATATTCAGAGGTACAGATGAAGAATGAATTCTGATATTTTCTTCATTCATCTTCTTTATCCTACTCCCCTTATTATTCCTTGAAGAAAGAGTGGCTCAATTAAAAGCATATACTTGTGAATTGACAACAGTATTTGACATTGCCTATCTCCATGAGAAAAGATTTTAATGGAGGAAGTAAGTGAAATCTCATCACAGATCAACATTAATTGATGAATATTTGTGAAAAAGATTTTGATGAGGTGGAAGATACACTTTCAATCCCAATGGAAAAAGAAAAAGAGAAAGTATATAAATTCCATTATTCTCATTAGTAGATGTCTATTTCCAAAAATAAAAAAAATGAATTCAATATTTTGTGAGAATTGTGTTCCCTCTGATCTAAGGGTATATATACGTTAAATCTTCACTTTTAACTCTTGGTCTTTAACCCTAAAACATCTATCTAGTCCTTTGTCAGAAAATATTTGCTGATGTCACAATTAGAGAACCACCTATATTTTCTAAAATTTTAAACAATGGATTTCACAATTATGACAATCCACTTTTTCTAGAAGTTAGCAAAGATGTAGTTGTTTTACAGTATACATAAACACTGCACAAAAACTTTCAGCAACATTTATGACATATCAAGTTTTAATACATAATTAAGTCTGTTTTTGCTCTCCTTAATCTGTTTTCCTTGATGTATTTAGTCATATATATACAAATATACATTCTTAGCCATAAAGCATTATTTATATATGTATATGTACATATAATAGTATATATGTATGCATATCTAGTAGTCATATGCAGATATTAGTCACATGTACATATACATATGCATATATAGGTTGTGTGTTTAATGCATATATATTATATGTGGAAAAAGAAAGCAGAACTATTTGAATTTTCATTTCAATTTACTACTTTTTATCTTTAAGGTAGATTTCCACATCAATGAGTAATGTTGATATGAAATGACATTTTCTTATTTGTATCCAATATTGATATATAAGTTAAATCGTATTTATAATACATTCCTGTGTGCATTCTGTGTTTCTCAGTTTTCTGGAAGAGATTTTTTTGATATAGGGATTAGCTATTTCCTGAATCTTATGTAGAACTCCCTTGTATAATTCTCTAAGTTTGATGTTATTTTTGTGGTTATACATGTAATAAGAATAGTTTTATTAAAGGTTAACATTCAAATCAGATATTTTCTTGATATTTTTAAACATTTCTGTTTTTAAAAAACGAAAATTACACAAAACATAAATGTGTATCTCAATGAATCTGTACAAAGTGAAAACTCATATAACGGTCACACCCAAGTCATGAAATAGCACCGGTAATTACATTTCACCTTTCCAAAGATTAGTACCATATTAACTGTTAATAGATAGTTATGTTTTGGCTGTGTTTAAAATATAAGATACATGAAATTGGTATATATTATTTTGTGTCATGTCTGTTTTATCTAATATCATGCTTATGAGTTTCCCCTCGGTTGTTGATATAGTTGTATTTCATTCATTTTCTTCACTTTTTGATAGTCTATTTTGTGACTATAACCATTCTGGTGATAGAGAGGGAGTAAGGAGTTAAGCATCAGGTTTGTGACTTCTTCTCTCGCTTTCCCCTGGAAAGGAACAAGACAGGTGTCCCAGTCTAATCTTGAAAACATAATAATGGCAGATCTTCAGGCAAAAACAAAAACAAAGTTCTATTTTTCTAGCAAGAGAGTGCTTATTTATGAAATGCTTTTAACAGAGTGTGCCTAGTTATGTAGGTTTGCTTACTGTTAGCACACCTGCGGTCTCTAGATGTGTAGGACATGGCTCCCTTGACAATGTCACATAAGCTGTGCAACTACCTGAGTACAAAATGTAGATGTTTTGTGACCTAAATGACTATGTTTGTGTTAGTGAGCTTAGCTTACACTTCATTCAGAAATCTCACCTGTTTTTCAAAGCCTGAGAATAGTCCAATACTGGAAAAAAGGAGCTAGGAAGTCTTACAAGAGACTCTGGATATCTATCTCTTTGCCTGTGCATTTTGATTATGTGTATTCTTCAAATAATTATAAACTTGAAAGTGGGTAAGACCTGCAGCTCACCAGAGTCCAACCCAGTGGTTCTCAACCTGTGGGTCATGACCCCTTTGGGGGTCAAATGACCCTTTCACAGGGGTCTCCTAAGACCATCGGAAAACAAAAAGATATTTACATTACGATTCATAACAGTAGCAAAATTACAGTTATAGAGTAGCAACGAAAATAATTTTATGGTTGGGGGTCACCACAACATGAGGAACTGTATTAAGGGGTCACTGCATTAGGAAGGTTGAGAACCACTGGCTAACCTGACAAACTGATCCTCTGTGTTATCTAAGCAGACATTCAAGTTCTTTTAAATTGTATGCGTAAGTGGAGTCCTGTACCCTGGAAACAGAGTTTGAGCTGAAGATTTGCATGCAGAAGTTTATTGGGCATTGGCCTAATGCTTGCAAAGAAGTAAGGATGTAGGACTGGGCAGAGAGAAAATTTCATCTGCAGAGAAATTGGAAGAGGACATAGAAGGTCCCATAGGGAGCTCTGAAGCTGGGGTGGGCTTTCAGAAGTCACCCAAACTGAGGCAAAAGAGCTGGTACCACTAATTGACTTTCATTGGAGGAGGGATTTTTCCAGCACCATGCTAAAAGTTCTTAAATTAGTGCCTGAGACACATTAAAATGAGAGATGACAGCCCAGCCCCCATCTCCTTCAACTCCAGGGACTGCTTGATTGCTATCACCTAGAAAACCTTGAGATAGAACTTCCCATATGAACCCTACCTATGGGTAAAATGAATCATGGCACTGTAATATAAATACTTAAATACAACTATTCTTGATTTATAACAGTTGGCTTCTGATTCAGCAGACTTCTGAGTTACTGCCATTATCTGCAAACTGCAACCATGGTAATCAGATTTAGGATTTATAAAACCTGACCATAGATCTGTCAAAACATGCTTCTAGGGTAATATTTTGTTTGTTTTTTAGTCTTAATGATAAATATAGGGTTTTTTTCTAATTTTCATTTAAAAACTAACACTTATTATGGAAAAAGACATTTTAGGGAACCCATTAACTATTGGTCTTGTACTATCCAAATAATGTTTTGTTATAGACAGGCACTCTTACCTATTACAAAACTTAGGTGTCAGCTCTCTAATTACTGCCATATATGTGGAAGTCAGCATTAACTCAATAAGAGTAGGCCTACTCTCAACTTGATCCACGAGGGCAGTTTTATCATGCTTAACAAATCGCTGAGTTTTCTCTAAAAATTTAGGCTTCCTAGTCATCCCTCTGGACTCTCATCCCCGTACTCTTCTCTACATTCCCCTCATTTGAAACGTCATCACCACCATTACCTTTATATGTAAATGATATTACAAATACCTCTCTGTTATCCAAAAACATCTCCAGCTCCAACTCAGAAAATTCCTATAATCTCCTTGTTTATATAAAAATCTTATTGACCACCGAAAATGTTACTCTCCATAAAGGACACCTAAGTGGTTTTAAAAAAATAAATAAATACAGCAAATTATCATAGAAAGAAATATTTCAGAAATATCTATGATCACAATTATTCACCTGAAGCTCAGTGTGCAACTTATGAAATTTCAAATGTGTAAACTAAAATACAAGGATTGCTTCTGTTTTTTTAATAAAATGCAAATATATAAGTATCACTAATCTTTATGATGGTGTATTCAAAGTAAACATAACAACAAGGCACCTATTTCATTTGAATGCTCATTAACATAAATATGTGATTAATTTTACACTATCAGTAACATATGCACTCATTATTAGTGGTTATTTTTTATAATTTTATCTAAATAGTTATGTGTGCTCTTTATTGAACATATTGCTATAGCTGATATTATCGATTCCTATTTTTAAAAATGTTTTATCCTCAGCTTAACAGAAAGAAAACATTAAGATGAATTTTAAATACTTACAAATGTTGAAATTTATTTCAAGGTTATTTAAAAAAAGAAGTGAGAAAAATGAAAGAAAGTGTGATGAAATCTGTAGGAGGCACAAGGCAGGAGGGAGGCTGGCAGGATCCCACTCCCACATCCTGCTGCTGTGTGGGCTGGAGCCCTTCTAACACCCATTCCCTTTGGACTGGTGATGGGGGTAGCCAATAAAATGACTTTTGGTTAAGGTCACCTTCATGTAGCCCATGGAATTGTCTTCAAAAGACTGGCAGATTTTGTGGGCTGTCTTAGTTTTGTTTTATTCTGTTCAGTACTGCCCTGTTATGTTTTGTTTTAAGGAGAGATTTCGTTTTGATATATTGTTCTTTTGCAATATCTGAAAAGAAATTCATAGTTCAGAGAAAACAAATTTACAGCTCTGAGAGGAATATCAAAGGCTTCAAAGGTTACAGACAATATTTGCTATCAGAGGGCAATGCGAGTGTTAGAACAAACATACAGTGGTCTCTATTTATAAAGCACAGGCAGAAAATCTGCTCTCAGCTGGGTCCTTTAGTGATGGAGGGGGACAGTCCCTGAGCTAAGATGAGCTGCAGCTGGAGGTTTTGTTGTGTGCGGAACTGACTCCAGGAAAGCTGCAGGTTTGAGGCTCACCTGACAGCACCTGTTTCCTGGATAATACTGTTTCCCCTTGATTCTTGGATTTAAAACCAGAGAGTCAGGCAGGAGAGATGACTTCACTTCTTTCCTGTTCCAGGCTAATCTAGCCGCCTCCTCCATTTCTTTACCCTGATTTCCACCTCCCCTGCCCCCCACCAAAAATAAAAGAAAAATCCTGTTGTCCCCTTTACAACACCTTCAATGATTTCCTGCTTTGATTAAGACAGCAAAAATGCTCTACCATTTTCTAAAGTCAAGAGAAGAAAATTAGAAGAGAAAAAACAAAGAATTTTATTTGATAGCCCTCTTCTTTTTTATTTTCATTATTTTATTTTATTTTTCTGTTTTAGCTCGAGTGCAGCATCACTGGTCCATGTGGGAATCAAACCAGCAGCCCTGTTGCTCAGAGCTCATGCTCTTAAGCTAACTCTTAACCAACTGAGCCGCTCAGCCAGCCCCATACCCCCTTCTTTTTTAAACAAGTAATTGTGTTCTCTGAGAAAGAGAAAATGCCGTATTAGACAGTAATATAAAGTTGGTTAAATTCAACTCTAAGTCCCACATATCTATCCTGTACCGTCTGAAACAGAAAGGCCAAAAGGATGCCAGAGGATTTTGCCCTGAAAATAGTAATACACGGCCATGGAGAGAGCACTTGACTTCATTCAGTGATATATAGGAGCATGGTCTTCAGCTCTGCTTCTGCCAATAGAACAACACAGCTCTAGATGTCTAAGATGTTCTCTAGTTTCTCAGGAATAAACTGAGTCATTCCACGCCCCTGCCTCACTGCAGATGGCAGCTTCTTTTGATCCTAAAGTGCTAGTACAGGGACTTTTTCTTTCATTCTCTTGAGGATAACCTAGCTTCCTATATTGCAGCTACACCGGAGAGCTTTGAACTAGCTAATTTCACATAAAGAGCATCTTCGCCCTTCTCCTGTTCTTTCAAACTAGGTCACTATCAATCATTTTGAAGGTTAAATTCCTATGAATCAGGTAGATGAGGGTGAAACAAATTCAGCTACTTTTTTTTTTTTCTCTGCATTGAGATCAATTGAAACTGAGACCTAACATAACCACGTGAGCTATGTAAAATAGCTTTTATGGCTTTAGCTAACACAGTATTTCATGAGTTCTTATATTGTTATTCCACAGACTAAGCTAGAACAGAAACCTACCTCTCTAGAGATCATTAATATGCACAACTCTTACTTATAACTTTAGCCCTTATATTCATAATTCTTCCATAGCATTACTTCTCACCTGTTAACCAAGAAAAGGGTTTAAGCTAAAGGAGAAATAAAAGCATTTATTTGAGGTCAGAGGTTGCAATCAGGAGACACAGATTTAGGTGAAGTCTGAAAGTGTGCGGCAGAGGGAACAAAGACAGGCAGGGTTTATAAAGGCCTAAGCAGTTCTCCTCTTTATAAAAATAAAGGATTCTCGCTAGGTTCATAAGGATTGGTTGAGTCCAACATGCAAATGAAGGATGCTGGTCTGTAAAACAGATTGGCTCATTTCTAAGTAAGGAACACAAATGGTCTGAGTAGCATGGTGAGAGAGAGAGAAGGTGCAGGCATGGTTGAGAAGTTCAGAGCTCATGGAGAAAGGCGCTGGGTGGGGTATGTTTAAGGCAAGCTTCTTCATGGCCCCCTGGCTCCATTTTAGCTCCCCTGGCATAAATGACTCCATCTTGGCTATCTCTGTTCACACAGCAAAGTAAAGAGACTTTAGTCGTGATGACTACACACTGCCCATGCCTTTCTCCCAGCAGTCTGTGTCTGTGGAACAGTAGCCTAAGCTGAGTGCAAAAGCATGGTGGGTCCAAAGTGACTTTGAAGAAGAACCCGGTAAATACGCATTGCATTATATACTCAGGCTCTCTGTTGGGGTGTTTGCTAGAAGTAATAAAAAAGCAAAGGAATTAGCTTATTATTTTAGCACAGATGTAGTAGATTTAAAAAAACTATAAATAATACGTTATTTTGCTTTAAAAAGTATTACCTTTATTGTTGTTATTAATATACAAATTTCTTATCTGTAACCAATTAATGCAAATTCACTGATATAGCTTTGTACAGCACCATGGAAATGATAAAAGTATCAAATATGCTAATAAAGTAGTCCAAAGAGAGAAGGTATAAAAAATTACCAGTTTCTTTATTATTTGCCATTAATTATAAAGTTAGAGAAGTAAAATTACCATTTGTGAATATTCTTAATATTATGGTAATAAAACAATTAATTATTAATAGGAACAATATCCTAAATGGAGCTGTAGATTATTTGAATTATTACCATAGTATAATATTTGGTTTCCTTATGTAGTGTTTAACGACCTTATAAAACTCCACAAATTGGAACTTTCAATCACCATAACAACTGGAGGAGTTAGATAATGCCAAGGCACATTTCTATAAAATCATCCAATAAATAATTTAAAATAGATTAATGTGTAAAAATTTATAGTAATAATTTTCCCTCCACATACTTTTTTTATGTTCCTAGTACTAGATGCAAATATACTTAATATATAATTCAAAAAGTCCTTTGCTAAGAATGGTGGTGGTGATGTTTGCCATTTACTTGTGACAAAAGACAGTTTTTATATTTATATTGATGCTCTATGTAAACATTAAGACTGTAACTGACATGATAGTCCAGAAAAATCTTTACTGCAGTTTAAGATGTAGACTAACTAGAGCAAGTGTCCATTTCTTTGCTTAATACATTACAAGCTATGTAACATTTCCTGGTGTAACAATTTTCCAATTATTTTGTAATTGTTAAGCATGTAGAAGGAGATATAATTTCTTCCCATTCTCCATTCCCAGGCCTCAACCTAAGAAAAAATGATAGGGCCGGCCGAGTGGCGCGTTGGTTAAGAGCTGGCTTGGGACGCCAGAGGGCCCCAGTTCAGATCCCACATATGAGGGCCAGTGACACTGCCCTCTACAGCTAAGATGCTGAACAACAGCTCAACCTGGAGCTGGGCTGCCGTGAGTTGCTGGCAACTGCGTAGGCTGCAGCCCCTGTGGCAGTGGGTTGCCATGGGCTACCGTGTGTAGCCAGCAGCCAGCGTGAGCAGCCAGCAGCCGCAGGGAGCGGCCGTCCAGAAGCCGGCGACTGATCTGCCTCACTCGGGAAGAGCGCAATGATGGTGCCAACTTGGGCCAGTGAAGCAACGTCCTCCACAACTAGACTGAAGAACAAAAGGACAGCAACTTGTCTGTTCCCTTTCCCCCAATTCCCCAGCACTATTCCCATCCCCCAATTCCCCAATAAAAATCTTTAAAAAAGAAAAAATGATAAATTACATTTGCAAATTTTGTTACATTATACTTTTTTTCAATTTCTGATTACCTTCTTATTTTACAAATATTTCCCCTACATTTGGATGTTGCCTTACGTGAGTTTTTAATATAAGTATTTTTAAATGAACAGCCATAATAACTAAGAAAATGAAATCTGAAATAATGCAATTCCAGTAAACTTGACATGCAATAGAGGAAATAGAGGAGGACAGGGAAATTGTGTGTACAGGTTTGTGTATGTGTGAATGTGCACTTTTGATCATTTTATCATTTGATTTTGAGGCAGAAGGCTAGTCCATTGTCTTTCCATTCAGCACCCACATTTCATCCATGTTTACAATGGTGTCTTGTTTAATGTATGTACCTCCATAATGTCGGCCTTTTCTGGCTACATTAAGAATAAGGAAGAAATAGGGCAAATTGTACCTAACATTTCAGTTTGTAATGTCAATGAAGAACCTTCCAGCCTTAGAGAAAGCTTGTAAGACTTGAGTTGAACCAAACTGACGACAATGGTCAGGAAGCAAAATCTCAATGGACTGAGAGAAATGCACCTTATTTTATGCATAGAATCAAAGGAGGAAGGTTACATGAAATCCATTGGTTGTAGATTAAGGGGGTGGGAGAAAGCAAAGCAGGGAAATGTCTGGGATTGGATAAAAGTAAATCGGAGAGACAGGTACTTCTTTCACATAGGTGGGTATAGGATAGTTAATAGTTCACTTTTTACAGCACATAGAGATGGTTATCAGGGGACAAGAATGATAATGAGGGACTCTGAAGTTTCCTGCTCTGGTCAGGAAGAATTACTGACATTCCAAGGGTATGTTATCCTAGATGCAAAAGGACAATAGTCAGGCTCACTTAAGGTAAAGATAGACCTTTGTCAAGAAAGCCACAGGTTAAAGATCTGACTTTTCCTCATTGCCCACCTTAGTTAGGAATTTTTGTTTTATGCTACCTTGTATGGTTATTTCTAGTCTCTTGAGCTTGAACCTGTGGCCCCTTTTCCATCTACAATATAATTCAAGTGTTCTAATCACTAACAGAAGATTCAAACAAACAAACAAACAAACAAAACACCAAGGCACCCTAGATGTCTGAAAATTCATTAAATAAATCAAAAGAATATGAGTCAGTCTATCTGTAATTTACCAACATGAGAAGTAAGCTATAAATGTATGGCTGCTGTGTGACCAAGATATTTTTCCTTTGTGTAACCAAAATAGAAGTTAAGCTTTATTAACATATCTAAAGCTCTGACAGCAATCGTATTAACATATTTAAGGAAAAGAGGTGGACAGAGAGTATTGACTATAGTTCTTAGTAAAAGGGGAGCAGATTTTAAAAAATGTAGTTTATTTCTGACCGTTTTTTGTAATGTTTACTTATAGATATATACTTATATATAATGTAGTCACTTTGCCAATATTGTTTTCTTTCCTGTTGTTAAACGTATGTTCCCTCTCAAAAAAAAAAAAAGTTAAAGCATTAGGGACAGCTTTTATTCGGTAAAAACCATAGCAGTAGGGAAAAGAGTCCAGCATAAACTGACAAAACTTCACCAAAACAAAGGGCAGGGAAGTTTTTAATGGCACTCGGGGGGGGGGGGGGGGGGGGGGGAAGAAGGGTTTGGTCAGGGTGACCAGACCACCTGGTCACTTATCTGGAGGACAAACAAACTTGCAGTTATGCAAGTTGGAGCTTAGCCTCCACCGGTTACACCCTTAAGCTCCCACAGGGCCAGGAGAGCAAGAATTAGCTCCCTGAATGTTTGCATTTCAAAAAGATGGCTCTGAATTAATCGAGGAAATGGTTCTGGGTAATAGATTTACATCTGAAAGGTCAAATGATTCATAGTTGCAAACTGTCTAAAGGAACTGCTCTAAGAGGAGTCAGAGGTCTATCTGCTCATCACCAGGTTTTGGCTGGAACAGAGTCAATTCTCCTGGTGCTTTCTCAGGCAAGCATTTTAGGGGTTATTTGAGGAATACAGCCTTAAACTGGTAGAAGCCGTACTAAAGTTTGGCCAAGTCTCTTAGTACGGGTTTGGATGGACTTATTATGTGTTGAGTTTCTGCAGCTCTCACTGTTAAGTAATTTTCTGATCTTTGTTTAGATTCCAATGTATATTACCCTGGGAAAACAACGTGCTGGCCAAAGAATTTAAATGTTTGGTTATTTTGGCAGATTCATTCCTAGATTATATTATGAGATTGATATTCAAAGATACTGTTTTATAATGACATTTGATAACAAACCCTCAAATAGATTAGTTTACATCTTAAATAAAACTAACTCATGTAAACTATTAAAACAGTTCCCTACAAATGGTGAAGCTAAGATGAAGTTCCAAGAACCACACAAGCTGAAACATATTAAATTGGCAAACACAGCCATGGGCCTATTCTTGATCATCTGCCTAGGGATAGGATGGCCACTTGATTTACTGTTTCCTAATTCAGCAAGACTCTACCAACTGAAAAAAAAAATAATAATGCTATTATTGAAGTTTCCAAAACACCACTGGACAAAAATAAAATGTTCTTGACAACTGAGCCTGCATCCTGAGATGTGTAATGCCCACAGGCTCTGGAGGCAGAGACATAATAGTCCTGTTAGCACTGGGAGATGGAGGTTTTCATGTGCTTCACCTGGAGACTGAATATAATTTTATCTCAAATCCCTTGAGGCCCAGTAGATGAAACAGTATTACTCACCAAAATTGGGCAAAAAGTGGTGCATTTACCCTGCCCTCCAGCTATGAGTGTTGAAGAAAAGACTGACATTTCTAAGGACCAAGAATAACCTGAAATCCAATGTTTATTAACACACTGATCCACACAAAGCTTTCTTGTGTCAAGTTAAAGAAATGAAAATGAGAAAGACAGAAAGGTGGAAGGAAGGAAGGGAGGGAGGAAGGGAAGGAGGGAAGAAGGAAGGAACAGACAGAAGGATGGAGGGTTGGAAAGACACAGAGATCGGTAGAATGGGAAATGAAAACAATATTAGGGATAAACTACAAATAAATTATCAACCTGAAGATTTAGAAGACCTTTACCTTGAAAATGAGCATTATAAAAACTGGGAAAAAATTTTTGTAAGGAAGACTTCTATGATACATGATTAAAAATTAATGAACACAGAATAGGTTGAAATGAAAAGACAACAAAACAAAATAAATTAGAAATGAAAAAAAGCAAAACTAAAATAATATTGTAAACAATACAGAAGAGAATTAAATAATGCAAAAAATGTAGTATTGTGTAGGGCAAATATGAGAAGCAATCCTAGATTTGCGGAAATGAAGAAATGGAGATAAACTAGAATGCTATACAGTAATGCATCCTTACTGTAGATGCTATACAGTAATGCGTCCTTACTAAGCTGTAACCTCTTTTTATTGTGTTTTGCTTTATTGTACTTAGCAGAAACTGCGTTATTTACAAACTGAAGGTTTACGGCATCCCTGGGTTGAGTAAATCTATCGGCGCCATTTTTCCAACAACATTTGCTTGCTTCATGTACCTGTGTTACATTTTGATAATTTTGCAATATTTCAAAATTTTTAATAATTATAATATTTACTATGGTGACCTGATGAGCTAAGTAATTAATTGAACTTTATGTAGTTGAAAAAGTAGTATGAAATTCAGTCTGTGGATAAAGATTTTAAAATATTTGAACATTTTCAAAGTGCATAATTGGGATCTTCTGCATAACCTTGCCAATTCATACACGAGCAGTGGTGTGCTAGAACTGGCTCATAATGACTCAGAAAGCTGACTTTATTTTGATGTTTCACTGCTGACAGCTTTCAAGCCTCACCACTGACCACCTTTTTTATGCCCCCACATCTGGGTAAGCTGACTAAGAAAAACAAAAGAAAATACATCTGTGTCTGGGTGCTCACTTTTTTGCACTGGAAAAAAAGTCAAATAATGCAAGCCCTAACTGTGCAAGGGAATCTCACTTTACCCTCAACTTCTAACCACAAAAAGCTAAGCTAATCTCTCCCTGATATCTCAAGCCAGTTTCCTACCTGCTTCGGAACCTGGCCTGCTCGTCCAGAAACCTTATCATGTGTGTAATCAACCACTTCATACCCTCTTAGTCCATGTGTGGCATCCTCAGTCTTCCAATAAGGACCAAATTTTGATTGGGGGTTCATCTTGCCTCTGTGGATTGACAGCAATACAAATTTCAGAAATTATGTGAGACAATTATAAAACAAACAGAAGCAGTATTAAAAATAAAGTCATATAATTCTAACTTAAATAATATTAACCAAAAAAGATATCAAACACTCAAAACTAATCACTTCCTAATAATGTATTATATTTTGACTTTATCTAATGATTTCCCAAGTTCATGATCAGTGATACCACCCTGGTAGCTTGAAATCAGGCAGCACGGGAGGATACCACAGGAGAAATTGGCAAATGGTACAAATCATTGCTTCAATTGTTATTATAGTTAATTGTCTAGACTTAAGTGGTGAAGAAAATGTTATGGAAATTAAACTTAAAAAGTGCCTGTATCTGTTACATTGTAAAGATAGCACACAAAAACAGCAAATATTCTTTGTTCATCTGAAAATCATTGTCTAATGATTTTCATGGTAAAAAAAAAATGTCATTGACAAATTCATGAAGATCTGACCTAGATCTCCTTGTTTTGCTTTTGTCTTATTGATCGCAGAAATAGGGGGACATGTTAACAGAGGCCACAATCACCCTCTCCAAGTCTAATTATGTTGCTATCACTGCTGAACACTCCAGCTTCCAGGAACATAGACTGTTGAACACTCAGGATGGCAGCATTTCCCAGGGAAATCATTGCTCTAACTGGCAACTTCTGTTATCTTAGAGGCAGCAAACTATCTTTCCAAGAATCAATACATACTCTGTGTATGGTTTGTCTTTCCTCCATGTATTTGTTTTCTATTACTGCATTAGCAAATTATTAGCAAACTTGTGGTTTAAAACAGCACACATTTATCATCTTGCAGCTCTGTAGCTCAGAAGTGTGATGCAGTTCTTTAGCCTGCATCAGGTAAAAATCAAGGTGTAGCCGACTCCATTCCTTTCTGCGGTCACTAGAGAAGGACCTGGTTCTTTGCTCATTTGGGTTAGTTTGCAGCACCCTGTCCTTTTGTCGGTCAGACTAACATCTCTTTTTTCTTGCTGGCTGTGACCACTCACATTCTTAGACCTCTTCTCTTCATCTTCAAAGCCAGAATCAACAGGCCGAGTCCCTGTCTAATTTTGAATCTCTGCTTCTACTTCTGTCTCATCACTCCGGCCTGGTCAGGAAAAATTGTCCACTTTTAAGAAATCCAATAATCTAGGATAATACCCTTATCTCAAGTTCTTTAACCTTAATCACATCTGCAAAATTCCATTTGCCATGCAAGGAAACGTATTTATATGTTCTGGGGGTTAGGGCATGGCCATCTTTGGGGGGGGAGTGTAATTCTGCCTCTGTCTGCCTGTAGTGCCTCATCAGCATCTGCACACATGTGCTTAAAGAATTTATGAGCTTTCACATGGCATCACACAAAAGTATTCTAGGATGAAGAGACCACCTCTATGGCAAAGCAGCCATACCAATGCTATTAATATCATGAGATTTCCTAGTTTTATAGCATACCCTGCTGTCTTAATCCATCTGGACTGTTATAACAAAGAATCACAGATTGAGTGCTTATAAATAACATAAATTTATTTCTCACATTTATAGAGGTTGGAAGTCCAAGATCAGTGTGCCAGCATTGTCAAGTGAGGGTCTTCTTCTGGGTCATTGCATCCTTGTGTGGCAGAAGGCATGAGATAGCTTTGGGGCCCCTTTTATACAGGCATTAATCCCTTTCATTTGAGCCCCACCCTAATGAGCTATTCACCACCCAAATGTCCCACCTCCTAATCCCCTCACCTTGGGCACTAGGTTTTCAACGTATTAATTTTAAGGGAGACACAAACATTCAGGCAATCACACTTAGAATTTGTAAGCGTTGGTATGCTATCTTCCAGCATCAAATGATGTGCTAATTTTGTGTACACCTTATGTATGAAGAGGTGTGTTTTATAACTAGAATATCTGTGCCTAGAATACCAAGGACAGGATTAGGATTGATCCCCTTCACCTTCATCCTCAGGACCACTTCCAAAATGTATGTTTCATGTCCAAGAAATCTTAAAGTCTACCACATTGAAGAAACTGATTTGCACCTTCTCCTATAGGAAAGAGATAATGGCATCTGGCTCTTATACAATGTCTACATGCTATAAAAAAAGTAAGGTTACCAGCTGTTCTGAGTGGTCCAAGGCCTAGATCATTTGCCCCAAAGAACAACTTGTCCCATATTTCAATCCTGCTCTTTGAATTCTTTTTAGGACAGAGTAGTCCTAGTAATGACTTAAAACCATTTCTGGAATTATACAATCAAAAATTCATCTGACACCAATGCTATTATACTACCAAGATTAAGGAGCTCCCATGCTCTGCATCAAATGAAAAAAGGAGACTACTTGACTGAGCCACTGGTAAAATTGGATCCGTGGGTATCTGGCTTCTAAGTGGCTTCGTGGAAAGCTATGGCAACACATTCAAAGATGCAGGAACATTAACTCCGGTGGGATAGGCTTTAGCCAGTGAAAGAAAGAAAACTGGCTGAAACTAGTAGGTGATTTTCCATTCTTCCTCCTTCCCAAAAGATCATTCCAAATTGTTGTGGTTTCATGGAGCATTTTTGGAGAAATGCCATGAAATTTAGCCACTGGTTGTGTTATTGCAAAGTAGCAAATGACTTGGTAAAGCCATTCTTGGTTTTTTTGTTTGTTTGTTTGTTTTTTAGCTGAGCCATCCTGCCATCTGTTGGCAGCTCAGGTCGGGCCGGGAATTCAATCAGCAACCCTGTTGTTCAGAGCTCGCACTCTTGAATGAGCTCTTAACCAACTGAGCCACTTGGCCTGCCTGTAAAGCATTCTTGTTTTTGCTCTTTCCTACTTCATTTCACATTAACTATCATTCTTGCTTCCCTGAGATTGTATCTCCTTACATAAAACATAAGATTTTGTCTTAGGCTCTGCTTTTTAGGAAAGTTAAGTACGAAGATTGCTTAATATAATAAAAGATAAGATGCATTTATTACTATTGAACTATTCAAATAAGACTATAATATATACTATTTTTTCATACTCATTATATTTTACTGTTACCTGATTTATTTTGTCAACATTTACTTAAGATTTTGGCATAAGTATATAGTTATATGTCATACCGGTCTTTAGTTGTATTGTTTGGTTTTGGTGGTAAATCTGACAATATTCTCTATATTTTTTATGGTGATTAGTATTTTTTCTACTTCACAGATTTTCTGTTTTGGTAAAACTAGGTTTTCAAGAAAAAAATCTACGTAATTTATATGTATATGTATATGTATATATTATACTATATATGATATATATGCTATCTAGCTTCATATGGTATATAATTATATGTGATACATGTATATATCAATTTTCAGAATGTACTGAAGTATAGTATTTATTTTCTGATAAATGAAAATTTTTATAAATGTTTCTTGTACATCAAAAATGTTGTACAATGAAGGACAAATATTTTAACATTTTTTGTAAGCTTTACTTTATTGGTTGTATAGTTTGAGTTTTTGCAAGTATACTAAATTTTCTCTACCTTTCTGTATATATTTATTAGAGATGCGGCACGAACGTTATTATTGTTTGGTGGCTTCATACTCTCTTCTATTATTTATTATCTGCTTTTTGAAAGTAGTTGTATTTAATAGCACATAAATATTTATAACTTGATAGTTGCCATTTTTAGCATCCTCGTGTCCCTTTTTATCTTATTAAATGTGTATTGGCTTGAATTACACCTAAACTAATATCCAAATCTTAATGACTACTTTTAAAATTTGTGTTTATTTTGTATAACATCACTTGTTTTATTTTTTACCACCTGAATAACCCCCATTCGTACACACACACACACACACACACACACACACACACACAATGCACATACATGGTACTATAATTACCATAAATTACAATATTGTTAACATGAAAATAAATGATTCAATGGAGTATATAATCTAATTTTAATTTATATATTATTTTTAAGCCTTTTTGGTTACAGGTTGGAGTAGACATTTCGCCTTTAAATACTATTTTGCATCTCATTCTCTGTCCACTATCCTAGTTGTTGCTGACACTAGTAGGTGAATTCTCAACATTCATTTTCTCTTCTTGCTCACTGATGAAACACCAAATTCGTTCAATCAGTCTAGCTAAAATATTCCCCTTTGCAGACTCCTATATATTCAAAGTGAGTCTGAGATTCAAACTCGACAAATAAGATGATGTTTAGTAGGCCTACTGACAAAAAAATGTTGAAACCGTCCTACCCATCTGGATCATAAACCAATGCCAAGAAGTAAACTAGTACCTTACTATTATAAAAGAAACAAACAAAAACAAAAATGTCTCCTAATTAGATTGCTGGAGCACAAATCTAGAATGCACTGTATTCCTTGAAGACTTCCTTCATTGGCTGTCCCAGTTGTGAAAGCTGAGCTCCAAATTTCTAATCATGTGGGGAAAATGAGCTCTTAATTAGTTATACCGCCGTTCTCGGATATTTGTTAGATGATCCTCAACAAAGTTGTAATTGATATAGAGCTGGGGAAGATTTTAAAATTCAGTGTTCCCCTTTGATTACTGGACACCATTAAACACATTATTTTAATGCTTTTGATAATAAACATCCACTTATGGAATATGTACTCTGGGCCAGACATTGGCCTTATCGTAGACATCTTTTTACATATGAATGTGGGTCAGAAAAATTAAGCAATTTAACCAATCAGCTGGAAAATTTCAAGGAGGAAATTTAATTCTGTTTGCTTTTTTCAAAGTTGGCTAATAGATATTTATCTCAAAAGCTCAGTGTTATTTTTTAAATTGCAGATAAGAGCTCTTTTTTTCTTAAAGCAGCAATTGATAGGTGATATTTTCAGATTAGTATGATGATAAACTGTGTTTTTCAAATCTCTCCCATGAGAGCACAGCAAGCATAAATACAAGGAATCCAAAAGTATTATTTTAAGTTAATAACTAATACTTTATTCAAATCTGTTTTTATTTATAGTAGCATTAAAGAACCAGATTCGATTAACTAAATAAGAGACATACTACTTACATTTTATGTGTAGTTAATATTTTGTCATTATTACTTACCTCTTTAAATAAGTGGTATTAATAATATATTATCAGTTCAGGTAAAAGAAAATGATCAATTATTTCCCTAAGAAGTAAAATTCTGATATTTCATTTTATTACTTCTAATCTCTGCTGACACACTTTTTATCTGTGATTAACATGTGACCATGTGTAATTTCAACATTTCTACTTTCATAATTTATCTCAAGAGGGCATTTACTTAAAGCTTTACAAGTGAAAGGGAAGATAACTAATCAGGTTTTATAAGCTTAGAAGGCTGGGCTGTGTTGAGCCTTCCCCAAAAGCCCTGCTGGAAACAACAGGTGCATCAGTGAAGTCTAGATAATTCTAGGTGAGCCAAAACTTACAAATTTAAAATAAGTCTTGCTGGCTTTATGAGCCAACAAGTATGACCTATTTTATGCAACAGATAATTAGTATTCCTGGTGAAATATGAATAATCATATAAGCAGCTCATATATTTTATTTTGTGTATGGATTCATAAGGGACTGGTTACATGATTTTATTTGTATGTTGTATGTATAAATGCATTTGTTTTATTTTATTAATGTAATTTGGTTGGATTTATCCAAATAATTGGAATAATCAGGGTCAGCATCAAATCTGAAGACCCAACATTTATTTAAATTTGTGTTCTCACTCAGCTAGATGATGGGACAGCCAGCCTTGGATTATAAATGTCATATATTATACATTTATTTTCCCAAAGAGTCTAGATTTGTAGAATTCTGTTATGTTTATTTTCTCTCTTTTGTATGTCCCGTTTTCCATTGTAGTAGTATTTATTCTTGGCTAACTTCGTACGTTTTGTTTCATTTTTATTTTGTTTCGCATTTCTTCATGATTTTTTTCCAGAATTGCATCTCCTTTGTTAGTCCATTTCACAAATAAGCTTTTGGCTGGAAAGATCTTATTTATTAGCACACATTGTTAAATTTTATTTATTTTCTGATTGTATCTTAAGTTTCCCAAGCATATGAAATAAATCACTTTGTGCTAAGGAGTATTATCTAGTCAGGAGATACGATATAGTCGCTGTGATAAAAAGTATACACTAAGTGCCATGTCAGTACTTCAGGCATTGTTGCTATTAGGGAGACTATAGATTCAGCATAATTTTGTTAATGTAGGACTTGCTTGATGAAGCATGACTGACAGCAAAAAAATGCAAAAAAATAAGGGAAATGTCATGCTTGAGACAAATTTTCGTTTGTGAATCACATTTAGGACTCACTTTAGAAACAAGCATTAAGAGTAGAGGATCAGGCGATAAGGATGGGTCTAATGTAGGGGTTTCATTGTTTTGCAAAAAAAAAAAAAAAGTAATAGTAAGAATGATGGAAAAGGGCTGCTTCTGAAGAAGAACAGATGGAAACCAAACTTGGTGATGAAAGAGTCAAGGAGAGAGAGAGGGAGAGAGATACAGTGTTCCAACAGCTGCCCGGAGGCAGAAGAGATTCTAGAGAGCACAGACGCTGCAGAAAACTGGGCAACATACAATTCTTTCAAATGTTTAAGCAGCGCTCAGCTTCACATTATTGCTGCTATGAGGGCGTGATAGCCTGGTATTGCCAATTATTTTAATTTTTCAATAGATTTTTGTTGTATCATATGCTGAAATTTAAAATAATGGTGTGAGTAAAACTACACATGTCCATGGACCAGTTGTGTTCCTGTAGGTCTATTATGAAAGTCTTAGGCATCGGTAATCACTTTCATTTGATGAGTCATTACAATTTTATTGTGTGTTGGTTTGAGATATAAGATAATACCTTATATAGTCAATAAAAAAGAGAGTGCTACCACAATGAAGATGTTTCCTCTACTTGTTTACAAAAATATTTTGATTTCCTGTCGTTTATTTGAAAGCCAGAGCTTAAACTAAATGTGTTCTTCTACTTGAATATTTTACCAGTTAGACAGAAACTGTATTCCTGTTTATAATACATTAATTGCATCTTTTAGGTATTAAAAGGACTACAGATGCAGATTGTTGATTCTCACTGTATTTTAGCCATTTTCAATAAGCTCCTTTCACATTAGGCAGTTTGTTTATTTGCCTCACCTTTTTGAACCATTCATTCACAGATAGGCCCTAAGTTGTTACTGTGTGAAAAGCTCTATTCTAGGCACTGGAACACAGTAGTAAATGAAACAGACAAAAGCTCCTTTAATGGAGCTTATATTCTAGTGTAAAAAAACAACAATAAACACTATAAATAAAATATAAAGCGGGTTATATAGTGAGAGAGAGTGTGTGTGTGTGTGTGTGTGTGTGTGTGTGTGTCTGCCATGTTAGGGAAAGAGGGATTTAATTTTTGGAAGGGAGAGAACAAGTTTTGACACTTGAGTTGGAGTGGTCAGGGAAGACTCACTCCATTGAGAAAGGGGTTCTGATTAAAAAGTGAGGTAAGGTACAGTGAAAGAATATTCTACGCTGATGTTCCTCAACATATTTTTATATCATTATCTATCCACTTAGGAGCCTTTTTAGACTTTTCCTTAATTCCTCCTCTGCATGAATAAGATTTTGACCCATAGAGTTGAATATTGCAGGGCCAAAAAATTTTTAGTGTTTCAGTTTTTTGCCCCCAAGAATCTATTTTTTCTGACTCAGGGGCAGCATTGACCAGGTTAAGAAAGTGTTTTCTAGACTTAGGAAGAACAACCACAGAAACTCAAAAGCCCTGATATGGGAGCAGCATATGTTGAAAAACAGCAAGAAGGTTAGTGACTGAGGCAGAGAGAATAGTGAGAGAACAGCAGGACAATAACAGAGATACGAGGGTAGAGCAAGTACGTTTGACCTTATTAGTCAAAATCTCAACTTTTGACATAGTCAGAGGACTTTAAGCAAAGGAACAATATGTTTCATTTAAGTTTTGACAGATCACCTTGGCTGTTCTGCCCAGTCTATGGGGAAGGAGAGTAGAAGCAAGGAAACCATTTTATTCAACTTCTGCAAACAGGTCTGGCTATATGATTTTGAGGGTTCAGTACAAAATGAAAAAGTTGGGCTCCAATTTTTAAAAAAGTATGAAGAATTTCAAGAAGCTGAAAGCACAGCATGAAACCAAGAGCAGGGTCCCTCTATTCACAGGGGTCTACTTCACAGGTTGCTCATGCATGAAGCTGTTTCTGTTTGCAGCAATTCTTAGATCAGGGTGGTGACTCTAGCAGTGGTCAGAGATTTAAAGATGGATATTGAAGGCACGACATACAGGATTTCTTTATAGAGCAGATAAGAGATGTGATAGAAAGAGGGGATGAGCATAAACTTGGGTTTTGTCTTAGCATTTAGAAGAATCAAATAGATCTGAACTGAGGTAAAGAAGACAGCAAAGGAATTGACTTAATTAAGATGCTTGTGTTACTGTCCTCATTCTTGCAATTTCATATAAGATATCTTTTCTGAATAATAACTTTTTTCATATCCTTTACCTGTGATATTATTAACACTCTTAACAGTTTTTTAATTTAAAAAAATTGAAGCCAGAAATTTTGCATTTATTTGAATAATGAAACTAATTTTGCTGACTAATCCTTTTTGTAATTTAAGTCAATTTCAGCAGTTATTACAGAAAATATATTAATAATTGTCATCAAAATAGGGACATGTGATTTCACATTTATAGTGTGTGCATTATTGCCTTATTGCATTTGATTATATTTTCAGTGCCTTTAAGATTCACACTTACTTATTCACTTGAAAGCACTTATTGATGAGGCAAATTAAATATTGATGGTCAGTTAAAATAATTTATAGCTAAATTTTTAAATCTTAGCCTGACGATTAAATGACTTATAGGTCCCCTTCTCACCTTCATTCCTATTTATTGAGTGATTACAAGATGATCAAGTTTTGGAGTTAAAAATAATTTATAAACAGCATAACATATTTTGAGATAGAAATTGATTAGACTTTCTATGTAGTAAGCTTATTATTTTTTTTAAGACAACATCTGGTAATGTTTATTAAGCTTTAAAATTTATCCGTTTTATGAACCCCCAAGTGAACTTCTTCATAGCTACCTATGTCTTAATAGCATTCCTTCCTTATGTTGACTTTTTGTTCTCTCATTTAAAATGCTGAGGACACAAATGTCAAGTATATGGCCTATAATTACAGTCATACTTATTAAATTCAATTAATAAGTATACTCTAAATATATATGAAAATGGAAGTGTGCATTCAGGCTATAATTTTTGCGCTAATCTTTTGCTTATTTTCTAATCAATGCTGAAAAAAACCTTAAGATGCTCTTCAGCTTTGACTCTGGAGGTCAACAAGGACAGCAAGAGCAGAGAGCTGATAAAATGGGGGGACAAGGCAGAGTGAGCCGCTGTGATTATTTCCTCAGTGTCTGTTTTGCAGAAAGATCTTGTTATCTCAAAACTCAAGAAGATTATAAAGGTTATTTTTCAAGGTAGGAGATGTGTCAAGAAAACTACTCAATCATGCTGTCAAAGATTTGTGTAGCTGAAAGCAGAATTTATATTAGAAAATATATTTCTTGTCTCTATCTGATAAAACAGAGAATTTAAAATTGATAATTAAATTTGTGTTTCCTAAAGTTGATGCAGCCAAACAAATTTTAGGAGATTCTAAAATACTGTTTTGAATAAGATGTGTAATTATTTTCAAAAGTAATGAAAAAAAGGATGAGCATATCATACCACAGAAACTATAACAGAATGAAGTTAATTTCATATGTTGTATTATTTCAATTTCTAATTAAAATAATTACATTTTAATTAATCATTAATAACATGGTTCTACCACAAATACATATTCTAAATACACAATATTTACTTACTATTATAAAGTATTTATCTGAACCTATCTCTCCACATAATAAAAGATACTTAAAATATTTGCAGATACATGTAGCCATGTATGTGTGAGTTACGTGTATCTTAAAAGAGAGAGGCATAAATATTGACATCAATAGCATTGTAAGCAACTCTGAATTTCTAACATGGGCTTCTTGTATTACCTTTTGAATTGGTAATACAAGATTTATTTGCAATGTATATATTTTTAAGGTTCTACTTCATGGTTCCAAACTGCTACAAAAAAAAAAGAACAACACAACTATAAGGAGTAATTTATTGATGAATTTTATTCATGAAAACATGAAAATAAAAAGCAAGGAAGCCCATTTATTTTTTATCATTTTTGTAAAAAAAAATACTGATTGACCATGTACAAGTAATTCTTCTTTGAAAGAATAACTTCTATATCACATGCAATATTAGAGATGCTCATTGCATGTTTGTATTAAAATATTTTAAAGGAGTACCGTAAGTGACAGACAGCTATTATTTGACAATATTTATAATTCATATGTGTTCATATTCAATCAATTGTATGCTATCTAAAATTTTATAGTAAATTAAATTTATACATATTTCATAATTATGTGTATACACAAAGCCCATGAAATCAATAGGGAACCAAAACTGTGAGTTGAAAATACAAGAATGTTCCAAGATCATCCAATAATCCAATAAATTACTGATGTTAATGTCTTCGTTTATCTCTTTATATTTATCTTTTTAGATCTACACTTTATTTAGTATTGTGAGAGTTGTATCAATTTATTTTGTCTGTAAATTATAAATTGAGGATGTAATGTATCCATATCATTATGAGTTGTCTATTGCTATTTCACGAACCACACCAAAACATAGTGACTTACAACAATACCATTTTAATTGCTCGTGATGTTTTCGGTCAGAAACTTGAGCTGGGCTTAGATGACCCCTCTGTGAGGAGTTTCACTTGGAGTGCTCATGTGGCTTCAGTCATCAAATGGCCTGACAGAGGTTGAATGGTCCCATCCATCTTCGCTCACATGTGTGGCTGCTGGGTGTTGCCTGTGGACTGTAGCCCCTCAATTCTCAGTTATGTGGTTTCTCATCTTCCTGTGACTTGACTTTATACTAAACCAAGAGCAGGGCTCTTCTATTCACAGGGACCTACTGCACAGGTTTCAAACACTATTGGCAGTGTTTGTGTTCAAGAGGAGAAGAAAAGAAGTTAATGAACTTCTTGAGTCATCTCCTGAACTCTCAAAATGTCATCTGTGCACCATTCTATTGGTCAAAGAAGTCGTATTTCCAACTCAGACTCAATGGATGAGGGAGTGGACCATCTTTCTTGATAGGAGGGTGACAAAGATATTGCCAAAGAGCATATACACAGGGATAGGACAGGAGGAACCATTGAAGAAAGTTAAAAAAGTAACCAACCCAGATACCTAACACAAAAAGAATATAGATAGCTAATTGAGTTACAGAGCGAGCATTTTATTTTATTCTATTAAGCATGCTGCATTAGGTGGGAAAGCACACCCTAGATGAATATGGCAATAGAGCAGCGGGTCTCAACCTTCCTAATGCCGCGACCCCTTAATACAGTTCCTCATGTTGTGGTGACCCCCAACCATAAAATTATTTTCGTTGCTCCTCTATAACTGTCATTTTCCTACTGTTATGAATATCTGATATGCAGGATGTATTTTCATTGTTACAATTTGAACATAATGAAAGCATAGTGATTAATCACAAAAACAATATTTAATTATATATTGTGAAATATTTGTAATTCATGAAGTATCGTTTTACCTCCAATACTGCTGCTTTCAACACAGTAGCTGCTCTCTACATATGTGTGACTGGTCCGCATAAGTACATTATGGTGCCAACCCTGTCAAATACACCTGTATTTGTATGGGGTATATGTGATGGGGTTGATGTCATCACACCAGGGACTCGTATGTGGGTGTATCTGCATGTGGGCCTGGAGATGGATAGAGGAGTGGTGTCTGGGTTCCTAAGACCATCGAAAATATGTTTTCCGATGGTCTTAGGCGACCCCTGTGAAAGGGTCGTTCGAACCCCAAAGGGGTTGCGACCCACAGGTTGAGAACTGCTGCAATAGAGGAAGAGGAATACCTTTTTGCTGGTTTTTGCTTTTTTATAGTGGCGTCTTATTCCCAACTTATTCAAATATATTTTTAAAAATAGAGCAGAATATTCTCCAAATACAAAGGATCTTTTGATTCACAATATTCTCTCAGTGTACATACAGAGATAAAAAAGCAATATGAAGGCATTAATAAATAACAATGAAACATAACATTCGGAATAGAAAACATGTGGCACCTTTTAATATTAAGATAGAAGTATGGCATAACTCAATTCAATAATAAATGACATAATTTTAGCAACTTCTAGATCTTCTATTGTGGTATAGGCCTTTATGGCTAATAAGAAAGCACCAGGTGAGAACAGAGAAATGGCAGGCTTATACTGACTTACTCGTGATACATTCATATTAGATAAGGTGGAAAAAAGGAAGTCATGTATGTGAGAAAGAGAATGAGAGAGACAAGATAACTCCTACCATCCTCATAGAGAATGATTAAAGACTTTTTGTTACTTTGGCATTCCATTGTTCACCTCCTTGACCTACTTGAAAGAATTCATGGTCATCCCAGTAGCTGTAGAATCTAATTTATTTGCAAAGATCTGAGTGGAAAGGGAGTTTGCATATCTCTCTTGGTAATTATTTTCAGGGTCTAGTATGAATTTCTGTCAAGTGTATCTTCCTGTTGTCCAATCTAAATCACTCCTGCTGTGATTTAAACATATTTTCATGTCTTCTACTCTCTGTGGAAATGAAGAGCAGCTGGTTATAATACTCCTTCATGTACTTGAAGGTTACAGTGTTATAAAAGGCACTCATTTAATCTCCAGAAAAAGTTATGCATCTTGGACTATTTCTTTACACAGTAATTGAAGGTTTTTAAGGGATCACATGCCATAAAAACTATTACCACATTAACATAGCAATAGACCAACAAAGTAGAAATAGTTCTTACATGCATTTCTGTTCTTGGTCACTGTCTTTAAAGTCTTGATAGCTTTTGAAATAAGCATAATTCTTTTTTTCAAATCCCATGCAGATTATAGTATATTGTTTAGTTTGTGTGAAAGTTGGAATGTGAGAAAAAAATACATGAGTGTATGCAAAAATGTTTATAACTAAAAAGCCTGAGAAATATTTATGAATTTAATATGTTTTATGATCTCACCTTGATTTGCTTCATTTTCAAATTTGAGCTGTGAAAGCATGACAATCTACTGTGGTTTAAGAGTTGATTGAATGATGTGTAAAACTGTTTAATTCAAGGATTTAATTAGGTAAATTCACTCGTGTATTGGATATAAAACTGAAAGCAACAAAGGAACACACAAAGAAAAACAAAAACTCATAGGCACAGACAACAGTTTAGTGGTTACTAGAGGGGGAGGAGGAAAGGGGGTGGTAGATGAAGGTAAAAGGGATCAAATATATGGTGATCGAAGGAGAACTGAAGCTGGGTGGTAAACACATGATGCAATATGTAGATGATGTATTACAGAATTGTACACCTGAAACCTGTGTAATTTTACCAACCAATGTCACCCCAATAAATTTAATTTAAAAAAAAACCTGACAGAAAAAAAAGAATTCAATTAGATAAATAATTGTCAGTAGACAGAGAAGATATAGTTGGGAGAGAACAAGGTTTTATCTCATTATATATGGCATAGTAAACCTCAGAAAGATGATCACCAAAGGTATAAGAGTCTCACATATCTCTTTTCTAAACATACTGCCTATTTAATATAACTCCCCAGCCCAAATGTCAATTATTTGCAGTAATGTTAGCATCTTAAAGGATTTCCCCAGCATAACCTTTTGATACTTCCAGCACCTTTAGTTCTAGACTCACCAGGGCATCTTTCTACGGACCCAACCCATGTTTTAGCAAAACTCAATATGAAAACATAACAGCTTCACCAAAAGATTAGGTTCTCTCATCCTGAATCCACCCTATAGGCTATTTGAATTATGTGAAGCAAAATTTTTACAGCTAGGTTTGTAGACCAGTGGTCAGGCCGTGAAGTAATATCTTCTCTACTCCTTAACAAAGGGTCTGTTACTGACAAAGGTATAGCAAGCCTGGTGGAACTTTGCTGTAAGAAAATACTTTTTTGTTGGTGCTCAAATTTCTGTCCCATCTCTTGAGTTCTTAACCATCCCTCCAAGAAAAGCAGGGAGAAAAGAAAACGTAATGTTCCAAGAATGATATTGTATCTATAAAAAAGTTGGCAGTGAGCCAGGGAGCTTGGTGACTATTCTTGTGTATTTCCCAAGCAATATGAGCACTGCTTGCCTTCTCTGAGGAAATTACACAAAGCAAAGAACTTGGTATTTAGTTTCATCATTCTTTCAGGCATGAGGCAAGTAGAACTCAAAAGGGGATGCATACAACTTTGATTGGCACACTCAAGTAAAGCGAATCTTCCAATGTTATTGTTAAATATCGTTTTCCACACTTTGTTAGATGTTTATTCTATTATCATGTGGTGATATGTTTAGATCTCCCAAGCTATCAGAGGGTGTTCAAGACAATCATTACAAACCTTTCTGTATTCTATGGCTACCCAGAATCAACCACAACATTAAGTGGCTTTATAGCATTGCTCATGCGTCTGTAGGTTAGCTGGATATCAGCTGGTCTACCCTAGGCTAAGCTGAGCAGTCTGTTCATCTTGGGCGGACTTTCTCATGGATCTACCAGTCAGCCAGGGGCAGGTGACCTGTCTTGTGCTGGATCTCATTATTCTCCTGAGATCCCAGACCTAAGGGGCGTATACTCCTATGGAGATGAGAGCTGCAGGAGGGCGGCAGAAACAGATGAGGTCTCTTTAGGCCAAAGGTCAAAATCGGCACACTGTCGCTGACCTCCATATATCACTGTTCAATACAGGTCAACTGGCCAAGCCCAAAGTTAAGGTTCACATTTGTACACTGGCCGTTAGCAAGAAGAACCAAAAAATTACATGCCTTGAAGGATGAAAAATTAGTGTCAATAGTAAAATCTTACATATAGGCCTCAATCTGTTCAATTTCCCAATTTTATCTTTCTTTCCAAGCTGCCTCCTTTCCCCATGCAGAAGAGGATTTAAAAAAAAAAAAAAAGAAAAAAGAATTACTAAAAGCTTTCCCTTCTAACTTAAAACTGGGATTAAAATCTCTCTCTCACCCTCCCTCCCTCTCTCCCACTCTCCCTCTCTCCCTCTGTCCCTCTGTCTCTCCCTCTCTCCCTCTCCCTCTCCTCCCCTCCCTCTCTCTCTCTCTGTAGCTCTGCCTATCTGGTTGACCTGGAACAGTAGTTTTTCTCTTTCCCTCAGTGATCCTTGTTTTTAGACTTTTAGACCTAGACTGGAATCTATACCATCAGCTCTCTGGTTCTCAGGCCTTTGAATTAGATCACTTGTCTTTCTTGGTCTCCAGCTTGCCGAAGACAGATTACAGAATTTTTCAGCCTCCATAATCATGTCAGTCAATACCTTGTAATAAATATCTTCTAGAGAAATACACACACACACACACACACACACACACACACACACACACACACACACACCCCTCTTACTGGCTGTGTCTCTGGAGATCAGATACAGATCTCCACTTCATCTCGTTCACTGTCTGAGTGAAAATAGAAACTGCCCAAAATCTACCTACTTGAATGATAGGGCAGAGGTACATCAATAGTTAAACTCCACACATAAGCACCTGTTTACTAATACTCCCTCTGAATGCTTTAGGCCTCTCTCTTTTATATCTATGACTATTAAAAGTAGAGATATCGATTACAGATTTCCTTTTTCCAATTTGTCTTCTTGAGAATCTAACTACCTTTATTCTCTGATAAATACAGAGTAGTGAACTTGTAACTATCCTCATAACCTAGTCCAATATATAAATCTACCCTAACCATCAGTTGTGTAAATGTATGCTAATATTTATCCATCATACAGTTCTTTTTTAGTTATTTTTATTTAACTGGGTGGATATAAAAGCCCATATGAAATGACTTGAAAAGAAAGAAGTAAAAAGGAACCTCTATTTGGTTACTAGTTTTGCAATGGGTAGCAGAAAATTAGGAAATTCCTAGAAGGAAGTGTTGTGTCAAGGGCATTTTTATATGAATTTTTAAAATCAAACTCTGTAAGTTATTTAGAAGTAAAATAACTTGATGATAAATGGTGAGAGAGGAAAATTGCGCTATTGAAATCCTGAAGTTGATGGAATGGCTATGGCATCAGGTCACAAATGAAAGATGGGGCGTTTCTTTATCTGTAGTATGAAGAAAGCCAGAACATGAGCATTCAGATGAAGAACCATTGCCAGACCTGGGAATATAAGTCTGAGGTATTAGGAACATGGGATGTAAATTAGTTATATCAGAGAATGGGAATGTGAAGTTAAAGATACATGTAGCAGTGCCCATTTGAGATTTGTGTACGATATCCCAACACTTAAGTGGGAACCCGGAATAGATCAATACCAGTACAAGGTTTGTGGAGTTGCATATGACTGATGGAGTGACTAGCATAGGATGTCAGGGGCTAAAGAAAAGAAGTAAGGAAACAACTTGAGTGAAAACCAGTGAGAAACTTGTGGCTTCAGTGGGTTGGAGTTTTCAGTAAAGTAAAGGACTGTTGGATTACAACACAGAATGAGTGAACTGGGGGAAAATACATGCTATCCAAGGGACAGGATCCTTAAAATATATATCTCCGAGCAAAGGCAGTTAGGAGCGCTGACAGTCTCCTGAGTGAGAACATGTGAGCAGTTAGCTCAGGTAGAGCAGAAAAATGATCATTGTAATTTTGATTTTATAGTTCTGTGACAGCTGGTATTGCCCTGTGGAAATGACTCTTGAAGACTTTTCTGCCACTGAACACTCTTGGGGAGAAATTTGAAACCATATTGATTTCATCCCCGTAGCTGACTTGAATTTTGCCCACTACCTGTGGGTGCTTCAGATAGACATGATATAATATAGATGAAGTGTTGACTAACCCTTAATTAATTATGAGCAAATGACTTTTATATTTAGTTGTCGGCTTCCTTTCTTCTTCCATGTTGATAAATTTATATTTCACTATATTTTAAAGTATTTTTCTTCCGTATTTTATGTTTCCTGCTTTAGATAAATCAATTATGCATTTCTTAAATATAGTCAGCCCTCTGCATCCATGGGTTCCACATCTGCAGAGTCAACAAACTGTAAATCAAAGATATTAGGAAAAAATAATACAGAAAATTGATCCCTAAGCAATATAGTATAACAACTGTCTATATAACATTTACATTGTATTAGGTATTATAAGTAATCTAGAGATAATTTAAAGTGTACGGCAGGATGTGCATAGGCTCTATGCGAATTCTGTGCCATTTTATGTAAGAAACTTGAGCCTTCAGGGTTTGGGTATCTGTGGGGGTCCTGGAACCAATCCCCCCCACATACCAAGGGATGGCTATATTCTTGTAATATGTACTTTGCAATTATTACCTTCCTTCCAATTGGCATTATCTAATTTTCTTCTGATTATCCCAAGTCTATTTCCTGGTGTATTGATTTAGGAACTAATATAATGGAATTTTTCGTCTATGTTTTTTCTTACTCATATTTGTTTCTATAATTATTTTCTGCCGTCATCTTGTTTAGTTCTGCATTATCTGTTTCTCTTAGCCTGACATTTTATATATAACTTCTTTTTACTGATATTAAAGTTTCTTTTATTATCCTAACAGTGAAACATATGCATGCACTTTATCTTTAAACTTTGGTAAATCACAATTTCCTCTTTCTCTTCTTTTTATATTCCTCCACAATTTTTTGTCATATAATCTTTCCATTTTACTAATTTGTAACATGGGCAGCTGTACCTAAACTAGGTATTTCCAGGACGAAGTCTCTAACGATTCTCTCTGGCTTCCCCTGCACACTGTCTGAGGCTGTTTTTCTTCTCAGAGATTAGACCTCAACGGTGAGTTTACAAAACTCTAGTCTCTACACTTTACATTTGCCTGTTGGTAGATTTAGTCTTTGATCTTTTAAAGTATGTTTAGGTTAAAAGTTCTCAAACCACTTCTGATTTGAGGTAGATTTTATTCTTGTTCAGGGTATCTTAAGATTTAGAATAGCTTTTTCCATTTCAGGGTCACTCTAGGAGCTTTGCTTTTCAGAAACGGTCAACCCTGAAGAGTTTCCTTCTTATTCCAATCTCCTTATCAGATAGATCCCCAACTTCAGCAAAATGGAGAAACATCTAGTCAAAGTTTCAAGAATTGATCAGGGACTTCTTAATCTATAGAAAAGTAGGACAACTTCAAAGAGCCTGTAATGTCTCCTCCCTCCATTCCTCCCTTCCTCTCTCCGTCTTTCTTTCTTCCTTTCTTTCTTTCTTTCTTTCTTTCTTTCTTTCTTTCTTTCTTTCTTTCTTTCTTTCTTTCTTTCTTTCTCTTTCTTTCTTTCTTTCTTTCTTTTCTTTCTTTCTTACTTTTTCTTCTTTCTTTTCTTTCAGAACAGTGTGTTTTTCCAGGACCCATCAGCTCCAAGTCAAGTAGTGTTTCCATCTAGTTGTGGAGGGCGCAGCTCATTGGCCCATGTGGGGATCGAACCAGCAACCTCAGTGTTATAAGCCCTGTGCTCTAACTAACTGAGCTAACCAGTCGCCCCTCTATTTTTCTTTCTTAAAGTAATAAATGTGTTCCATCAGCAAAATATTATCTCATTGTATCATACACATTAGAAAATATGTAATGGCCAAATTTTTTTCTCACTGAAATTTGATTATGGATACCAAGAATCTTTGTAGTCTGAAGCAGATAATCTAAAAATTCTAAATATTCATTTATTATATCAAAATAAATTGCCTAAATGTTGGGAAGATATGTTAAATATGAATCCTATTTACCTCAAACCTCTAGAACAAAAATACATATTATTTATATATATTTTAATACCCAGAATGTACATTTATATTTATTTTGCAGGAGAAATATATGTATTTCATGAGTATGACAACTTATATTGACCGTACTTGTCTCCCTCTGGAAACTTGGATACCTTTGTAAGTTAGAAAACAAAAGTCTTCCCACACTGATACTTACTTAGTGGGTATTTGACTTTAATTTTTCACAAAAGCAGGGTGAAATTTTAAAGTATATTGAAGTAGTCAAGTATTGAGTGAGAATCAGTCATTTGTGTGAAAAAAGATAGCTAAATAAGACCTTCTGTGGGACGATAAACCTGAAGGCCATTATGGCATAAAATGTGTCTTCAAGAAATTAGGAATCTGAGGCAATCTGTATCTTCGAGGTGTAGGGTGCGATGGGGAATGTCTCTTCACAAATACTCTTTTAGTGATGATGCAGATATGTGACGCGTACATGCAAAAGTAAAAATTGTGATGTTAGAACAGAGCTGTTGTAGGTGGTTTTATTTTTTGACTGCTATCTTTATCTTACAATTTTAACCTTAAACTTCAAAAAAATAGAAGCTGCCTAAATTTCATGAATGACTTGAAATTGCTGGGTGACACGAAGTTTAAATCAAGACGGGGACAAGTATTTTTTCTTGAACTATACCTTAAAGACATTTCCGAGGGAGCCATGGGAGCAATGTCTGTCATTATCACTCAGCGCGTTTTAGGAGAAAGGAGAAATGAACGCAAATCTGTCCCTTAGGCAAGAATAAGCTCTGTGACTTTTCCGGCTCAGAGAAACAAAGGAGCAATGGATCAATGTACTAACTGCGGTGCAGAGTCCTAGACTCTAAGGAAACACTACAGATTGCGTTAAATTTGTTTGTAAAAGATAAGGTCTGCTTCATTCTAAAATATCTGGAGGTTACAATTATAATAATCATGTAATTTCTTATGGGTCATTTTTTCTGTGCCAGTTCTAAAGTTTTGATAGTTCCCTAGTTTCCAACCCTAACGCTTTAATGACAAAACTCCCAGATTGTATACAGCGTGGATCATATTGGCTGTATAAATACATAGCAAAAAAAAAAAAAAAAAAAAAAAAAAAAAAAAAAAAAAAAAGAAAGAAAGAAAGAAAAAGGAGAGAAAACCAAACCAAAACAAAACATAATGGCATATAGAACTTGCATAAAATGAATCAGATAAAGATGCTGATCAGTAACAGTGTGCTTTTATCTACTAACTTTTACATATAAACATTAGAAATAACTGGAGACACCAAAGCAAAGTAGAAATATTCACATCAACTATGACAAAATTTTAAGACCTTAAAATGTAGAGATTATAAGGTGATACAACAAATAAAAGAGGCGTAGGATATGTGCAACTATGTTGCAAAGTATACGCACAATTATAATTGACCAAATATAAACAAATATACTTATAAAAAGGTGACCTTGCAATATGGAAGACTCTGACCATTCTTATTTAACTCTTCATAATATTTCAAATATAGCGTAAGATATATAAATGCCACAGGGACACTCAAGGACAAAAAAATAATAATGTTAGAACAGCATCTCTATAAACCAGAAATCAAACAGATTCAAAATAAAATGTTCAGGCTAAACACAATGGACCCAAATCTGAGAATTCACATCTGTAGTATGAGGAGGTGACATCATTAGTCTAGCTAGGAACAAAGACCTTTTTAATTAAAAAAAAATTATACATTTAAAAAATGGCATGGGACAAGACTGCCCTACCTGTTCCCCTCTGTGTGACTGTAGTTGATGTTAAGGCTATATAGTGTTGATGACTGAGAGAAAGGGCACAGCCCCACAGTGGGCACGACATTTAAACCAGGAAGATCAGTGCAAAGTCCAAAAGTGAACATCATGAAAGATGACTGAGCTGTGAAGTATTTGGGGGTCTTAGTGTCTCTTGTTAAATACACCATGCCACTTGTCCTAAAACCACCAGTTCATTAAATAGATAAGCATCACTGCTTTGGAATCTTGGTGAAAGGCTAGTAAACTCTATTATAAATATAAGCAATCACTTGTACCAAAATTTGACAAGTCAATACACATTTAAAATGCTGGCCTGAACACTCAGATGCTTTTCAATTAGAAAATATTACTTGTAAAGAGTAATTTTTTTCTAAAATTTCCAGAGTGTTTGCTATTATTTTTAAGTTATCGTATGTATATGTTTTGCACACAAATATTTTAACCTATGACTTGTTTTAGCAAAATACCAATTTCTAACCTAGTTTTTATTCCGTCTTAATGCATAATATATATAAAATATTTTACTGATTCAGCCCTTTCTTCCCCATTCAGGAATGTACTTTCTTGCTTCATCGTTTTCTCTCTGTTCAAAAACATACCTACAGCTATTTTATAAAAACATACAGAGTACATTTTTAATATACTCCACTGATTTTAGGGTGTTTCTTCATCATCAGAGAATATCCAATCAAATAACTGGTCTATAGTCACAAAGATGCAGATGTCCTTAAGGAAATCCTTGCCCATTCAATAGCTATCTCTGTTAAGCACTCCACTGTGCTAAATTGCTTTACAGTGCCAGAAATCCACTATTCCTTTAATAACAAAACATGCTAAGTAATGATTATGCTCACATTTTATATTTAAATATGTAAAGTGTTTGTTATACCTATATAGCAATATTTCATCCACTCCTTATTCTTAATCAATATACTAAGGTTATTTTTCATGAAATGGAAAAATTAACAGTAATTTTTAATTCATCCCTAGTGCTCAATATTGGAATTTTATGGGGGTTAATGGCTCTGTTCTTTTACTTGCTAAATAAAATGTGTCCCCTTAGATGATGGTTACCATTTCTTAATTAAGAATCCACTAAAGTGCCATCCAAATGTACATTATTTATTCCCTCTATATTATTGCACTGGGAGTTTTGCCAATGAATAAAACATGTTATTATGAGACAAAATGGAAACTAATATTTTAAAGCTTAGTAAGAAATATCATTTCTTTAAATTGTTTTAATAATAAATCTATATTATAATGAAGAGTAAATCAGGGTAGTACCTAATTTGACTTTTAGTAAGGACATTAGCTAAAATCTAAAATAACTGTTTCTAAATGAAAGTATAGAACCTTTAATGATGGAGGGAAAATATTTGTGTGTGTGTGTGTGTGTGTGTATAATATGTAATGTATTATTATTATTCATTTCTTATATGAAATAATTAGTCTTGCTCCTAGTCGTAGTTGTCATAACAGAAAGTAAGTATATTAACTTAGTGTTTTGAATGACAGATGTCAGTAGATTTTTATAAAGGAATAGCTTTTAAATAAGACAGCAAGTACCAGATGGCACTACTTGGTATAGATTAACAGAAAAAAATGATTCAATTTTTTTTTCGTTTTGTTTTTTCTTCATAAGAGCTTTTTTGCAAAAAAAATGAAATCTTAAGAAAGCCCCTCATTATAAAGAAACAGGTCTGAAATTCTCAGTAAATGTGATTGCAGAGCCACTTAGTAGACATGGGCAGAAAAGATGGCTGTGTCTGAACTTTGCCTCGTCCTGAGGTTTGGTGGTCTGCACACCTTTTAAGTCACGCCGTACATTATTTTCATGCATGTTATTGGACAAAATTGATTGATATTTCAAATAGTAATAATTCAAAGTACATAATATGGAATTTTTACATTAAAATTTCATTTGAATCATTGTTTTTGTGATGAATTGCTCCATTTGGGGTTTTAATTTGTTCTTTAAGAAAACTCCTTTATTCAGTGAAAAAGTTAAGATTTACGGTAAGTTTGGTGCACAACCTTTCTTACCATATGTCCATAATATAATGGTGACTTAAACATACAGGTATCACCAAGTACACTAAAGATATATACAAAATGAATATCCTGACAATAGCACGAAAATTCATATGGAAACATTCCATTGGCAATTTTTATTCATATGGTAATTTAAATAAAGGTTCTTCCCTGGAGAGGTGATATTTACACTTGATCTTAGCCAAAAGGCCGAGAAGCGATTGAGAGGTGATATTTAATATTGCAACATTCAAGACCAAAATGAAGATAAGGGAATGTTTCCTTAAAATCATCTTCTGGAGTAACTTAGTCACTTTGTCTAGATTAACCACCTAGCTAGGAATTACCTATAACTCTAGTTTATATCACAGTTAAAACATCTGTTTATTTTACCCTACATTTCACCAATCCACAAGTGACTTATGCATAAAATTAAATTTAACTTCTTATCAACTTGAGACTTTGGTCCTATCTTCCATTGTTTTGCTGCTGAGTGATCACTAAAAATGGCAGAATATAATTTGCGGGAGACCAGCTTCTGCAAGTCCAGGGGTTCCCTCAGGTGGAGGCGGAGTCAGCGAGGAAAAATGGAAAAAAACGCGGAAAAAACGCGCGGAGACACAGGAGCGCTTTTTCAAGAAGAGAAGTGTCTCACTTTATTCTTACAACATGTCTCTTTTATACTGGGCAGTTGACTATTTACATATTGAGCTGGTTTTTCCAGAATTGTTTTTCCAAAGTTTAAACCTTTACCCATTAGGAAATTGTTTTCTACATAGTTTCAATGTTCCTTCCTTCCCAGGGTCTATTTTCCTTAGAAGTTTGTTTTTCTCAGAGCTTTTCTTCCTCCTGATGTTTCTGTTACAGGGTACAGCCTGACCTGTTCTGTGCTAATGACTAACTTATCCTAACAATGTTTCAATTTCTATCTATAATGGCTTTGTGGCCCAGCAGAGTTCCTGCCCTGGCGCATAAAGGATGTTTACTACTTAGCAATTATTTCAAACACTACTGGCTAAACAGGATCTTAAGAATTAAAAGGTGCATAACTTGTCTATTACTAAGAATCTATCACTAAGAAACTAACAGTAAAACAGAATTATCGTAGTATATCTAAAACTCACTTATTTGAGTAAATTAAATAAAACAATCAATATAAGAAGGGGTGTCAGACCTTTATCCTACTGGGGGCATCCAAAGGGGAATTCAGATTTTCCAAAACATAAAGCAGTATCTGTTTCTCAGTCAGAGCTTCAGAATTCGTCACAATAGCAGGGTGCTAGGCCTAGTCAGACACTGAGGTGCAGCCGGCTCCCAACAATAATTTTCATTTTTTTTTGTTTCTAAAATTATAATGACCTATTCTTCAACATCCAAGAGTTTACATGCCTGAAGAATGTTGCCTAAGGATTGTTACATGTATGAGAAATTTATGAGAATTATTTTACCTTGTGTCAGATTTGCACTTGCTGACTCCAACAAAATTTCAAACATTGTATTGAATGTGTTATATTGGATTATTAATACAGGGAGGGATAGAAAAAGTAGTGGGGCAAATACAAAAGCACAAGTGGTGAGGCTTTCCTTCTATTTGCAGTTGGCAATGAAAAAGTGATCATTTTGAATCCTAGCAAGAGCTTTCTGTCCTATTTTAGCAGTCTCTTAGAAAACCCAGTCATAGCAGTTAATGTCTTTCTCATCCCCTTTTATGTTGATTCTATAGTTCTAGGTATAAGGGTGCAAAGAGAAAAACTAGAGACTAGAACACAGAAGTGTGATTTCTTTGCAGTGGGGAAGAGAAATGATATGACTAAGGATTTCCTGAAATTGATGTTCAGAATCCCAACATTTCTCTTAAGAGAATTTTTTTTTACAATACACTAATGATTAGATTTAAAAAGACTAATATTATTTTCCATTAATATTTGTTAATTCCCATCCTAAAGTTCGCATTTCAAATTCTTTTTTATAAAATTAGGATGCAAAAGCATACGTAAGAAACTAATGGCATTACATAAAAAATCCTGGCTTTAAAAGTTGAATTTTGTGAGAGGAAATGTCATGGTTTGCATCACAAACTTTTTAAAAACAAATTGCCTGTCATTTCAGTTTTTTTTCTTCTCATACACTCCTTCTAGGAACACCAAACCCAATTTGTAATTAGAAATACCACATAATTGTCTTTCTGTGTCAGGAGGGAAGACATGATACCAATCCTGACATCAGGCAGCCACCCTGCTAACACTTCCAGTCTCTTATTTACTCCCTCACTACTTCTTCCTCTGGGCAGAAGGAATTAGCTGCTGTACTACTGGACTATTTGAGAAAGAAAGTGGGTAGTCCTTCCGTCCTTCATGTCTAACTGGCATTAGGCTACTGTCTGGAGCACAAATTCTTTTTTGTTACTCCATGCTGCAAATTTTTCCAAGACAGGCTCTGCCCAGAAAGACATTAATCCAGCACAGCCTCTGAGCAAGCATACAAGTCTATCCAATTCTGGGGTGTGGTATCTACGCCATGTTGATTTTCCAATGTTAGCCATATTAGTGATATGGTTATTTCTCTGCTTTTATCTCCCCCCCCCATTGGATTCAGAAACCGCAGGTACAAATTTTGGAGTACCTTAAAATTCTTGTATCTATTCCTAGTATTTGTCGTAATACTGTCTTTACTTAAGCGTTAAAGTACTAGCACTTACCGTATTTGCATGTGAATTTCAACTAGATTAGGCAGAATAAGAAAAAAACATTCAGTAGCTTCTTAAAAGGATCAGTAGACAAATCAGGAATCTATCTGTATTAAGAAATGACCAGAATTACAGAATTGAGCACCATCTCTCTCTTCCCTGAACTCTCTCCAATCTCCCCTTGATTCGTTGTGATTTTACTTTGTTCTCTCAGGTGGTTCCTTTCACAAAGCTGGAGCTATGATTGCAAACAAATACATGCTTCTGTTTTTAAGAATTTCATAAACAGAGGGGTTATAAAAGGGGCATGGGATACTTCCTTACCTGATATCCAAGAAAACAAAAACAAACCTAGGAGCAAACTATCTGAAAAAGACTTTTCATTGATCTGCCTTAAGATTATTTATATATTCCTTGAACAATCACTGTTCGCTAATAGAATTGACTTTGGCTGAGTCAACAGAACTCAGTGACTAAAGATTTAGTCTGTTACTAGAGTGAGAGAAAAAAAAGTAGAATAGGTGTAGCTCGTGAGATTTAATGTCTCAGAAAACAAAAACAAAATGTGTTGAATTGCTTCTAGAAAATGTACATGTTGGATACTATGTGGAATACAGAAACAGATGTGATACACCACTTAAGACTTAGGAGTATATATGTAGGAATATATAAGGCACATATTTATTTCAGTGTGAGGTTACTTAATAAGTATTCTTTCTTCCCTCTGTCGATAGGGTTTGAGCAGCATTTGCAGATGCTCTGTGTGCAAGTATTGGAAATGCAGAAGTGAACAGCAAGCCATGTCAAATCTTAGCTATCAAAGGCGCCCAGATTTTAGATTTTTCAAGGTAGCAAAAATAAGCTTTTGGACAGGTGCATCTCATAAAGCAGCTGTCCATATGAGTCAATGCATTATTATTTTTTTTTAATGTACAAATAGGGATGATGAATGTGCCTGTTTAATTATCTGTGGCTTTGTAAGGATTATATGGTTTCAGCAAATTAAAAAATAAATCTGTTATAATTCCTGTTCTTAAGGAAGTAGGGCATGAGGCTATTCTTCCTCTGGGGCTTGGGGTGAGGCATTATAAACCTCGGACTCAGGAGAATTTATAGGTTTAGTTTAATAAAAGTGACAATAAAAAATCCTTGGTTATGATAATACCTGGAACAGTTTACTTTCATATTGAGATGGTTAAGGAACATATTGGATGTTAATATTATTTTTATATTTTGAAACATATTAATTAAGCAATGTTTGGGCTTCCTACAGAAAAAAATATTCATCTAGATGAGTCTCATTTAAAATAAATACGATTTGACGGTTCGAGTCAGCCCGAGCTGAGCAGCCGCTGAGCTGCCAACAGGTGGCAGGATGGCTCAGCTAAAAAAATAAATTAATAAAACATAAATAAATACGATTTGAACAAAATCTAAAATCCTGTTTTACTCTACAATATGAAAAAAAATTAATAAATTAGCCTTTTAACCAGAATTACAAGAATGATGCTTAACTTACTTCAGTGGAAAGTTGCATTTTGAAAAACCAAATTACATGTAAGTGGTTTATTAATATTTACCCATTATTTAAAGCTCTTTCTGACAAGAAATCATTAACTAGTTCATGGAAAAGTGCACTTTTAAATTAAACAGCAAAAACTGTTAATATGCTACATAAATGAAATATTTTTATGTATTTAGTTAAAGCTTTATTCCTGTTAGATTGAATTAGTAGAGGTTGGCTGTTGTATAACTGTAATTTGCCTTAAAACATTTAATAGCTAATATAATGTAGAAGACGATTTTCTTCTCTATTTTAAGGCAAGATTTAGAAAAAGTATAAACGTTCTCCTCAATTATCACAATCATCTGTTTAGGGTTAAATGGCCCATGTGATTATAGACGTTCTGGCCCTGCCTGCCGAAGAATGGAAAATCTCTCAGAAGGGCTGAAAAGATAGAGATGAAGGAATATTCCCCCCCAAAATTGAAAAAAGATAGCTTTCCAGCTATAGTTTGTGCTAGCTTTTATCAAAGAACACAGTGATGTTTCAAACAACCTAAAAATACACCGCCATTTTATTGCTGTGGGAACTAAGGGATGAACAAATTAAATGTTTTTTTGCTTTTTTTTTTTTTCGTTAGTGAATGATGAAGTTATGATATAAAACTAGGGTTATCTAGTTCCCACTTGTATCTAGTTTCTATTGTGTGATATTGGCATGCCTAGTTATGTATTGCAGAACAAGTTTTCAGGGATAGTTAGCCAGTCCAGTCATTTAAGTAAAGAAATAGAAACATAAGAATATAGAAAGGCAACGGGTAAGTATTTGGCCTGGAGGAGGAAGTAAGATGAAGTGGGGTAACGACTCAGGAATAAAACTCAGATCTAGAAAAGAACAGAACTATAACTCTTAAATCACTAGTATTTATAATTCATTCTTTTTTTTTTAATCAATAAAACAATGCATGCTGAAAATGTGTGAATAACATTAAATATTTATCACATTACACTGTATTAAGGCAATGGTTGAATGAATAGCAGGTAAGGATTTATACTAATAGTAAACTAGCATGGCTATAAATGCCTTTAGTTACACTTCTGGTCATTGTGATGATTTACATCCTACCATTAATCTGCTTGATTTCAAAATTAGCAACTTATTATACCAATTCAAGTTTCATTTTTGAGGACATGACATTGTTACAACTACCAAACTTCAAACTTCAAAATATTCAGCTTATGGGTCTCTAGGGGGATTTCATTTTGCATAGGAATTTGTTGAAGGGGCTATGAAGCAGGAAAAAAATGCCTTAATGATTTAATTTGTCTACAGAAGCCTGTATATGATAATGGATTATCTGTGTGATTATAGAAAAAAATTAGGAAAATTCAAGAGTAGTTTAGAAGGATCCTCAGAATTCAATGTGAAATACATTAAAAGTATTGATAGACTATCCATTGCAAGATTTACTCTAAAATGATTATAACATTTGCATCTTGCATTATAATTTCATATGTAGAATTTACTACTTCATTAAATATATTTTTATGGTGAAAATATAAAAGGCACTGTATTAGAAAATAATATATTTTACACTTTAATGGTAATCATTTTTCTATAGATCTTTAAGAAAATCCACATGGACTCAATGGGCTCAGTTTTATTTCGGTAGTTTTTAAAAGTTTTTTTTATATGGCTGGCAGAAGGCCAAGTCCTGTGGGCACAAAATCAAATGTGATACTCTCTGCTCTTAAGAAACTTAAGGGTTCAAGGCCTTGAAATAGTTACACAAATTAAATGTATCCTATCAAAATTTGATTTCATTCTAAAAGGAAAGAACAAAAATATGTGCTGTCTTGTATATATCTTTGTATTCCAGAAATTAATCATCTGCATGAGGAAATTAGATGGTCATAAAATTCTAAAAGAGAGAGAAAGAACAAGAGAATGAAAGAAGGAAAGACCACTAGCTCAGAACAAGGAGAGAGGGAGAGAGGGTGAGAAAGAGGGAAGGGAAATCATATGTAGTATTTATGTTATAATTATTTATGCTATCATATATATTATATTTATGCTATTATATTTATGCTGTTATTAAAAGATTCAGAAACAGATTTTTGAAAAACACATAGATAGTAAATTATCTTTGTTTAGGCAAGCGATTAAAACATCTTCATCTGGACCAAAATACTTTAGATAATTACTTTTTATATTAATAACACTTTTGTTAGTACAAGGTCAGACAATTAAGTTCACTAACTCATCCTAGAAACAGTGCTACATACCTCATTGCTGAATACCACTACGACCACCTTCAAAGTACTCCCCTTGGGAAGCTATGCACTGATGCCAGTGCCTAGCCCACCCTTCAAAGCAATTTGGGAACTCTTTTTCTGGAATGGCCATCAGAGCTCTCGTCACATTACATTTGATGTCCTGAATGTCATCAAAATGTCTTCCTTTCAGTATTTCCTTTATCTTTGGGTAAAGAAAGAAGTCATTGGGGGCCAGATCACGTGAGTAAGGAAGCTGTTCCAGTACAGTTATTTGTTTACTGACTGAAAACTCCCTCACAGGCAGTGCTGTGTGAGCTGGTGCATTGTCGTGATGCAAGAGCCATGAGTTGTTGGCGAAAAGTTCGGTCGTCTAACTTTTTCACGCGGCCTTTTCAGCACTTCCAAATAGTAAACTCGATTAACTGTTTGTCTAGTTGGTACAAATTCATAATGAATAATCCCTCTGATATCAAAAAAAGGCTAGCAACATCATTGCAACAAGTTCATGAACTTAATAGTCTCACCTTGTATACAAAAAAATAAGCAAAGAAAATGTGTGATACTACATGCAACTTAAATATGTGATTCTGTCATCCCTTGTATTTCTGGGTGTGAGAATTGTGGGTAATACAAAATTAATGTTTTGTCTAGGATAAAACTATAAATACATAGGTTACTTTCATATGTTGG
>NW_017732471.1:206290-208114 GCF_001890085.2 Hipposideros armiger | reverse complement strand
CCAGAGGATATTAATAGATGTTCTTAGTACATGGAAAATGTGTTTAAGTTAGTATTTGACAATTAGAATTCAATGACAATTACAACACTTAGACAACTCATTTTCTTCTGTATTTGTTGATACAATAATCATTATTTTAGATAGTTAAAGTCATCTGCTGTATTAAAAGAGTACTCTATTTTACCATGCGTTGTCAGGTTGGAAGTTAATATTGGTCTTGAAAACGCACTTCTATTTAAAAACAAAAAAACTAACTTTTTTCTGTACGCTTTTTATCATTTGTTTGTTTTTTATGGAGAACATAAATTTTGTTTTTCTGATCCCAGTTTTTACATTTCTTCAGATTCACTTTGTTCATTTCTATCACCTTCAGATTACAAGGTTATCCATATAACCTTGAAAATTGAATTTTTTTCTTTAGTTTTTCTTTTATCATATTTTTTCATTAAAAAAGTGTTTTGTGAAAAAGGACTTTTTTTTTTGAAACTGAATTACATTTGAAGGTGTTCGATAGCAATCGTTTTCCTTTCTTGAGAGTTCATCAGAGACAACTCATAATGAGGAAATGTCGCACCTCCAAGCTCTGAGTACACACTCAGCTTCTATTACTGCATTTCACTTTTCAATTTAAAGGGGGCTAAGTATCATCTAAAAGTACTCATGTATTTGAAAAGACTTTTGAACTACAAAGATTTATCACATATCTGTGGCATCTAGCTTGTTACAGGATTCCTACACGCTGTCCAGCAGGAAAGAGCATTCACAGATATGCTGGCACCTGCTTTCTAGTTGCGACAAGCAGGGAATTAACATCTGCAAGGAGAAGATTACACTCATGCATCATATTGAGATTTTTCACACACTTCTGTTATGGCTTCAAAAATACCTCCCTTGTGACATATTCCATGAAGGAACTAACAAATCTGCAGGCAGCAGACAACCTTGAAACACTGCCACTGCTGGTGAAAAGTAATTAATGATAATATCTTCTCACCACTATGCATGTCTGTTTTGTTTGTTTGTTTGTTTGTTTGTTTGTTTGTTTGTTTGTCTCTTGACGAGGACACTCGTAGATTATTTTTGAAAAATTAGACATTCCCATTTATATTATACCCCAAACTGCCTTATTCTTTGTTATTAACTCCAAAGCAGCTCTTGGATTTTCAATTTAGAAAGTTTGTATATATTAAGGAAGAGGAAACGAGGACAGTATTTTATTTGTGTATATATGACATTTATGTTCGAGCTTTTCAATTAAGAGCATGTAGTTTCGTGTAGTTTTTAATAATTTTAAATTACTCTGTGATTCTTTACCTAGTAGTTGTTTGTTCTGGGGTATGTTTAGTTTTAGGTGCGTGCGTGTATAAATAAATTGGTCTCAAGATAACCTGGTAACTTCCTGATTACTTCAATGACTTGTCTGTATTATACAGAAACTGTGTATTGTGGAAGCATTTGCCATCTTGGTAAAATATAAACAAACTCTTCGCTCCACACATTATGTCAAACATGAGTTGTATACTCTATTTTTCTAGGTAAAACCCTTTTGTTTGGGGTCAGAAGTTCAAAACCCCAGATGATCATTAGCGGTAAAATTAACTAAAAAATATGTCTGAAATGTTTTATATGTCAGGTAGATATTGTCTATTTGCCCAGTGTAAATGTGTTCAGTTTATTTTGAATATCAAATACAAAAATGTGTTATGAGTATCTACTAGTATTATTTATTATTAGCTAGCTATTTCTCTTGGGTGTTTATTAGGTGTCAGGCACTATACCAAGTATTTTAAATATGTTAGTTCCTGTAATTTTTACTTCAGCCTT
>NW_017732471.1:199288-205065 GCF_001890085.2 Hipposideros armiger | reverse complement strand
AATGCAAATTGCTAAAGCATACTTGTTTGTCATACTTGTTATGAACCCAATCTTTGTGTTTTGCTTTCTCATGGAAAATCAGGTGTTTGATGAGTTTTACTAGCACAATCTATACTATTCATCAAATGAAGTCAAGTGGACAATTGATTCACACATTGGATTAGTCTCCTTGGGTTGCCATAACAAAATAACACAGATTGTATGGGTTAAGCAACAGAAATGTATTTTCTCCAAATTCTGGAGGAGGCTGAAAGTCCATGATCAAGATGCCAGAAGGTTAGTGGCAGGTGTGGTACCTTCTCTCTGTGTTGTCACATAGGTGTGTGGAGAGAGAGGGAGGGAGGAAAATAGGGAGGGAGGGAGAGAGAGAGAGAGAGGGAGAGAGAGAGAAACTGTGTAAATACTGGTGTCTTTTCTTTTTATATGGACACCAGTCCTGTTGGACTACATGGTCTGTAAGGATCTAGGCTCTGAAGATTCAGAGGGAGGGAACTATGATTTACTGCCTCCAAGATGCTTACATTCTAGTATGAGAAACAGAGGATAAATAAATGACTCGGTTCCATAATAAAAACATGGTAAGGTGAATTGTTAACCAAGTAGGGAGGATGGTTATAACCTTTATGGAGAAAATAATTTTTAAAAAATCACAACTGTCGCAGTAATGGGTCATGCAGACTAAACCAGAATTCACAGGCAGATGAATGATTAGAGTTCATGCCCAGCTTTGAATTACAATTTACATAAACTTGCATATAATTGCAAATAGTTCAATATGGCTACAACAATGAAGGGGATAGGTGAGAAAAAGGTGTAGTGAATTCCATGTTTAGGTGTTTGCACTAGAACTGGCAATCAATGAAAGGGTTATCAACAGGGGAGTAGCATTGTCAGTCTTTTATACTTTGAAAATAACATGCATGGTATTATTCAAGAAGATGTTGGGGAATGAAGATACTGGAGCTTTGGAGTCTAGAATATTTTGCTATAGTTTGTGTCAGAAAATACAGACCTAAACATATAATGATATCTATAACAGGAAACAGAGGACAGAGTCAAATAATAGCTTGAGTGATTAATAAGTAGGTCATGATGGGTGGTTGGGAGCAACAGGGTGTCCATGTCAAGGCCTGGATTTCTAACTTGGACCTAAAAATTCACATGGGTTGGATCTATTATCTGTGGATAGCTGCCGGACGTTGTTGCTGTTGTATATGTGTGTTGAGAGTCAGGAGACGGTTGTTAGCAGTTACGCAAAATGGTGCAGACTGAGCTGTCTGATGCATCTAATATATACACTACTTTGAGAAACTAGTCTGTTTGGTGATGTATGAGTATATGGATATGGAACGCAGAGGTGAGGTATGTGTATGGTTTTGGGAAGAGGTCACATTTGGTAGATGATTATATAAAAGATCGCTTAAGGAGGGAATGTTGCATTACATGAGAAATGATGAACAAAACAGAGCCAAGCAAAATTTTAGAACAAGACAGAAATAGTTGGCTAACTCACCACCCATTCCAAATTACCTCTCTCTTGCCAACATCACTCCAGAGGTTGGAGAAACCACATACTTGCTTTGTTATCTCCACCGCTGCTTGGAGTAACAAATAAAATAATCCTTACCATAGAAATCAAAAACAAAACTGCTGCGGAACTTCAAGGAAAGCTTTTACTTTCCTGATACAAGGTGGTGATTTTTCTTTCCTCCTTCTTCCTGTGTTGACAATGAATAGGATGATTCAGCTTGCAGGGTAGACATTGTGGAAAAAGCCACCGAGATGTTGTCCTCATAGCTCTGAAACACTGTTCTTCAAGATGAATAAGTCTTAGACATCTGCTGTATAACAGTGTCTGTGTTATAGTTAGTACTGTATGGTACACTTAAAAAATTGTAAAGAGAGTAGATCACATGTTAAGTGTTCTTTCCCTTCCCATTCCCCTCAAAAAAGGGGAGCCTAAGGAAACTTTTGGAGGTGATGGATATGCTTATTATTTTGATTTTGGGGAAGGTTTCACGGGTGTATGCATATGTTCAAAGTCATCAAATTATACATTAAATATGTGAGGTTTTTTAATATAAATTTTACTTCAATAAAGGTTTTTTTTAAAAAAAGAATTGGAGCCATATGCCTCCAAATATTTTGTTATCTTGAGGCAATATAACAGTTCTGTGTAAGCCACTTAATAAAGTTCTCAGTCTCTTGAAGAAGGCTATATATTACAAAGTAATAGTAAGTCAAAGAAGGGAAGCTCAGAACCAGCCAATATGATAATATCCATTGTCAACATCAAACCAAGAAGAAATTAAGAGAAATCAATGCAAAACAGTTAATATAAATAAAGAACAAAGCATAATTTGATTTGTAAAAATTGGATATTATCTTAAAATTTAGAAAATCTCCAAAAATGGACCTAAATTTATGATAAATGCCTACTATTATTAAATAATGCTTTCAACCACTGTAAAAATTAGTATTAAGTATATCTTAGATCAATTTTGAATAAATAAGTCATCCAATGAACATTATTTTTAAGATTAAGATATATTCACTTTATTTTTCATCCAAATTGGAACTAGACCTTTTAAGTTATAAAAGCAATGTATGCTTATTAGAGAAAAGATCTTATAATATAAATAAAAGTATAAATAAAATGGTGAAAATACTAAGCATTCCCACTACCAAAAAAACTGTTCATATTTTGGTACCTAACCTTCCAAATTTTTTCCATTGGATTACTCACTATTTAATATATTCTAACATGGTATGCAGAAATTCATGAAATACATGCATGAAATAAATTATAGAGATTTATTTTTGTTATAAAACCAGCTCAGAGAGTAATAATATGTTAGCTTTGTACTTACTTTTTTCACTCATTGCTTCCTTTTAAAATAAATTTTTTCTATTAATACATTTTCAAAATAAGATTCCTTGTCGTTTGGTTCATATTATTCAAGGNGCCTCTTGTGAGGGGCTTCAGTGCAGGCCCAGGTCAGCCACTCCCTGTGACCAGCCAGGGACTACCTGGTTGTAGCTACAAAGCGATCCACAGTTGTTTGCTTACTGCACTAACCCCAGAGGCAGGTGCGAGAGGCCACACTGCTAATCAAGGATGTCTGTAACCACTACCAGGCCTGGGGTAGTTCCCCAAAATGCCAGGACACCCCAAGGCCTGATATCACCTTCTGGCTCCCTTAAGTTTCAGCCACTGTTAAAGCCTCATGGGGTACAGAAGTTGGGTGAGGTGGAGTCTCAGGGAGTCACTAAAGTGAGAAAATTTGTGGTAAACAGGTTAATGTAAATTCTGGTTTGGTGCTGGTGCTGAGCCTGGAGCTACTCAGCAGAAGTCTCAGGGCACACTCAGGTTAGTTGCCACCCACCTAGGGCCTGTGGACTCATAGATTTCCAAAAAGAGTGCAATTCAGGTGGGGCTTACTGCTCATAGAGAAAGTGCCTCTAGTGTTGGGCAAGCTGGGTGGAGTGGGTTCCCAGAAGGGTGGAGCAGGGAGAGCTCACCAGGCCAATCAGATTCAGATTTGGCTTGTGGGATAGAGCTCAACACAGAAAAGATGGCACCCTCATCCCAGCTGCACTGGAGAAGGACCCCATACATAGAAAATGTCAACTGTCCTCCAGCCCTTGCTATTAAGCCACGCATTTCAGTCTGGCCCCTGTATGTCTCTGATATACCCAAGTTACTGCCCCTCCACTGAAGCCCAAGGTTAGTGCCTGGGAGTGAGAGAGTCTGTGCATTGACCATTGAAGAGGATGTCTTGGTTTCCTGCAGCCTTCTGTCTCACCTGGATGGTTGGAAACCCCACTGTTTTTCACAGCCAGATGCTGTGGGGGCTCATCTTTCTGGAACCAGTACTCCAGGCTGGGGAGACTAGATTGCAGCTGAGGTCATTCGCTCTTCTTGGGAGAACCTATGCGGCTGTAATATTCTTCCCAGTTCTCATTCTCCACACAGAGAGTTGGGGCTAGCCTATTTCACACCTCTGCTTCTACCAGTTTCAACATGGCTTCTTCTTTATATCCTTGGTTATAAAACTTCTGTTAAGCTAGACCTCAGATCATTCTCCAGGCTGATTGTTCTATAATTTAATTGTAATTTTATATGCTTATCGAAGGAAACAGGCACAGTGTTTTTGTACTCCGCCATCTTGGATCTCCTCCAGGTTCAGCAGTTTAATTTCTTGTAAAGGTTAATGCTATTAATTACCCTCATTGACAAAAGGTAGAGGGCACCAGGTAAACTTTCTGGAAGAAAAACTTCAAATTGGTACAGCTGCACACCTATGGGCAACCCATGCATATTTGAAGATTCATTTTCTCAGCCCTGGTATGCATATGGTTACAGATTGCTTTTCACATAAATCTGTGAAACAATGTGTGGCATGTGAGCATTTGCCCATCTGGAGGATTGTTCATAAAACTCATTTTTTATGATTTAATGAAACTAGAAATCTATCAGCAAGGACAGTTTTAGCTTTGTATTCAAATGTTAGTAGGTGTTACAATCACTTGTATGTTTCATAATATTTTCCTAATTTTACAAATGATAAACTTATTTTTTCAAGGATGATAAACTTTGTATATGAACTTTGAATATCAATTCATGATAAAATATATCAAAGACATACATGTTTCAACGTCTCTCAAACCTCTTCCCCACTATAACTCCCCCTTCTTCCTCAAACACCACCTTTTAGAAAATTTAGTAGTCAGAAAAGCTGAGTGTCTTAGAGAAAATGATTATGTAGTTTAGTGGAAGCTGTTGCTGGCACTACATAAAATAAAACATAGATTATATCATTCAAATGTACCAAAACAAATTATATTTTTGGAATTAAACTATAATTTTATTGCTTTTCTGATCATTTNTCCAATTAGGATAAACTGTAGGCACTCTGCAGCTCCTTAGTGAATGGTGTACCAGTTTTCTTACATTGATTACTCATGCCCAACAGGATACAAAATATTTTGTACAGGAATATAGACTTTGTTTATTTCTGGAGGTATATACAGTTAAATAAGCACAATCATCACCGTCACCGTTTATTGCAAGCTTTGCTATGCCTGACACTGTTCTTCTGATTTGTTTTTATGATCTAGTTTAATGTTCACAACATATAATGTCTCTGCAAATTTAGAAAAACAATAACAATGACATGTGACCGAGGAGGAAGAGGAGGGTTGAATAAATAATGTGCATGTACCACTTAACAGTGTGTGAAACAGCGGGCTAACTATTTAGAGTATACCACCATATTTACTAAGAACAATTCTATTAGCTATATTAATATTCCCATTTTATAGGTATGAAAACTGAGATAGAGGTTACATTTCCTTCCTAAAGTTGCAGAGCTAGTAAGCATCTCAACCAGAATTTTAAAGCAGACATACGAGGTCCACTATAATGTAATGCTTCCCAAGTTGGAATTGTTATTTACAATTTACATGTAAATAGAGGAAAACACAGGTTAAGTAAATTGACAAACATTCCTACTAGTAAATGTTAGAAATAGGATGGAAACCAGAAATGTCTAAATCCTATTTCTTTTAACTATTATCCAATACTGCCTTCTATTGGCTTTATAATCACTTGCTACAACTAAGGTAAGAGTCTTCCATAGGTTTAGTTGATTTATTTATCAGCTCTGAAACATACTTAACACATATCTTTGTCATGGACAGGTGTAGATGTACATAAAGTTCATAGTCTATACCTTCTTTTCCAAAATAATTTCATGTATGACATCTATCTGTAT
>NW_017732471.1:195748-196703 GCF_001890085.2 Hipposideros armiger | reverse complement strand
GCCATTTCAACATGGACTTGCTAACCTCATAAAAGATTTCTCTGAACATAAGAAAAGCTTAAAATTTTCTGTATACAGTTATTATTTTTCAATTTCTAATGTTATTCCACCAAAATGTCTAGCATTTGAAAAAAATTAAAAAGCACAAAAAAAGCAAGACGACATGGCACATCATTAAGAAACAAAACAGTCAACAGAACAAGGAAGAGAGAGAACATAGATTTTCTATCATACCTATTATTGTAGACCCAGAAAATGTATGAGAAATGATGAATTGGACACTAAAAATATTTCAGGGATGATGGGTTAAATTTTTTTTAATGGAAAGACATCCGAGACATTCATAAAGCCGAGCACATCACAAGCAGAATATGTGCAGAGAAATGTATACTTGTTCACATTGCACCCAAATTGCACAAAAATATAATAAAAGTCATCAGATAGGGAACATGAAACATTGTAAAAAGTGGAAAAACAATTAGAATGACAACTCACTGAATCAAATAAACATTTGAAGTCAGTAAAGCATATTCAAAGTTATGAACGAAAAATTTAGAATTTAAGCTGTCAACTTAGAATTTTATAAATTGGTGAAAATATTTTTCATCAATAAGGTAAAAATAAATACTTTTTTTAGGCAAACAAAAGCTGAAATATTTTTAATAGATGTATGTATAATATAGGAAATGATGAAATAAAAATTGGAATTACCAGTTCAGGAAACACCAGAAAATATCAGAAATCAGTTTCCATAAAAATAAGTTTGTAGTTTAAAGTAACATTCATAAAAAGACAGTAAAACCAGCAGGTCCTTCAGATTTGTTAAAGCTAGCCTTAAAGGAACACATAATTCCCACTTTATGCCAGTTTTTTTTTTTTATTTTTTTTATTTTTTTATCTGAGCCATCCTGCTACCTGTTGGCAGCTCAGCGGCTGCTCAGCTCGGGCTGGACTC
>NW_017732471.1:189452-195559 GCF_001890085.2 Hipposideros armiger | reverse complement strand
TGTACAGCATAGTGGTTAGACATTTGTATAATTTAAAAAATGTCCCCCCTGACGAATCTAGTACCAACCTGACACTATACATAGTTATTACCATATTGACTGTATTTTATGCTTTATTTATGTCCCCGTGATTATTTTGTAACGACCAAATTGTACTTCTTAATCCCTTCACCTTTTCACCCTATCTCCCACCCCTTCCCATCTATCACTCCAACAAATCTAGTACCAATAAGGCACCATGCATAGTTATTGCAATGTGACTGGTTCTTTTTATCTTTTTGCTGTTCCGATTGGGTGTTTTCTGCTACCTTGTCTTCCAAATTGCTGGTTCAGTTCTGCTTCATCCAGTCTGCTGGTGACTCCTTCTAGTGCATTCTTCATTTCAATTACTTTATTCTTCACTTCTGACTGGTTTCTGGTTTTTTTTTTTCTGGTTTCTATGTCCTTGTTTTTTGTTTGCTATCTCCCCCTTGAAGTTCTTACTAAGTTCCTTGAGCATCCTTATAACTATTGTTTTGAATTCTGTATCTGGTAGATTGCTTGTCTCCATTTCATTTAGTTCTTTTTTGGAGTTTTCTCCTGTTCTTTCATTGGGATGTATTTCTTTGTTTTCTCATTTTGGCTACCTCCTGTTTGTTTCTGTGTTATTAGGTAGGACTGCTGTGTCTCCCAGTCTTGGCCAGGTGGCTTTATGTAGTAGATACCCTGTGTGCCTGTGTGGCCCTGGAATAGTCTCTCTGTTCACCTGCTCTGGGGTTCCAGGAGTGTCCCTTGTGTAGGTTGTGTGTGCCCTCCTGTTATAGTTAAGCCTTGATTGCTATTGGCATGTCAGTGGGTGGGATTGACCCTCAGGCTGACTGGCTGTGGGGTTTTGTTCACATTCACAGCTTACAGGCTTTTATGTGGGGGGCTTACCTCACTGAACGGGATTCACCCTGGTGGGNAGTGAGGAGAATAAGCTATAAGAAAGTTTAATGAAATCATATTGTAGGAAGAATATACAGAACGCTGGTTTCCCCATAGAAATCTAATATTATATCAAATTAATTTTAAAACCCCTTTGTTATTCTCATTGATAGTTGGAGGCATTTTAGCTAAATTATGAAAAGAGGAAATAATTAATTATGACTACTTTTAATACAATATTTGATTTCTTTCTCACTTATTAAATTAATAAAAGTCCTATCTGTCCATAACTGCCCAAAATTCATTTGAAAGGTATCGTTTGGCTTCAAACACTCTTATTGCGGCCAGGTCAGAATCTTTTATGTGCAGAGAGATTTCACCCCATCTGTTCAATCACACTTAACTGAACAAGGAGTATGCGCCTCACTTAACTGGGCACAATCGGGATGTTTAATTGGGGATGTTAGAAACGGTTTTCTCTTGGCACATGGAGGGTAAACTTTGAAACTCAGCAGATCTGAAGAGGCTCTTGTGCCATATGGACTCAATTGCCCGTCTAGAGAAAGAAGAATGTCTCAGGTGACCAGTGAGACAGCAGAAGTTTAACCCTAGTGATCAGGTCCCTTGGGGGTATTTCTAAGTCTGTGATCCAATCCTGCCTTTAGTTGAAGAAGGGACCCTGTATCTTTTTTACTTAATCTAACTTCATTCATTAATGTTCTATTACTTGAAATCAAAAAAAGAACAAACAAACAAAAAACTCTAATAAAAGTATATAAAATAATGTAGATAAAGAAACGAATCTCTGACTCTGGTAACTCCTTGAATCATTTATGCTTTTTGACTCGCCAGGGAACTGCTTCAGCAAAATGGAGCAGTGTCAATGGCCTGTACTGAGAACAGAGGAAGGACAACCACCTCCTCGTTTTTCTGAACGCTAGAATGTGTTCTGTCTTTGAAATCTGGGAACTTATTTGTGTTCTACATGTAAAAGTTAAACTTCTCATAGTTTACCCGACAGCAGTAAGAACAAAACCTCTTCCCATTCAAAGTGGTCCCACTCTCAATCTCTTTTGGCAAAGCACAGCCCAATTAGGATAGTTCTAAGTTTTACTTTCTTTTCTGATAAATGTATTTATGAAATTTTATTGAAAGTAAAAATCAATCATTTGATGGCTTTAAACCTCACCTAACTTACCCCATTAATTGTAAAAAATATGTGAAATATAAGGCTATAGGCAATAAGGTTAGACCTTGAGGTTATATGAGGTTGAGGCTCAAAAGAAAAGAGATTTAACTTTATATCTCAGGCTAGTGACTTCACTCCATCCATTTAGTCATCTCTAACTGAACAAGGAGTAGCTCCCTATATTATTGTTTAAACATGTTACTGTAATTTATTCACTAAGTAACACTTAATATATTTTTGACAAGTATTACTCTTGCTTGAAAAAAATTGATAAGAGCACTTTATTTCATTTCCCTTGTAAGCCTTTTTATTTTGAATGGAACATACAAGGTTCAGCTTGTTCTATTTATTGTACATTCCCTGCATGAATGACTGTAAGAACCAGGCAGCAAGGATGTAAAGCACATTCACACAGAATCAATCAAAGGACAGGAAGAGTCTCCCAAGCCACAGACCTCATGCCTGTTGGAGGGAGGCAGCACTAGGCAGAATGCAGGATGGGTGGGACAAAAATGAAGGATGTCACTCCTTGTGCTGATGGATGGGCTGTGGCCAAAGACACCAGGTAGAGTACAGAGAGGGTGATACTCAGCAGCCACATTACAGAAACATTGTCACTCAAAAACCTGAACACTGAAACACTACAACTATAAATATTTTTCCAGCAATTAACACTAAGCATCAGGTTTAAATTTAAGCCCACTTTTTGAAGAGCCATAGCACACATTGTTAATAACGTGATATTTTGCCTTCCCCACCCTGTTTTCCTTGGGATATACATGACTCTATTCACAGTGACAGCTCTGTCCAAGTCCAAACCAAACCATTCAAGGATTTGAGGAAAATAGACATTTGGATAATTTTATATGTCTACACCCAAGGAAGAGATAAGCGTGTTCAATTCCAAAGTTCACAGGAGACAAAACCAGGACCCATCTAGCCAGATGTTTTTGTTTTGGTGTTTTTTATTTTTGTTTTTGTTATTGTTTTCTTGTATTTTGCTTTTTTCTTAGCTCACCCTGAGAGTAGCCAGGACAATGTGTAGAGCCTCCCCACCCAGTTCTTCCCCAGAGAAGGTGGAGGTTTCCTGGAGGAAACCAGGCAGGTAGTACAGAGGGCAATAAATGACTCCCGTATTACAAGGATGCTGCATTACAGAGGGGTGGTGCAGGGGCTGACTTCTTGGCGAAGCCTGGTGGAGCTGAGCTTCACTGGCTTGATCCAGGTGTCCCTTTTCCTGTCTGGTCCACTGCCCACTTAAAACAAACAGGTAGACAGAGAAATCAAAGCCGGGATGTGCATTCTATTCCTGACTTTGGAATCTCCTCCAACAATCCTCCAGGTCGTATGAGACCAGGCCACCTGCATGGGTGAGGTTAAAGCTCAACCCAACGGCCCTGACCCTGAGAACTTTGCAAATCCTCAGGGCAAGTCTGCATGAAACAGCTCTGTACAGGTTAGAAGGGAGGGGGTGGCAGATCACACTGCGGGCCCTTTATCATAGTGAAATCAAGGCCAAAACCACATTGGTCCATGTCCAGCCAGCCTACAGACCAGGAGAAAGAGGGGTACACAAAGGGGTCATGTTCTGTTTNCATCAGATGCTATCTTCCAACTCTTGAAACAGGTTTTCAAAAGCCTAGTGAAATGTCTCTACCTACCCTGAGACTCAACACTTCCCCAAACAGGGCGGTATGTGGTTACAAGAAAAAATTTAACCCCTAACTTCACAAAACCTTCTATATAATATTTGTAATAATGTAGATGTAATAAAAGACAGAATATAAAAATGTAAAAAAACGATGTAATAAATGTACGAAAATCTGTAATAAATAAATAATTAAATGGTTCGGTGGGAAGGCAGGGTAAAGGGAAGGCAGGGTAAAGGGAAGGCAGAGAGTGAAGATAGAAACAGTCAAGAATACGGCCTAAGTAAATTAAGCAACAGTATGATTGGACTCTAATATTCACTTAGGGACTTTAAAAAAAAATTCCAATACCATAGTGTTTCATATTCTAGACTGTTCTGCATCCAGCTAATTGGAAGTAATCTGGAAATTCAAAACATCCTTCCTTTGATATTTGCTCACTTACAAGGCGGGCACATTTTTATGATGTGTTTAGCTAGCAGATTAGTGAAGTGGGTATGTCAGAAAGATTCAGCTTCCTAATTAGTGTTTTTAATGAGTTTTTGCTATGTCACTCCCTAGTAGTCTATTTACTGTTTTCCATACTGTAGTTTGGAAGCCAAACTCCTGGTCGGTTTGAATGAACTCAAAGTATTTCTACTAAAATCAGCTCAGTAGTAATGTTTAATGGATTCAATCAATAGCAGAGATAGTAATAATAAGGCAAGGCATAACAGCATAAGAGTAATAATGAGGAAAGGTATAACAGCAAGTATATAAATACACATATAAATATATAACAGACCTGAACATTAAAATGATAAAATCAAAATAGAGATGTGTTCATGTAAAATTCAACAAAGAATTGCCTATATTAAACATGTTACTATATGCCAAAAAAATGTATACAAGTGAGCACTTTGGTCAATGTTGCTCAAGCAGTAGTTCGCAATAATCAGAAGTGTCTGGACACTGATGGTAACTACTTTGAGCACCTCAGTAATTGCAGAAGTCAAACATGACTTGTATTCATCTTTTGTTATTGGTATATATTGAGTATTACAATTTTAANCTTCTGATTACATGGGTAGGGATTTTTAACAGGACTTAGTTGGCTGGTTCTTCTGATGCGTGTGCAGCTTGGCTTGTCTTGGCTGAGCTCTCTTACGTGTCTGTGATCGCAAGGGGGGTTGGCTGGGATGACTGGTTCATAATAACCTCATCTCAGATGTGGCCTTTTCCCACATGGTCTGTCATTCTCTATCAAACTCCCATTACTGTTTTTACCTGGTGTAAGAAGTGGTAAGTGAGTATCTGACAGCTTAAAATTTCTGTTTCCCATGGATTTGCTCTTGTCCCATTGGCCAAAACAAGTTACCCAGGCAAACCTAGAGTCAGAGTAGGAGAGGAATGCACAGATGCATGGATACAGAGGAGCATGAAAAACTAGGGGCTGTTGCTGCCACAATTTGCCGTGATATCTAATTTTGGCAGTTCAATATAAAATAGGGTATCTTGTCTTAATTTGTAAAATTAATTCCAGAGTGCATTTCCTGATTTTTCTCCCATGATTTAGGTTGTATTCAGTGTAAAATTCAGCTGCATGCTAACTAACAATGAACAAATTTGAGTTAGCTTAGAGAAAAAAATCTAAAATGCTATTGTTATCTTTTTTTTAGACCAAATAAAATAAAGAAAAAAGCAATATAGCTGATGAGGAGTCTATGTTATTATACTTTTCTCACTTGTTATATGTATATTGTAGCTCTTTTGTAATGTGATTCTAATTCCTTAGTGTTTTGTAGTTTTCTCATTTGTAGGATGTAAACTTTAGCTCCTATTTACTGGAAGCACATGCCACCTTTTCTAAATATGAGTAAAATACCTAAATTATTATGCAGCTTACTCACTCAGTTTCCAGGTTATTTCATCAGCTAGTGAACACAGATGTTAACATATTCAGATATTCAATTCAGTAGATAATATAGGATTCAGGTACAAATCAAAGCAACCAAAGCTCAAGAAGCATTTGTGTGTAAGTAGGAGATTAAAATTATCTTTGTAAACATGACTTAACTACACATCTTTTTAGGGTTTTTTGTTTCATTGTCTCACACTAGCATTAAGCTGCTTCATAAGTTGCCCATGGGCATTTCTAAATTGCTTCCTCTACTTAATGGAAGCCTCAGGAAATTAAAATGCCAACTTCACTATAGTTATTAAGCAAACGTTTTCTAAATTATCCAGGAGACACTGTGGAATAGCATTGAGTCAAAAGTCTAATCCGAGTTAAAGAGGTTAACCAGCATTTTTTGCCCACATGCTCTTGCCTATAACCATAGTGAAAAAGTTAGACAGAGGAGCAAACATTTTGCACAATCAGC
>NW_017732471.1:172767-181531 GCF_001890085.2 Hipposideros armiger | reverse complement strand
TCCTTTAGATCCTCAGACCTGATTCACCTTTAAGTGGCTACTGTTCCCCTGGAGACTGTTGCCACTATGTGAGGAGGCCCCCGGGTAAATCTGAGTGCTAACTAGAGATAGGGCGATAGGGCAGTAGGAAGCCAAAAATCTGGGCTGCTAAGAGGCTTGACTCTTCTACTGGTTCAGTGAGACAGTGTAATGAAAAGTTGATCCCAGAGCACAGATAATCTTGACATTGTCAATTTTCTAAGTCAGCTTAAGCACTTTGTTCCCCAGAAATGAATTCTTACAGCTGACATAGGTGAGATATATGCATACATGCGAAAGGGTGGTTTTGTGGCTGGATTTCCATTATCCAACAGACATGCCTGGCTGCGGTTTCAAAGTTTCCAACCATAGACTGCCTCCTCTTTCTGCATTCAATGAGACTAAAATTTGCTGCAAAGACATAATTCTAAGAAGATGAAAAAAAAATCAAGTTCATCACATCTTCTATTTTGTGTACTTTGTTTCGAAGGATTTCTGCCACTGTGATGGCATACAACTTATGGAAACTAACTTCCTTCTGAACCAATATTCTGCATATTATTTCAACATGTTCTCATCTCTACTTTGAAACTGGGGGACAAACAACGGTGGACCATTTCTTTTCAATTTTTAGCAGGTTCCCTTCCACGCCACTCAAAATTATGAACCTTGCCAACATCAATCCAAGAACCAGGAGATGTAGAAATGGAGATTATAGGTTCTATTAATCATTTGGAATGATGTTATGCCACTGACTGGGGATGTCAGCAGAGTGCTGTCAACTCCTGGAAGGAAGATAACCTGAGTGGATCTTTCTCCCAAATCCAGTGTGCCTACACCACATCTTCCTGTAGGTGGTTTGAAACAGCTTGTGAGGAAGTTGACTGTTTTGCATGCTAAAATGCCTTCATCTGTTCCATTCATGATGAAAGTACAGCCATCTTGCACAAGGAAAGGGGATGCCTTAAATATTCCTTTCATCTTTTGTCTTTTGCTGTTACTTCTGAGCCTTTTCTCCCAGTGACAGGCATAAATTAGCCGTCGCTTTGAGGAACAAAGAGGTGACCTTCTAGAAGGCAAAAGGAATTTCTTGTTTAACATCATCTCTTATTGTCCTTCCAAGGTCATCACAATGAGCAGAAAGGCACAGCTTCAGTGCTCTGAAGCATGAGTCAAGTTGGGCTCCTGGGCAAACTGGAAAATGTATTATGTATGTGGGCACCAGTAATCTCCATGAGAACAGGATCCTGTAAAAGACCTCATGACCACACCCAGCTGTGGGGAGGTGGGTGCAGGCCTGCTAGGCCCCTCCCATCCCTAAAGCTATCTTGATAATGCTGAAGGAAGCCTGAATGCAGGAGGACCAGTGCCCCTTTGATGTATACAACATGAAAGACACACAAACAGCCCCAGGGGTTTTGCCACCTTCATTATCCTCAGGTTCCTGTTATTTGGTACTTTTCTCATTTCTTTGTCTGAAGACTGTGCTACAGGTAAGATGGCACAGCTGGCGCATGACAGAGCACAGACATGAATCCACAGCTTCTCTCTCCAATTCAAAAGCACTTGATCAACTCGTTTTTGTTGTTCCACAGGATTCAGTGGTAGTACAGGCTCTTACAGGCTTCTTTATACAAATGGTTGTTCAGGTCTCTGGCAGTTTGCAGGAGCCGTCCACAGCCTCCTTTGTCCCATCCATGAACACAGGTATCATTCCCTTGGAGCAGGTAGATGGAGGATGCTGCCAGTTCTCCTACCAGCTTCCCTAATGACACAATTTTAAATGAAACAAATTGAATTGATTTCAAATTAAAGATTGCTAGAACAACACTTAGCCTTGTACACATGGAAATGTTAGAGCCTAATACACTCATTTTTGTCTATAATGTTAACCCAGTCTCAATATTTAAAGGCCATGCATAAACTCATAGTAAACAATACACCATATTTGAATGATCTTCAGTATTTCAAAATATTTTATTGACATTTTAAAAATTCCAGAGTGAAGGCATAGATTTAAATACACTATTTTACTGCTGAAAAGACTTCTAAGTCCACCTACGCGGAGCTAGGCCAGACTTCATAGGTTAAGGGCATGGTTCTCCGTCAGACTGCCCTCACCAGCTGTAAGTTTGGGGGTCCCTGGGCCACCATCAGCTTTAACCAGCTGGCTATGAATTTGTGGGTTCTCACCATGCCTTCAGCTTTGATAGTTAGAACAACTCACAGAACTGAGAAAGAGCTACATTTTTTATTACAGTTTTATAATAGAAAAAAGATACAAATTAGAACCAGCCAAAGGGAGAGGCATAGAGCAAAGTCTGGGAGGATTCCAAACACAGAACTTCTGTTGGCAGATCCCCATGGTGTCGAGAAGAATCAACCCTCCAGCACATCAGGGTGTGACAGTACTCCAACTTGCCAACCAATCACGCTCACCCACAGCGCAGCAACCAGAGTTTTTGTTGGAGTTTTGTTACATAGGCATGGTTGGTTGCATCATTGACCATGTCATTGTACTCAATTTCCAGCCCCCTTTCCTTCTCCAGAGCTCTGGTTGAGAACATGTGGCTCAAAGCCCTCGTCCTCACATGGTTAGCCTTTCTGGCATCGCCAGCCTCCATCCTAAGTCATCTCCTTTGCACAAACTATCTAGGGGCCCACACTGAGCCACTCAGTGTAAACCATCAAGTGTGTGATCGAAGCCCACCATGAATCACGACATTGCTATCACTAGAAAAGTTCCAAGGACTTAGATTTTGCTTCCTAGGAACTGTGAACCAAATTTGTTATTATACAACTGCTCAATCATACCAAAAAATGAATTTAAAAATACTTCTGTGGTGCAGGTGACATTCTAGTATAAAAACTAAGAAACAAAATCAGTGTTCTAACTCAATATAAACCATCCACTCATTACGGAGAAGTTGGCCCCAACACTCTCTGCTGGTTAAGCTAGAATTGTCCTCTGGAAGTATTTTTGGTGATAGCATAGCATATAAAAAAAGGGGGGGGGGAAGATATTTTTCCAGCATTTTATACCATAGCAGATATCAGAAGCAGTGATGTTTTAAAATGTACCATCAATCATTTTGTTAGGAATGTGTCTGTTTGGGCATGGAGGGATGTACTCCAATGACCCCAGGGGCCAGCAAACTCTGAAGAAAATGGTTTCTACAATACATGTGTCAACAGAACAATTAGGAGCAAAATCACACCTCTGATACTTGAGCAGCTTATGTGAATGTGTAATACTTTATTATCTGTGACCAAGTGCAGAGGGATGTTTTTTAAATATTGTGGAATCGAATATAACAAAGTGCTTTAGACTGCCTTTTCTGTAGGTAGCCTACCTGTATTCAGATACCAGCTGTGTGCCTGAGAAAAGTCAGTTAACGTATGATGTGGATATGAATAATACCCTCTCAAAATAGCGTGACATTTAACTAACAATAACTCACGTGAAGTGACTAAACAACTCATAGCAAACATTGAATAAATGTGAGCTAATGGTGATAATGATAGTAGTAGTAACATGTACCAGAAAAGCTTTTAGCATACTTTTCTTCTATCTACAGAATTCTTCCATCTGATATGTAGAATTATTTTTACTGGAAATTAAAAATCTAAAAATATGCCTTTGCAAACAGAAGAGACACTAGCTTTAATTAGAAAACATATTTTAAAAACGTGTCTTGGGGGCAGAATAAAGCTCTAGCTTATATGCTATTGGTGTGCAGTTTTTGATAGCGCAGCAATTGTCACACAGAGAGCAATGACCGAGAAAGGAGGCAGAGCACATGCTTACCAGCGAGGGGGGGAAATGAGTTTTCTTTTTCCCCTTTTGCATTGCCTGACTGCCTCCATGACTGCTCATGTAATGTAGCTAAGAGACCATTTCCAAGTACTGGGAGAGGGCATTTACTTCTTTGTTCCAGGTGACTACTGAGTGTGTAAGGCCTTTGTTTTAGTGAATATTGCTTTGTCCCACATTGAAATTCCTTTTCCATAACATAGCACCTACAGCGGGATTCTTTTCATCCTTCAGTCATCTAGAGCCCATTTTCCTAACAATATAGCCAATCTGTTAGCTACTGTCTGTCAATCCATTTCTTGCCATGGTTGTTATCAGATAGCGGAATCAGGAAGCATTAACCCCGCCCCCCAACTGAAATACCGCTGAAATGAGAAACATGGCTGTTAATTCTGCTCATTTAGCAGATATATCTTTGTGTTATTCAGTCCAATACAGCTATCACAATGAACATTACTTTTCTACTAAAATTCAATATAAACATCTTTTCTTTCCTTCATGTTTCCAAAGCTAAAACTAATAATGCCATATGACAAAGCTTGTTAAAAATATTAGAATCTATTACATGTTACTGGAGACCATTTCATGTTTTGGGAGGACATTTTTGCCTATTGATTTCTAAGACGAGATACTGTATTTGTGAAGGCAACATTGGTAACATTAAAATGAGAATTAATTGGAACTTCTGGATGTATCAGTATTATCAAGGGCTAATTTTCTACTTTTGTGTAATAAAAACTTATCTGTTTTCTCAAATGTCTGCATATTAACATAAACGCCTTTAAAAACACGTGGGAATCGCAAAAAGAAATGGTGATTCTCTGTCATAAATCTGGATAAAAATGTGTTCACAAAACCATTCATGTATTCTTAGAATTATTGTGGTTATAAAATATTATATTATATTAGAATTGTTTTTCTAAATAAATTACATCCGTTAAACCTGACTTGCATAAAAAGTGAGCATTTTTCAGTACTTCACTATATAATATATATAGTATCAAAAATGGGAAATATGCCCAAATATAGGCGGATGAGTAGTTCATTGTGACAGCTGCTGGCTTGACAAAATCATTATGCCTTATACCAATATATTTTTTTTCCTGTATCTAACTTGCTATAACTAAACTTCATTGACACTTTAGAAAATATGAGCCTGTCTCCATCTGGCACATGGCTTTTAAAACTCATTTGCTGTAATTCAGAAAATATGCAAACAGCTGGCACAAAAACATATTTTTATTAAGTTATTTAACATCGTATTTGAAAGATCTGTAGCTTTGCGTATATTTTTATAAGCCAGAATATTTTTATCATTTTTCAACTTTACAATCTCTACAATCTCTTTCTAAATTCTAACAGACTATTAGGCTTGGTCTTTATTTATCAACTTGTACATTAATCTCTCATATTTAAATTTTATACATGGATAATTCAGCTGATCATTGGCCTTGAAAATATTAAAAACACGAGGGGCTCCCCTTTTGTTTGTTTGTTTTTACAATAAAGATTTTAGACTCTGCCTCTCAATTCATGTAAGATTACTGAATGAATAATTAGTAGGTTTCTGTTTTTAGGCTTTCTTCTTACATATATTATGCACGATATGTATTTTTTGTATTACTAAACATCTCATATTTATAGTTATTTTATATCTTTCTGATTTTCTCATAACCTTTCATACTAAACAGTAATATTCATAATTTATAAGGATGTCCCTAGAAAGTATAAATATTGGCATATATATGTTTTTTATAAACACAATCTCATAAACACAGGGTTTATAAAAGGAAAGATTGTAATAAGATATTCAAGAAGGGCTTTTATTAATAACTATGAACTATTTAAATAAATAAAATTGTGTCTTGTTTTTAGTAAATTAGGTGGCTTAGTATTCAGAAAATAAAAAATGCAGCAGTGAGGAGCATATAAACTATTTATACAAATGTTCTTAAAAGCATTCAAGAGTTAGACAGATATCTAAATGAAGGTGGGAATCCAGTGTCAGAGACAGTTTTGTTTTGGGAATGTTATGATTAAAGGATGAACTTGACAAGCTTTGGTTGGTTCTCCAAGACACAGTGTACAACAAAGTATAAGTAAGTACACAGTCACAATGCCGGCCCAAATTGAAATCAAGGCCCTTCTCTTATAGAGCTCCAGTGCCACAGGGTTATAATTTCTGTTAAAGTGAGAACAAGTCTAAAACTCCTCCCATTTCCTTATCTAAAGAAGATAGAAATCAAAGTTGCTCAATGTAGAAAAGGAAGTCTGATGAGGAAAAGCAGAAGCAAGTTGTAATCAGAAGCAAATTCTAACATGGATTTGAAAGTCAAGGTCATATCACATTTTCAGTCCAAAGGCAGTTGCCCTACATGCCTACTATAAACAAGTAGATATGCACATCACCTTTGGAGTAGTTTTTCTCAATAATTTCACAAATAATTTTAAGGCAAAATGAGCAAATCATGGTAAAAAAAGACCAATTGAATGAACAGATATCCTATGGTCCTAGATTAGAAGACCTAAAGCTATACAGATGTCAATTATCTCCAAATTGGGCTATAGATTCAAAACTACATAAGTTAAAATTCCATTTATTTAACATTTCTTTTGTGGGTATTCAACAAAGTTTCCTAAAATGTATTTGAAAAAAAAACAAAGTGCTAAGAATAGTCAAGGCACCATTAAAGAAGAATCAGAGAGTTGATGGACTTTTCCTAACCACAGGATTTGTCATAAAGCTACCGTAATTAAGACAGAATTACTTCAGCATAGGAGTAGAAAAATAGGTCAATGGGACACAAAAGGGGGCTCAGAAATAGACCCATATTATATGAACATGGTATTTAACTAAGCTTGCATTGCAAATCGGTGAACAAAACATAGACATTTAAAATCAGCCGTGCCGGTTGATTATCCAGCTGAAAGAGGCCGGGTAATGGTGTTAAAGATAAAAATCTGGAGTCAAACCCTACATCCAAAACCAGATGTGCACTTACCAGTTCTGAAATCGTAAGCAGTGAGTTAACGTCTGTGTGCCTCAATTTCCTCTTCTGTAAAGTGGGGATAGTAATGGCACGTGTAACTCAAAGATTTCCTGTGGTGATTAATTGAATTAATACTTATAAAGTATTAAAATGAATAATTGACAAGTAGTAAAAAACCCCAAATATTAGTATTCATAATTGCCATAAATACCTTCATTATCAATAATATGATAATCATCATGATATGGAAAAACAATTTTATAATCCTACCTTGTAATATACATGAAATCATTTTCAGATAGAATAAGGATCTGGATGAGGAAAGCAAAATTTTAAGATATTTTATTTCTATGTTTGAAGGATGTAGGTGGCTTTTTTGGATGTAGAGATTGAAGACATTTATATTGTGTTGTCTGAGAGTTGATAAAAGGTTTAACATTTCCCAATCAGTTTCCATGTTTACAACAATGTTCCCATTGAACTAGCTAGCAGATTATTGTTTTAATGCATATCTGTGTTTCAGCAAATTTTACAAATTCTTAAAACTCACTTGCACCCCTACTTCACAGCTTACCTAAATGATTCTCATTTTTCATAGAGAAAATACTGCTTTCTATTCTATATGAAAACTTTCTGGCTCATCCAAATTCAGTTATGTTCCAATACTGTTGACAACACTCATTTAGCACTCACCAATTCCTGCTTATAGTACTTTCAATTTGTATAATTTGTACAATGGCCAATAGTTTTGAGTTTACAGTAAGACATTATCTAAATAGTTTGAGAAAAAAATTCTATCAGTTATTAATTGAGGGTCTGGATAAATAACCTCTCTAAATCCCAGTTTCCTGATTTGCAAAAAAATAATAGTAACATCTGATATATGAGAATTAATTGGCATTAACTTTAATATAAACAATATGCCAATCATTGCAAGTCTGATTACTTTGTCATTTTTGAATTTTACTGTAAATGCATATCAGAAAATATTGAGCAATATTGTTACTATCCATTTGAGCACCATTCAAAATACCTTGTACAAAGAGATATTTAATAAGCATTTCTTGTTTGTTATAGGAGTTGGCTACTTAAGTTCAAGTTCAGTATCCCCATTTTGCTGTGTGCTATCTTTTGAAATCCCTGAGCACCAAAGATCATTTATTTTTCTTCTATTTTGCATAAGTGCTACACAAAGATGTCCAGTTTTAGAATAACTTGAGAAAGGAATCTTTAACCCCCTTCTGTTGTATCCACATAATTACTAAAAAAAATTGAAGAAAAAATAATGAAATAATATAATTTTGCTCTTGTGTGTGAAATATACTACAGCTAATGGTCCCAGGTACTTTAGAAGAGTGTTTTCATTAGGTGTCATTACCTTATTGAAATAACACCTTCTTTTTCATTATTGTATTGTTTGATATTCTAAACTCCTAATATGCTTGAAAGACTTTCGTCTTTCAAAAACGAACATTCAAAAGAGCTTCTTTTCAAAATTTGTTTTCAGCTGATCATTGAGACTCCTCAGCACATTTAATTATACAAAAGGTAGTGAAAACACACAATCACCAGTCAATGCTTTGTTACTGCAGAATAATTCATTTTTCTCTCTCTTTTTCTCTCTCTTTCTCAGTCTCACTCTCTCTCCCTGGGAGGCATAATTTTATTTGTATTATGCTATAAATGAGGAGAGGTACTTTTTTGTTGTTGTCATTATTTGACAAGCAATATATTCAGATTATCTAGGCAAGCTGTTATACACAGGTCTTTCTGGCAGTTTATATGATAGCCATTTTTGAATCTTTTTTTCCTGGAAACTTACCCAATATCTTTTAAGAAGCTAAGTGGCTTTGCTTTGAGTGAATACTTATTTTCATGATCCGTCTTATATGTTAAGATAGAGCCAGTCAATTTAACATAGACTTACTGAACAGCAGAATTA
>NW_017732471.1:169197-171417 GCF_001890085.2 Hipposideros armiger | reverse complement strand
CGGCCCCTAAAAAAGACATTTTTAACCTCTGTAATCATTAAAGGGTAACATATAACGTTTTAACTCACTTTATTCTATAAATTTAAATGAAATTATAATCCTATCTAATACTACTGTACCTTACACTATCTTACTACTTCTATTTGATATTATATTAGCATATTTGGATCATAGACTCATGCATACTGCCTGTAGCACTAGACAGATTCTCACACTTCAGCAGCTCTCTCTTACTGCTTTGTTTTGGATAATTTTACATGCTTAGGTAACATATCAATATTTATTGCCCAATAACAACTTAAAAGTATTGACTATAATTAATCTTGGTGCTTTACCTGTATTAACTAATTTAATCTCCATGAAAAAACTTTATGTGGTTATATACTAGATTCTCCTCCTTTTAGAGAAGATGCTGAAGCCACGGAGAGGTTAAGTGATAGACCAAAGTTATAGTCTGTTAATGGCAGTACCTGGCTTGAAATCCATGAAATATGTCTCTAGAGTCCATACTCTTAACCACTAACTCTTACAGAAGTCTTCATTATTTTAAATATCCATAATCCCTACAAATGCAGGTTATATTGAATTAATTTGTCTTAGAGTTTGTGGCACACAAAAGTCTATCATGATTGTTGATGATAATAGTATTCAGCTAGTGAGTGGCTATACCATCGCCACACATGTGCACACACACACACACAGAATTGTTTTTAGAAATATCTTTGGGGTTCAGTCTACCCTCAGATTTCATACCTTTAGGAAGCAAATGATGGCGTGACAGATGTCTTGGCAGCTAGTGCTGACAGAGCTGCGTGGATGTATGTGGTTACAAATCACCTACCATCCTCATTTTCTGATTCCTTCCACAAGGCTTCCTGATAGTGATATTTTGGAAATCATTTATTCAATAATTTGTTACTTTTTAAGCTCAAGATGTCCTGCCTTTCCCCTTGAAATATCATCTGAACCCCAGCATTAGCATCACCGCCTGGGAACTTCTTAGAAATGCAGAATCATCCCTTTGCTTTACCAAGATTCCAGGTGACTCATAGTAACATTCAAGTTTAATAAACATTGCTTTAAAGTATCCAACGGACTCTGCCTTCTGGTAGCCTGCATTCTTCTGTAGTATACACGTGGCATTTACATTTAAGTGTCAATTATTTGAAATGAAGTAACATTAAAAATTCAGTGCTTCAAGAATGCTAGCCACATTTCAAATGTTTAATACTCATGTGGCTAGTGGTACTATACTGGATATATTGAATATGTACTAGATCATACCAAGTGGGAAAGCATCTATATAGAATATTTCCATTATTGCTGAGCGTTCTATTGGAAGCACTGCTCTGGATCAAGGATCAACATTTTTTTAGTTTGTTGTTAATGATCAAGAAGGAAATATTTTAGTCTTTGTAGTCTACGTATGGTCTCAGTTGCATAATCTTTTTCTCAAACAACATCTTTAAAAATGTAAAAGCAATTCTTAGCTCGGGGGTAGTATGAAGACAGGCTGTGGATGGATTTGGCCGACGGGCCCTGATTTTGTAGATCCACACTCTAGATGATAACTATGTAAAGAAAACAAGTCTGGGATAAGACTACTTATAAGGATAGACGTGCAAAATACTGTGTGTGACCTAAAAAGACCTTAAATGACAAGAAAAAACACACAAAGCTTCTAAGTTTTATTTTCATTTAACGCATCCCTTAATTTTAATTTGACCTTTTTCCTATGTTTATAAAGAAAGACAGAGGTGATCCAAAATATATCTTGATTTCTACCCAGTGCTAGAGTAGCCCTGCAATCAAATACAAGTATAGCTGAACCAAGATGGGACTGACAGATCAGCACTCAAAGTTGACAAAAACTTGTCACCTGTAACTGAAGGTACAGTATAGCAATTTCAGGGAAAAACAACACTATCAAATCAACCCAAACAACAATAGTTCATTTACTTCATGTGTGGCTCCTTTTTCTTACAAGAACCTCAAACTCCTATAAAACATTAAACAATTGTTTTTGTGAGAACCTTGAAATATTTCAGTTGCCTTTTGAATGAAAACATGCCAATCCAAATCCCTTATTTACCACCTACGTGCATGGAAATTCTGTTTTCTCCTGTCGCTGGAGCTCCAAAGCCCTCAGAGAGCCACTGCACAGGAAAACCTTGAAATTTCCCTAAATACTAAGGTTCCTAGACAATGGGATAAGATGTC
>NW_017732471.1:159776-166672 GCF_001890085.2 Hipposideros armiger | reverse complement strand
AGACTGAAGAACAAAAGGACAGCAACTTGTCTGTTCCCCTTCCCCGATTCCCCAGCACTGTTCCCATCCCCCCAATTCCCCAATAAAGATCTTTAAAAAAAAAACAAAAAACCCTAAGCCAGCCTCCTTTCCAGGACCTGCTTGGGTGTCACTCTCTCTACCCACCCCTCCCAAAAGTCTCACTGTGTGATTATAAACTTTTTTGTACCTCCTTGGGGTGTGTGTGTGTATGTGTATGTGTCAGTCACCATCAGTCTTAACATGCAAATCAAATTTTGAGTCTATAGATTAATCACAAGATAGTGACGACACCACCAACCCCTGTAAAAACCTGGGTGCCTATGAGCTTCCTAAAGATAACACTTTATATATGTTACAGTCTTTTGCTGGAGGAAGTAAGTCCTATGTGACTGTACTGGGAGAGAACTCTTGGAAGCTTGTACCACATTTTCTCCAGACTTTGACCCATGTTCTTCTCCTCTGCTGACTTTATTTATATCATTGTGCCATAATCAACTATAACCATAAGTCTAACAATTTTTTGTACTGTGAATCCTTCTATCTTCTGAAAACAGATCTTGCAATGAAAGCAGATTTAACAAGCCTTCGGAGCACATAAAATAATTGCATTTATGCAAACTATTATAAATATGCTTTGAAAATTAAATTAGTTTTGAGATTGATACTGGAAAAATTATGGGTTCCTGTTTTAATTTGAAACATTGTTCTCATCATGAAAGCAATATTAACTATGTTAATTGCAGGAAAAAAATCTTTAAGGACAAAATGATAGGCACTTGTGTTTCCATTATCCTGTGATAACTGCTATGATTTGTCCGTGTAGTTTGCATGTGCATGTCTCAATCTATTTTCCTCTTTATGTATACAAATAATCTAATTAGTAAAGATTTTAAAGCACTTTAATTTTTTTCACTTAAAAATGTTATGAGACTTTTATTGTCTTGTTTGTTTTTGTTTCCAAAACATGATTTTTATGATCTCACATCGTAGTTTTATTAGTAGTATTTCTTATTAGTCTGGGAGAAATCTGCACAGATATTCAGAAGATAAATAGAGGATATTAAGAACAACTTTATGCCAATTAAAATTGACAATTTGTGTGAAAGTGGTAATTTTTTAAAAGCACAACGTAGCAAAACAAATAAAGGAAGCAATAGATAATTTGAAAATCTGATGTCTACTAAAGACATAAAATTTACTATTAAAACTGTATAATCCTCAAACTTAAGCCCATATGGCTTCCTTAGAATTCTTCCAAATATTAAAATAAAGAATGACAGCAATATTACACAAAAGTCTCTCGGTAATGGAAATAGAGGAACACATAACAATTATTTTTATGAGGCCTTAGTAACTTTTATAATAACACCACACAAATATATAATAAGAAAAAAATACAGAAACATTCTCATGAGCTCAGCTTTTAATAATTATAAACAAAATAATAACAAAAGAACCCAGGTGATAAACAAAGGGATAAATACATCCAACAAAGTAATTGATTTCTAAAATATAAGTGATTTAGCATCCAGAAAACATTCAATAATTCATATTAACTTAAAAGATTTTATTCTTTCTACAAATACAGAAAATTTAATTGGTAAAATAATCAACCGATTCATGATATAAACTCTTAGTGAACTAGAAATAGTGACCTGTTTATTTAAATAAAGAGTACTACTCCACAAATCTACAGCAACTAAATATATATTAGTGAAATATGGAAAGCTAGATACTGTGTTCTGGATGAGGCAAGGGTGCCCGATATTACTCATACTATAAAATGTTCTACAAGAGAGGGCCACCCAAGAACAATAAGGTCAAACCACAAACAAAAAAAATAATAAATAAAAAATAAAAAAACAAAGAACAACAATAAAAACACAATACAATGCAATGCCAAATATTGGGTTGTCAGAAAAGTCATGACACATTTTTGCAATGAAAAACTGAAAAAATACGTCATGACTTTTCTGACAACCCAATAATCTGATATACCATAAGCACATTAAAAAAAAAAGGCATATGGTTTGGAAAGAAAGAGATAATGGCCATTATTTGCAGATGACATTGTGCCCTCACCAGAATGCCTGACATATCAAAGGGAGACAAAATACAATGTTAGGGAGGTCCTGAATTGCATAAAATGTCATAATCTGATGTTGGGAATGAAAATCATTAGAAAACCTGGAAGAGTGAAAACATGCATGCATGCTGTGGAAATAAGCAGTTTACTCCCAGGTAAATAACCTAACAGAAATGTGGTAATAGTTTTACAAGAAGGTATGTATAAAAATGCTAACAAAGGCACTATTTGTTACAACCCAGAACTGCACACCAGCCAAATGCCCATTGACCTTAGAATGAAGTTTTGTTTTATTATGTGATAGAGCATTATTTAGTAATTAGAATGAACAAACTTGAACTAAACAAAAATATGAAATAGCTCACAGCACATGTTGATAAAAAAGCCAGATTCAAGAATAATTTCTGTATGAATCAAGCTCAAGACAAAATAACCCCTCACCTTTGTTGTTGGAAGTCAAAATACAGCTTATCCTGGGGTAGGTGATATTAGTGATGGGAAAGAGACACTGAAAGATCTCCAGGGATGCTGATAATTTTATGATTTTTGAGGGATTTGTACACTTTCTGATTTCTTGCAGTATTCAATGAAGACTTTAAATAATTTTCTTTGAATTCTATTTCATTCCAATTTTCTCTAAAAATACATCTTAATATATTTTATTCTTTAAAATATTTAATATTTATCACCTTAATCAGAGTTTCATACAATAAAACATACATAATTTGAAATTTATTTATTAAAATATCCCGTTACCTTAGGTCTCTAAAGTGTTAAATAATTTCTTCTCAACAGAGTTTTTATAAAAACATTATCAGTACAGGATTATCAAAGCATGTATGTATGTCTATATTTAAAACTTTGATAAATATTTATTAACAATAAAATCTTATGGTTTATGTATCTCTTAATTTGATAGAAGATGCATATTTAAAATTATTATATACATGGATAGATACTGATATTCACTGGAATGAAACATTGTCCACTGGTCTTCATGTATATAGCTATAGACTCAGGAAATGTGTTCACATAAAACGGTAATGGACATGGGAAGGTTTTATTATAGCGATGCCACTCAACTCAGTACTTCTCCTGACTTATGTTACAAAAATTTCATAGTCATTTATAATAAAAAAATATTTTTAGTAATCTACTGGGTGAGAAATGAATTTTGTTTCTATCCAATATGTTTAGAAAAGAAAAATGCACTGGGTTTAAAAGGATTTGTTACTCAGGATTTAGCATTTCTCATTTTTTTCCCCCAGTAATTTCATCAGTTAGGTACTGTATTCTGAACTATCCCTTTGTTGTACTGATTTTTTTTACTCAGTATATTGTTCCATGGAGAAACTCCAACTATATGAGAGATACGAGAGAAGGGACAACTGTGACAGTGCAGGTGAGAAAGACTGGCAGATGAATTCCGTTAAATATCAGATTTAAGGAAGAATGTAAATAGAGTACAAATCTGAAAATTAATTATCTTAAGATTATTTGTAGTCTTATGAATTTTGGAAAAGGTTGTGTTTCCTGAGATACATCACTACATCATACATCACTATAATGATCGCTATACTGTTCTGCCTTTCCACTTTGATCATTGTCTATATCCAACTATAAGAACATTCTGCAGCGGGCCCCGATGTCTCATAAATAGGCTCGCTCAAAGTATGTAGGTCTGGCTGAGGGAGTGGTGAGTTAGAGACGATAAACAGTGTAAATTATTAGAGGAATGGAGATTCAAGTGCAACTATTCTGTGGTTCTAAATAAGAAAAGAGAGAGCGAGAGAGACATATACTTAGTTAATTATTTAGAAAATATATTAAATGTACTGTCCATAGATTTCATGTAAAAATTTATGATTCCAGTTGACCATAGCACGGCACTTGATACAGAACTTGGAGTGTGTAATTAAAATGGCAAACATGCTTATTTCAAGATTGTCTCTGACAATCACATACTGTATTCTTAAAGCAGAGGTATTTTTAAATCAATTTAATTACTTTTTGTTAATGCATTTTAAAATGTTACTGATGTGGATAGAAGAATCATAAAATATGCATACAGAACAAAGTGGTTGTTATTCTATATATGGTTTGATGAAAACAAATCAGTTAACTTTATTGTATAGTGAAATAAAATTCTATATATAGTGATATATTGTTAATATATTTTTAATTTTTATTAAATTTGTTGGGGTGACATTGATTAGTAAAATTATACAAGTTTCAGGTGTACAATTCTATAATATATCATCCAGCTATTGCATTGTATGTTCACCACCCAGAGTTAGTTCTCCTTCCTTCACCTTATACGTGACCCCCTTTACCCTTTTCTACCATCCCTTTTCCCCCTTACCCTCTGGTAGCCACTAAACTTTTGTCTATGAGTTTTTGCTTCTTTGTTTTTCTTGTTCATTTGTTGTTTTATATTCCACATATGAGTGAAGTCCCAGGGATCTCAACATTTTCTGTTATTTTGCTTAGCGTGATACTCTCAAGATCCACCCATGTAGTCACAAATAGCAGTATTTCATCATATGGCCAAGTAATATTCCCTTGTGTATCTGTACCACATCTTCTTTATCCAATCATCTATTGATGGACACTTTGGTTGTGTCCATCTCTTGGCCACTGTGAATAATGCTGCAATGAACATAGGGCTACATATATTTTTACAGATAAATGTTTTCAGATTTTTTTGGATACCCAGAAGATGGATTGTTGGGTTACATGGTAATTCTAGTCTTAATTTTTGAGGAGCCTCCATATTGTTTTCCATAGTGGTTGNGTGTACAGTAGAGAAGGAATCAACATAATTTTTAAAACTCTGTATACTTGATAAATCACAAAGTTAAAAACTATAATTTTGCAAGACCTATCAAATTAATATGTTAAATACTATACTATTTTAGGATAAATATCAAATGCATTAAAGTTCAAATTGTGAAACCATACAAATGTTTCATTTTATCAATTTTGTAATAGTAACTAAAAGGAGCATACTTTAATGTTAAAAATACATCTTTCTACTTTATTTGGGTTAAACATTTTGACATGATTTATGGTGCCTAAATTATTCCCTGTATTTAAAATTAGCCATTACTTGTGAGTCTTTCAATATATGTAGGGGAAAAAAAACAAAACAAAACAAAATGCTCTTCTATCTCAACCCCATTAAATTATTTGATTATGTAAATTGTAAACGTTTTAATAATGGAGTTACTGGAAATACATAATGCTACCGACAGCTCATTATATTGTAAATTTTATTATAGCAAGTTTGCTATTTCAATTTTACTCCTCAGCCAGGAGGTATGAAATTTGTAGCTAAGCATTCAAAGTATAATTACTTTAATAAATGTGTCATACCTTGTATATATTTTCCATCTCCAATTCATTAAAAGAATTATAGCTATGTGCTGACAAAAAAATAACTTGATTCTTTCATATCCAAAGATAATTTAATTTTAAAACTATAACATTTAAATGGAAAGGTGTTAACAGCCTTGAAAGTATGTTGATATATATATATATATATATATATACACCCAATACACAGATATAAGTTAGCTAAATGTTATTTTCATGTTTGTTACATGTGTTTGCTCTAAAATGTCATTAATTAGTTTCTCATCAAAAATATAAACTAAAGCATATGGGCAATAATGTCATATAAAATATGTCTTAGCTTTCATTATTATTATTATATTTTTTAAATATATATAGTAGCTCTACGGGCAGAGAACATGAAAAAGAATTAGATCATAGATGAAAACAAATGCAGATACCAACCACTCAGAGCAGAGAGAAAAACAAGGTAAAAATAATCTGTATTATCCATTCATTGCTTGGTTGTTATCAAAGACATCGTGCCTTGGCAATCCAGGACATCGGCTGCCCATAGGAGACCTTCACCCATTGATGCAGCATTCACACTATACAACTTATAGTGAGAATATTAAAGGATAACAGAAAATATTCAGCAAATTGAAGACACAGCCCCAAATCCAAGAAATTAGATGAAATATTGTATATAACACGCTTTTTGAGGATTATTTCTTCTTTGTTTTCTCTGTATTGCAACATATCTGCTAGGGTATGTCCTATTAGCTGCATGTTACACAAGGACAAAGCTGGGGAACAAATCCTGCTAAAGCCTTACTACAAAATCTTGTAACCTTAAAGTGGACAGGTAGTCTACATGAGCTTCGGTGTACACATGTGCAGAAAACAAATAGCATAGCATGCCCGAGACTCTGATCTTAAATCCTACTTGTTAAGTTGACCCTAGGATGGTGTCTGGGGAGACTCTGATCTTAAATCCTACTTGTTAAGTTGACCCTAGGATGGTGTCTGGGAACTTGGTGGGTAAACGCTTCCTTAAGATAGTAACCAACTTTCTTCAAAGATAAGACTGGCTTACTGTGGTTTATGCTGAATCTTTAATTTTCAGAGTCTGAAAGATTAGTATGTTCCTGGTAAGGTGCACTAAAGGGCCTAATTCTATATTTTGATGTGTGACTACAGACAGCTTTTAAGCCTAATCCCTTACTCTTTCCCTAATGGCTCATATCTTCCTAAGTTAGCATGAAAGTAATGAAGCTCCCTTCATTGGTATTGGAAAGAGCTTAAAACTATGCAACCCTCATCCCAGCCCCAGCCCCTACACGCCATAAAAAACCCTAAGCCAGAGTTGGGTTGCCGTGAGTCGCCAGCGACGGCGTAGGCTGCAGCTCCTGCTGCAGTGGGTTGCTATGGGCTACCGTGTGTAACCAGCAGCCAG
>NW_017732471.1:156627-158131 GCF_001890085.2 Hipposideros armiger | reverse complement strand
TATCCCTGTTCGCTATTTGTTTGTCTCCTTGGGAGAAGTGTTAGAAATATTTTAATCAAATGTAAGAAAATGCTTTTTCTTCCATGATGCATCATTTTTTCCATATTTCTATTGAACATGATGCTTTGGGTTTTTTTTTTTAATAACATTTTACTTAAAAGCCATGAACCTGAAAGCTTAGACTTATTAACTGACACCAAAAAGAATTATCTGAACTTTTATTTTTCATGTTGTCGTTCTTATCCATAATATCCCTTTGGCCATTTTGAATATCATCATAGATGTTTAATGCTTCCTGATCTATCTTGTCTTCAAACCATATGATAGGCATTTAACAGAAACAAAATATTAAGTAGAATTTATGGCAATAATGCAGTCCCTGAACTCAATCTCTCATGCAATGGAGGCTGTGTATATAAAGGTTGCTAATAAATTTTCCAGCATTATGGTTCTATATGTAAATTCCTAAGACTCCCTTCAACATAGAAAGTGTGGATGTAGGCAGATATTCATTTCTCCATTGGTATTAGAACTATCCCATTAGTTCTATTGTTGCCTTTTGCCATGTTTTCCTATGTAGCCTGTAAACTCTTCTGTCTCCATCTTTGTAAAATAATGTCATTTAGAGACATTATCACTTACTTCTTCCTTGTCCCAATGTGGGTGTGGCTATGAGATATCCATGTGTTATAATCTGGCAGAGATAAAATTTAACAGAAAGCAAGGAATGGAGGTATTTACACTTAGTCTTGGATATCAACTTGCAAAGCCACAATTTAAAGTGAGAAATGGAAAGAGGAGAAATAGAGAAGGGACTGAAGTCTATTATGTAAGCATGAGTGGTTTTTCCCTGACTTGGAAACGTTTTGTCTTCTATCCAAACAGTAAAATTTACTTCACTTTTATGTTTCATTCTCCTGAACAGCTCTTCTTGTTTATTTATTTCTTTTTTCTTGTTTTCAGCCATGCTTCAGTCTTGACCAAGAAAAGAATGATGACCAATTTTCTAGTGATTTACTTGACCATCCACTCTATTAATTTTGGAAATTTTCGTTCCTTTATTAGTGTTATTATCTGCTAAGCAGCAGATGTCAAATACTGTAGCTGAAGTTGCTTAGCTGCCCACTTCAACTCTTTAAAAATCAACTTTACATTTAGTGTTAAATAACCTTTAAAACTGGCTTCATGTGAAGCTATGATAAATGTCTAAAATTGGCTTGTAAAATAATTAACCACTGTAGCTTCAAGTTCAAACCCAGATTAGTATACATTTCGCATCTTTCCATACCAATTATTTCAGACTTAAATTTTTATCTTTTATAGGAACACTCCCTAGTCTTTGTCTGTCACTTCCTAACTTATTTCTAGTCATCACTGCCCTTTTTATTAAAAATATGCATGTTGGGTTAATTGAAAAAATAAACTAACAAAAACAAATAAAACTGAATTACAAATGACTAACTTTGAGAATTAAGAAAATAATAAAAAGCAATCAATGGTGACA
>NW_017732471.1:152772-153682 GCF_001890085.2 Hipposideros armiger | reverse complement strand
ATAGTGTATAGCATTATAAACTACCAAGAGATGCAAAATTGTATGTCCTTTCTCTGCTTTCAATAAATTATACTCTTTTGGCTTCTCTAGTAATACTCAGAGCAATAAAAGTGAAAAAAAAAAAAAGTAGCCAGTTGCTATTGATCATTAAATGTATAATCTCCTGAAGCTCTATGAGTCTTTTCTTTTAATGATGGATTACTGTCTGTAGCCCACACATTAGACCAAGTGCCATCTATATATTTTCTAAAAAGCAACAATGGCAGAATTATTTTTGTTCTTTGGAAGGAGAAGCTGTTGTACATTTTGGGAAAGCAGGACGATTAAGTAGAAGGAGAACATAACCCAGATTCATGAGCTCACATTTCAGTTGCTAACTAGTTATGTCACTTTGGGCAAAATAGTTCATTTTTGTGAGCCTCAGTTTACCAATCTGTTTTAAAATGTTGTTAGATTTATGTCCTCTAAGTTTACAGATAGTACAAAATTATAGCTTATCACTCTGCTGAAGTTACAAAGATTTAGTCATTAGTCATTACTTTTTATAAATATGATTTCAACAAACTAAATAAACACTATTCTATGTAGATTTACTTTGGGAATACTAGAATGATTGGATATAGTACCGTAGGTTAATTTTAAAATATTTTAGTAAAATAACTCAATAACTACCACATAGTATTGTACTCCTCATTTCTCAGAAACTAAGATATTTTCATATAAATGCTCTATATACTCTTTGGGAACCACCCATATTCTTCATTCTAGGGATACAGAAGATTCTGTAGAATTATACTTACCTTTTTACAATGTGCTGAAGAGACAGCTGACAGAGTCAACACAGGAAGATACATACTATTTCCAAGTGGGTCATCTTATGACCCTTATTCCATCTGGTACAGAATTGACA
>NW_017732471.1:150358-152239 GCF_001890085.2 Hipposideros armiger | reverse complement strand
AAAAAAAAGAACTTTTTAAGATAAGTTTGATTCCCATATGAGTTTACAGCTGACAAAAATGTTGCAAATTAATGTTGAATTTTCTGAAACTCTTCACTTTGATCTTAAAGCAATTTAGCTCCAGACTTACCACAGCTTAATAACAATTTTATGAGGCTATTTGTTCACTCATTCATGTGTCTTTAATTCTCTTTGTAAGTGTATAAACTCTGAACTCATTTTATCCTTTCTCTCTGACTTGATTCTTTATACTGTCTAATTGGAATTAATTTTTTCTGCTTACCTCTGTCCTAAACTAGTTTGCCAACAGAAATCTATAGTCAAATGTATTTTTTTTCTATTGTTACAACTCAACTTAGTTTATAAGGATTAAAATATGAACTTCTCTGATCTGTCAGGAGCCAAAATATTCCTCTTCACATTTCTTACTGAAACTGTGTACACACAAGTGTTGGAGAGGCTGTGGAGAAAAAGGAACCCTCTTACACTGCTGGTGGTAATGTAAATCGGTACAGTCACTATGGAAAACAATATGAAGTTTCCTCAGGACTGGAATTACTATGTGACCCAACAATCCCTCTTCTGGATATCTGCCCAAAACATCTGAAAACATTTATCTGTAAAGATATATGTACCCCTACATTCATTGCAGCATTGTTCACAGTGGCCATGACATGGAAACAACCCAAGTGTCCTTCAATAGATGATTGAATAAAGAAGTTTGGTACATATATACAAGGGAATATTACTTGGCCATAAAAAAGATGAAACACTGGCATTTGCAACTACATGGATGGATCTTGAGATTATTATGCTAAGCGAAATAAGTCAGACAGAAAAAGTAGATTGCTAGTAGAAGCATACTTTGTGAATAACTGGGGAAAGATATCATGGGATGTGGAAGAAAAACATAAAAATCAAGAGTTTGGAACATGCCTAGGACTTTCAAAGAACTAATAGAAGCAGAAAAAAGGTTTACCAGAAGGCTAATGAAAATTAAGCTTCAAGACTACTTTTTTTCATTGGTCCATGAGGGGCAATGATAATGTATTCACATGGTCATTTTTTTGGTAAATTTTGAATAATAACCTATTTTATCTGTAATTAGCTAACATTACTATTATTTCTTCAGCGTTTTCCTCAGTCACCCTTCCCTGGTGTTGTAAAGTCCATAAGCATTTTTGGTATCTATGTAAGGGGAAGGTGGCTGAAGTGTCATATGTTTATGTAGTTCACATTCATTTCTGGCTTCCAGCCGTATTTCTACCCATTGCACTGATATTCTTGTTACAAAAATGATTTTACTCAACCAATGCACTGTAAAGTAATGGGAATCATTTGTAACTTCGGCATTTATTCTAAACACAGGATGTGCTAGAAAGACATACTTCATTGATCTGGCAAAAGGTAGAGGAAATGTTGAATGTTGTGCCATTGGAAGGATAAAAGCCTAAACATGTGTAAGAGAAAGACCAAAGTGACATAGTATGCAAGAGTGAAGTTGATTGAATTATTATTATTAGATTTTTAGATTCAATTTAAGTAAAACGTTAGGATTTACCCTCACGATGAAAAAGGAAACAGGGTACAGATTTACTACATTATATAAATGCGTGAACACATTATTTAATTTAACAAATTAGATCCATAAAATATTATAGGACAGTCCCTGTTATGTCACTTTTGTTTTATAAATAAATCGATGAGAAAATATAGCTGTAGCCAGGTTCTTACTTGTGGGTTCCCTTAAAAGGAAGTTAGTGCCATGTAGGCACTTAATTGGTCTTTCTGAAATTCCCCACATACTCACCAATCATAGTTATAGTGTATAGCATTATAAACTACCAAGAGATGCAAAATTGTATGTCCTTTCTCTGCTTT
>NW_017732471.1:81298-146403 GCF_001890085.2 Hipposideros armiger | reverse complement strand
GTCAGGTCTCAGATAATCAACAAAATGGAATTTTTTGATTGGCCCTCTGTCTCTTTATAGTAGTCAAATTATTTAAACACATTTTGCTTTTGTAAAGGAAAATCATTTCAGAATAAAATTCTTAAGTAATCGTCACGTACCCTACAGATCTTTTTCTCTTTTTTTACTGGCAAAGCATGAAATACTACCTTATATAGTAATTGCTTATTGCTTTGTTTCCTGGAAATTAATAGCATCCCTTCTTTTGCAGCAACGAGAATAGACTCAACCTATCCCTCTTTCTCATATTTCCTTTGAACAAAGAAATACATGGTAGAACTGCTAATGAAACACGTGAGACAAATCCTATTGCCTTATGATCTATCCGGCCCTTCCTCAGTCAGTTTCACTGGCCTCAGGTGCCCCTTGCCTCCCTGCTGTTTTCTCTCTGTTCCCTGGAAAGCCGTGTGGGTCATTGTGAGTCCTGGTGATTCCACCACCTGAGGCCAAGCACATACAGGTCTGGGTCTGGAATCTGGTTAAAATATTACTGAGTCCACGGGGCCTGCCTCCTCCAGAAGCTGCAATAGTGACCAGGCAATGAACACCGGTCTGTGGTGTGTGGCGGTGGTGATCACTCCTCATGGAGAAATTCTCACTGACAAGAGCTGGAAGGGAGATGGGAGAGTTTTCTCCTGTATTTCTTTATTTCCTACAGTGGTCAATTTAGAAATTTAGAGGCAGGTTTTTGTTTGTTTGTTTGTTTTGTTTTTTGTCTTATTTTGTTTTGTTTTGGTATGTCCTGTTGGAAGACTTTACATGGTGGAGAGACACTTGTGCAGCAACTTGTTACAACTCCCCACAGGATCCACAGGCTTTTGTGAAGCCCTGGAAGGTGCATTTGTTGCTCACCTTGCTCCATCTCAGTCTCTGTCTTCCACACTCTCTGCTCTGCAAATCCTCCTCCCAAGAAATCATTTTCACTTAAGCCTTGTCTTGCCTCAGTCTTCAAGGAAACTGGACCAAAAGCACAAACAAGGGCAAGGAAGCTGTGTTTCTCACTGGAGACAATCCTTCCATGAAATTGTGCTATGGACTATGTACGAGGTCTGACAATTACGTTTGCAAACTCATCCTAGAAGAAGTGCTACGTAGCTCATTGCTGAATATCACTACGGTCATCTTTGATATACTCCCCTTGGGAAGCTATGTACCTACACCAGCACCTAGTCCAGCCTTCAAAGCAATTTTGGAACTCTTTTTCTGGAATGGCCATCAAAGATGTGGTTGTATTACCCTTGATGTCCTGAATGTCATCAAAATATCTTCTTTTTAATATTTCCTTTATCTTTGGGTACAGAAAGAAGTCATTGGGGGCCAGATCAGGTGAGTAGGGAGGGTGTTCCAATACAGTTATTTGTTGACTGGCTAAAAATTCCCTCACAGACTGTACCGTGTGAGCTGGTGCATTGTCGTGATACAGGAACCATGAATTGTTGGCAAAAAGTTCAGCTGGTCTAACTTTTTCATGCAGCCTTTTCAGCACTTTCAAATAGTAAACTTGGTTAACTGGTTTTCCAGTTGGTACAAATTCATAATGAAAAACGCCTCTGATATTGAAAAAAGGTTAGCAACATTGTTGCAACAAGTTTGCAAACTTAGTTGTCCGACCTCATAAGAGAGTTCCCTGCCCTTTGAGAAGGCTGGAGAAGACTTCTCAGAGGAAGTGACAGGTGAACCAATATCTGAGGCAGGATATAACATATATATTTAACATATGCCTGAGTAATGATATATGATGATGTCCTTAAATCCAGAAAAATGTAGACATGATTATGATTTGATTTTACTACATTAACAAAATCAATAGATTTTGTATTTTATTCCACCTAAAAGAATGAAAAGAAACAGTAGAGAACATGCCATATAGTATATATTAATATTTTATTACACAAACCATGAAAACAGAATGGCCTTTATCCAAATTCTTGGATTCTCTAGTTTGTCAAATTATCTGGACCTCAATTTCAGGTTTTGTAATTATAGGAAAATTATATTTAAATAAAATTATTTTGCAATGGCCAAATTAAATTGAGAAGATATGTCAGAATATAGCAAAAAGCTAGATACTATAAACATCACTTTTTCTCATTTTGTTACCTGGATGATAGTTGTCATCCTATATAATAACCAATAAGAGTTATCTCTCATTAGCTATTTTGGGGCTAAGGAACTTGTCCCCTCCTACCTTTGTGAGTTGGTTTAATTAATTCATTCATTCTGCATGTATTTTTATTAACTACTATGCATGTGATATAGCAGTAACCAAAAAATAGAAAGTCTGTTGTTTTCAAACTTAATGTTTGAGAAGATGGGTCCTTTCCCACTCCTTTAATCTCTTCCAAACCACTGGATTAGTTTCCCCTAGCCTAAAATGTACTAAATTACCACCCATAAACAAAGAAAGAAAAATACCTTGTGTGTTTGTTTTACTTTAACAATCTAATATAAATTATTTTAAAGCCAAGCTTCTACAGTCTGCAAATATTATTTTCATTTTTCTGACCTCCCATTAACTCCTCAACCTACTATAATAGAACTTGTTCCCTCTATATTTTTATAAAACTGTTTTCCCCAATTTACAAATTATTTTCTTAGTTTCAAAACATAATGAATGCTCTTCAGTTCTTGTCTCACTTGAACTCTCTGAACTATTTAATTTGTGGTCCATTAATTTCTTCTTGAAAATGTCCTTCTTAGATTCTGTGACACTTCTCTACTAGTTGTTTTTTTTTTTTTTCAGTTCCCCTGGGCATTCAAGTTAAATATTGAATTTCAATTTCTTTGACTTTGTCTATTTGGTTAAAAAGAGTGTTTCAGCCCCAGATCCTCTTATCTTTTTCAATACACTAGTCTCGCTTCTGAAACTTTCCTGTCCCCGCACACAGGCGTCCCCCCACACAGACGTCCCCCTGACACAGGCATCCCCCCACTGTGCTTCTACTACTCTAGGCGTATCTCCATCATTTCACATCCAGCTTCTGACATTTTTCTCTTTGCATGTTTAGTGCCTCTGCATTATGAGCACGATTTTCATCGTTTGTATTATTAATTTGTAACCTAATTTTGAGCATAGCCTAAGCACTCAAGAAATATGATTTTTTTTAAAAAATATAAGCTTAATTAAGTAAAATAACTAATGAGTGATATTATTCACCCTCATGGCATATGCCTCCTACCACTTCTGGTGACTCCCATATGATTAAATCAAGCTCTTTCTTAAAGAAGTCTCATTTCTTTACTCACAGTGGGCCCACAGTTATCATTGTAAAATAAGCTCACATCTTGACAATTTTCTTCCCTAAACATTTTCAGCATCTCTTAATTTTTTGCAGGATAAAATCCATACTCCTTAGCAAGGAATACATTTTTGTTGTTGTTCTGACTTCTGCCTATGAGCTACGTATAATTTTGTTTTGTTATGACCATTTTGATGCATCAGATTGTCTAGGTTACAATTCCCTGTGGTCCAGACACTAACTTGGGGTTTCTATGAAGGTATATTTTAGATGTGATTAAACTGCATAATCAGTTTAAATAAGGAATGTTATCCTAGATAATCTAGATGAACCGATTCAATCAGTTGAAAGGCCTTAAAGGCAGAGTTGAGGCTTCCTGAAAGAAGAACAAATTCCTTCTATGGGCGGCAGTTTCAGCCAATGCCAGGAGCTCACCCATGCCCTTCCTAGTGGCCTGCCCTATGGACTTGCCTACCTAGCTCCCACAGTGTGTAAGCCAATCCGTTGCACTAAATACCTCAGTATATATTTCTTACTTCTTCTGGTTCTCTGGAGGACCTTGACTGATAACAGATTTCAGTACTGAGAGTAGTTCTAGAAGAACAAACTCTTGGTGATGAGCCTTCTGATTTTTTTGGTTTTGTGTGACACAGTATTGGTTTTCTAATTTGATTTGATTTAGAGGCATTGATTAGTCTGTGTTTAGTAGGAAAGAGAATTCTGGTAGCCCATGGCATAATGTGGTAATAGAGATAAATAACATATTACCATTGGATACTCCTGAGCAATAAATATATGAGGCAAAATTCTGGGGAACCATGTATTTGATAGTTTGGAACAGTTTTGTCAAAATCATGAGTATGATGAGATTGATTAGTTGTCCCTAATGAGTTGGACAAGGTGGAGAAAGAAAATGAGTGCAGGGATTCGAATGGGCAGCTCAAGCTCCACATACATGTCATGAGAATTTCCGTGTCTCCCTGAAAGAAACCCTTACATCCTAGAGTCACAGAGCTGAGATTTCTGAAAACTAAACCTGGAGTTTTAAATGGAGTGGCTGAGTTATATACAATACAAATTGCATTTTACCTTGCAGCGTGTCTTCTGTTAAAGCAATGGTATTGAATGAGAAGAAATAGGATCCTTAAAATTGTAATTGGGATGTATGGGTAGGTTCCAATGAAGCTGGGGAAGACATCGAACTCTCACATTCTGATGTCTTCTTTACCAGCAGTAGCAATGTTTCCACCTCTTCCAGGGTTGTCAACCCTTTTTTTTTTTCCCCCAATGAACCTGTTATGGCTTCCCCTGAAGTCCTGAAGTAGTTGCTTTGCAGGGCACTGTTGATTTTCCTCAGAAGCTACTCCTGCCACCCCTCTTGGCTTCTAGACCTATAACTACACTCAAGCCCAGACAATACCCAATGGGTAAGGTACAAACTAACCCACATGGAAGTGTGCCACACACCAACAGAATTACATAATTTCCCCAAATTAGAGAAACAGAAATCTGGAGGAATAGATGTGGGCATAAACCTTAAGGGTGGGGATCAGAGTGGGAGGAATATGAAGTTGAATCAGGCTGAATTTATTGATATGGGTCCAGTATGCAGAGATTCTATATTCAGTGCTTTAGCTGGATGTGGTAGAAAGACTCTAACGATTTGGTTGGTTGGTTGGCTATACTCGTAACATGGACCCAAAGGTGGCCAACACCAAGTAACCTGAAAAATCAAAACTACTTTGGTGTTCTATAGAAAAAGGGATCTGAAAGGTTAGAGCTTTAGGGAAATGGAGTGTTAGAATAGATTGATCATAAAACCCAGCCCCTTCGCCCTTAGGAGAGTCCATAGGACACGCTTTTCACCAAGACTATGAGTAACACATTTATGAGAGGAGCTCCCACATTTTCAAATGATTCTGTGGCCCTTGTTCATTTCCATCCTCTGCAGATAACTGTTCTCCTTTTGAGTAACAGGTTTTGGCTTGCTAATAATGGGCCTCAGCAGAGACTGAAACCTGCGCTGCTCATCATGAACAGCATGTTGTCTGATGAGCCAAGCCATAAATATGAGTATGCAAGGCAGTGCTGCATGATCAAATGGAAGTGATATATATGACAAAAAACTCCAGCTGGCCCGGAAGGCTCAAGTAGCTTGAACTTAGAAGTTGAAAAAATACCAGTGCCCCCACTTGTGCTCCATTATCTTTCTTCTATGGCTTCAGTAGGAGTTCCCTGTGACCAGTGGACTGAGGAAAACAAAACTGGAGCCCGGTTTGTGGGTAGATCTGTAGGACACACAAGCCCACCTACTGGAAGTGGACAGCTGTAACACTACAGTTGCTTTATGGGCCTTCCCTGAAGGATGATGCTGAAGAGAAGTCACCTGTGTGAAGATATCGTACCATGTGACTCGAGAAATCCACACCACCACCTCACGCGAGGTCCCTCATCTGTGAAGCGCATAAAATTAATCCCCTGTGTATGAATATTTTTAAAAATTATTTGAGATGATACATGTGGGCATTGAGGACATGTGTTACATTGTAAGCATGTGATGTTTGCTCTTATTATTTATTAGTATTTTATAGTGTTCCTCGATTCTTCTTAAATAATGTATATTAACATTGTCAAAAATCTCCAGTTTAAGAACTACTTAGATATTGACAGAAAGAGCTTGGTTGTTGGTAGATAGAACTGACCCCTCAAATATCATACTGGGAACTGCTAAATTGAAACAGTTACCTAAATCTTACCCAGACATGTATGATTCATAAAATTGAATATTATAATTGAATGAGAAATCCGGTATTATATAAGTTTACTTAAAATTAAGAATACAGAGTCTAATTTTGAAAGATTGGATATTTATAATCATAAATGATTCACCAACTTTTTTTTTTATTTTGGATGCACACAACATATTGTCTACAGCAGCATAAAGTGTCATAGAAAAAAAAGAAAAAAACAAATATAAAAAAGAAGTGTCTGAAGGTTTGAATTAAATCAACAAAGAATAATTTAAAATTGACATCCGTTTAAAATACCATTATGAAACAAGAATTCACAACAAGAGTTAGAAATGTCAACTCCAAAGAATGAATTTCTTTGCTCTTGTCAATGTAACAAAAGGCTTTAAATATTGTTTTGAGTACATTCAATCTTTTCATATTTAAAAATATCTCAATGGTTGAGAAATTACTATTATCCTAATTTAAAAGCATATTACACATATACCTTTTGTGCTCTCATATTATGGATAACCCACAGGCATTTTGCATATCTCTTTAGAATTTTGACAGGCATTGTTAATAGTTGAAATAATCTGCTGGGGTGTGAGCAACTTGTAAAAAACTTTTCTCTGAAAAGGGGACATGTGGAAAGAATATGTTCTCTTCTCCTATGGATTTAGATATTCTTGAGTGAAACTGAACTTATGAAATGGCTTTGTCCATTTTAGAAACATGAGAGGTCAAACCTGGGAACAAAAGCCGGCGCTCTGAGGATGGCTAGGGGAAGAACTGATAGTATAATATCTGTTCCTTGATATTACTGAGCTCCTTAGTTAAATAATCCTAAAGTTGCCTTTTCTTTCAGTCTTTATGTTAATTGAAACAATAAATTTGCTGTATTTTTAGACATTTCTACTAATTTTTGTTTTACTTGACCAAAGTATCATAAATGACAAATGCTCCAAAAAATGTCCAAATCTGGATATTCTAACACATTTCTGAGCTATTATTATTCTTGTTATCTATTGGGTGGTCAGAAAAGTCATGACATATTTTTTCCATGTTTTTCTTTGCAAAAATGCCTCATGTCTTTTTCGACAACCCAATAGAAGTCATGGTCATCCATAGGCTATACCTTGAAGGCAAAATTGCACCAGTACCTGAGATCTGCACAGAAGAAATTACAGGACATCAGCCAGCAACCTTAGAGGACTTGGATAAGGAGAAAGGGCAGCAATTTTTTTGGGGGGGAGGGTGGTAGGAGGGGTATAATACCTGATTCCATGGAAATTTGTGGCATTTGGTAGTTGGATCCCCAGAATTTTGATTTCAGAACTATAACAATGGAGACCAATGATGCAATGCTGATAAATCTTGCTTATTTAGAAATTATGATGTCTAGGAATGACGCACATATATGAACTGGGTATGGCTAACTTGTTCCTAGAAAAAAATGTCATAGTTCGGATTGTCAGACATGGATGTCTTGTTGTCTTATTCATGCAAGGTCTGACAATTATGTTCGTGAACTTGTTGCAACACTCTTGCTAACCTTTTTTGGTATCAGAGGGATTATTCATTATGAATTTGTATCAACTTGACAAACAGTTAACCAAGTTTACTATTTGGAAGTGCTGAAAAGACTGAGTGAAAATGTTAGACAAAAATGACCTGAACTTTTCACCAATTCACGGATCTTACATCACGACAATGCACCAGCTCACACGGCACTCTCTTTGAGGGACTTTTTAGCCAGTAAACAAATAACTGTATTGGAACACCCTCCCTACTCACCTGATCTGGCCCCCAATGACTTATTTCTTTACCCAAAGATAAAGGGAACATCGAAAGGAAGACATTTTGATGACATTCAGGACATCAAGGGTAATATGACAACAGCTCTTATGGCCATTCCAGAAAAAGAGTTCCAAAATTGCTTTGAAGGCTGGACTAGGCACTGGTGTAGGTACATAGTTTCCCAAGGGGAGCATTTCCAAGGTGACCGTAGTGATATTCAGCAATGAGTTATTTAGCACCATTATGTGATTTTGCAAACTTAATTGCCTGACCTCGTGTGTGTGTGTGTGTGTGTGTGTTTATTAGTGTGTGTGTATACTATAATAGATGTATGTCTCAAATATAGCCAATTATAACTTCACCTATGAGACAGCTTGACCACTGACAATATGGACCTTTTGTCTCATTTATAATATTTTTGGGGCAATAGTTTATTGTATCTCAAAGTTACTATCTTTGCGAATCTCCTTAACAGATATTTACATATTTGATTTTCTTTTGCTAGAAATAGAAATTCAATTAATTTTTGTATATTAATGTATTATATAAGGATGCTAAGTTCTCTTATTAATTCTGGTAGTGTTTATTTGATTCAGGGAAAAGTTTTTCTCATATCTCCTGATATCTAACTCTGTGGAAACTTTTGGGGAAAATCTTATTTTCTTATCTGAATGCAAACAGAGGTAGTTCATTACATTTGATATTCAATATAACTTCACTAGACTAGCCTCATGATCAGTTTTTTTTTCCTAAAAAATAATGATTCAATGTACAAAGTATTTATTTTATCCTCAGTTCCTTTATAAACTCTGCCTATCACCTTTCCCATGAACTATGTGTTTTACTGTATATATTTCTAGTTTCCGAGTAAGAAAGCCAAATAATAATAGAATGAATTTGACAGCATAATATAATTAAATAAAATATATTTGTTTTCCTTTATGGTGGAGGTTTCACTGAAAAAAAATCATTAAAGAATTCACTTTGAGCTAAAATTAATTCACCTAGTCAGGTACGGTTTTAAATTAATTCCATGTACTGATTAGAAAGCTATAGAATGCGTTTCAGGCAGCTAAACAAAAATCTCATTGCTTTTAAATAATTAAACAGAGATAAAGGATTCAAGAAATTTATATGTTACTATGTTATTTTCTTTACCATGAGTAAAAGAGGTTTTATTACACTTGTGGAATTCATTATAATGGGCTCTGGATCATGTTAAATAATTTTATGACATAGCCAATCTTTACTAGTATAAAATGATAATCTGTATTTTGTATATATGCTACATTTCTGAACACATTTAAGGTAATTATAGGAAGTCATAAAACACAATTGATGATATTTCATATATTTCATGTATTGTTAATCATTTCAGATTTAGCTGAATTAAAATTTTGCTTGTTGAGTTATTTTTTAAAACCTATTTCTCCCAACTCAAACTTTTCATTACGCACATTAAAAACTCAGTAAAATTTCTGTTACTTGAAACAATTCACTGTTTTTTCTGCTGTAGCATTTACAATGGGACTAAGTCAAATTAAAAGTGCTCTTTTAGTTTCTAAATCTAGAAGACAATAGTGAAGCTTTGTTCCTTTCACAGTATTTTCAGTATTTGCTTCAGTTTCCTTGAAAGAATAAAAAAATTTTTTTCCTGAATATCTTCTCTTAAGGTATACAATTCTGTTTTCTCTAGTATACTGCTTTTCTGACCAACTATGTAAAATTAACATTTTTCGTTTTTGTAGGTTGATTCAGCTCCTTGGCTTATCTATCTCTATGTATACAGACAGTCCTATGCAGTTTTATAATCATGAAATAGTAGCATGAATAAGTTTTTCCTTGGCTTGTCTCCCTATTTATCTTGACAACATTTATTTCCTAACACTCAAAATGTAATAAGATGCTAAATGTTATTGTCCTGTATTTTTTTTTCTGATTTTCTGTTTCATTTGGCAAGACCACGCATGTCCAAATACTTCCAACTCAGTTACAAATAATATAGCTTTTCAAACCTCTTCTTTGAATTCTACATGATATTAAACATGAAAATTAATATAATGTAATGTGATAGTTAACTTTCCATATCATGTTTCAATTTTGTTCAAATGATGCTATGTCTAAAATATAATGTTCGTTTATATGATATGAGTGTTTTGCAGTGCAACTCTAAATAAACAATACACACAAAAACATTTCCATGCAGAAACTGGCATTCAAAATTAGTTTCTTATTGAATCAAACTTATTCAAATCTGTTTATTTATTTAAATAATCATAAACTGATTGCTTCTGTTAAACTGATAGAGACTTCAGTATAACAAAAAATACAAACTACTAACTTCATCTTTCTGTTCCTTTGAATGTAATTTGAATATTTGAATTTCTTTAGTGATGGTGGTATATATTCAGGATTCCAAGTAAGCTCAATAAGTACTAAGTACATAAAAAATAGTTTATAATTTAATAACTATAAGGATCATAATCAATATGCATAATAACCACTTAAGTGTTATAGGTAATGATCTTTGCATCATAACTTATTATTTTATTTTCCCAGTTGTACATAGTGTAGCAAAGAACTTAGTCCTGCAAATTATTTCTTAGAAACAGATATTTATACATCTATTTGTAACCCATCCACTTTTCAAGAACAAAATATTTCACTGAATAAGCCCTATTTAATACTAAAGCAATACACTAAGTGTTTAAATAATTTTGTACAGCAGGTATATTAACATACCTTCTGAATGGATCTCTGTGTTTTATTAAAATGCATACATATATTCAAATTATTTTATTGTACTCATTAAAAGTAGTTGTTTATATTTCCTTAGTAAATAGTTCACTAATTTTAATGTTTCCATTTATACATGAGATTATTTTATCAATGTTCTTATGACCCACAAAAAATATTTTCCTTTTCTAGTCTTGTGAATTTTATTACATTTTATGTCCCCCTCCTAGTCTTTCATTCATACCATAAAATTGGTAATTATTCTTGTGCCTCATTCTCCTTTACCATCCATCATTCAATTACCAAGTACTGGCAGCTCTAACTTTAAAATTATCTTGAATATTTCTACTTTATTTCAACTTCCCTATTATTACACTAGTCAGGGAAACCACTATCTCTTACCTAGGCAAATATAAAACTCATTTTTCTCCATTCTTCTTATAATCCAATCTATTGGTTTGGCATTATAGCTTTAAGCCAAAACCTGATATGGCTTCCTAGTCAGATATAACCTTTCTTAGGGCTTCAATCTTCTCTCTCATAGATCCACACAGTATGTCATGCATCCGAGGATGCTGTCTACGTATGTGGAACCTGCCAAATATTTTTTTACCCCTTTGCTTTCAAGAATAATATTCTTTCTGCTTAGAAAATTATTTCCCTTCATTCTTTCCTGGCTAATTCTTAATGTCTTCTCCAGACTTGGCAAAAATATTCAATGGCTACTCACTACCTTATGGATCTCAGAATTTTGTCTTCATAGGACTTTAATTTTATTATTATTATTATTTTTTTTTTTAGCTGAGCCATCCTGCCACCTGTTGGCAGCTCAGCGGCAGCTCAGCTAGGGCCGTGAATCAAACCGGGGACCCTGTTGCTCAGAGCTCAAACTCTTGAGTGAGCTCTTAACCAACTGAGCCACTCGGCTGGCCCAGGACTTTAATTTTATATGAGCAATTATTTGTATATACCTCTATCATACATTTGTTTGTAAATTTTGTAAGCTGTACCATTTTAACTTACAGAGATCAATAAGCATGTTTTAATGAAGGGACAGGTATTTTTAAATTGTAAGTAAAGATAAGAAGATGAAAGATGTTCAGATGTGTCTAAATGACTCTTTCTGGAGACATGTACTGTTTTGCCACTTCTTTCAAAATGACATTTTGGTGCTCAATTATATTTGTTACTTGCTTTTTGGAGATGCTCATGAGTTTAACAGTAGACCAGATTCATTTTCACGTTAAGTGCATTTTATTTACATCAGTATAATTTTTGTGGTTTTAAAAAAATACTAGGTACTTTAGCAATCATTTCACATATCACATAATTTAATCATCTTTTGTAATTGCTTTAATTTATTTTCTCATGTATATGTATATACTTTGTCTTCCCTCCTAGTAATTTATAAAAAAACCAAAACAAAAACAAACCAACAAACAAACAAAAAAACTCTCCCCCATATCTTGGAGTCATCCACTACAAAAATCTAAAATTCAACATTTAATCTGTTATCAAATCTTAAATAGTTAACCTCCTCTCTCAAAGCCAAAATCCACATAATGGCTTTCAAGACACTATATATATATGCCTTCTTGCCCCTATTTCTACAACTCTGACCTTGCCCACTATAATTGGTGACACCCTCGTTTACTATATCCAGGGTAAATATTCAATCAGTTGATTGATTTTTAAGCATCACCTTATTGGGAGCTATTTCTTCCCATTTAAAATTTCACTGTCTTTAAATGTTCTCCTTTCCCCACTTTCATATTATTTTCTTTAGTATTCATAACTATCTGTCATGTGTTTTGCTTATTCATTTATTTGTCTATTTCCCTTTGATAAACTGAAACTGACATAAGAAAAATTTTACTGTACTTTCTTTACTGCTATTTACTTAACACCTAGAACAATGCCTAATGCATAGGAGGCCCTCAATAATAGTTTTTGAATTGATAAGTCATCTTCTCTAAAACTATAAATAAAATCTAATAAAAGAGGACACCATGACTTGAATGTCTTTCTTGACTACATTTTCTTCTACTACATTCTTTCATATTTTAGCCCATATTTATTAAGTTCTGTATAATTATGTAACTTGTATATAACAACTAATTTTCACGGGGTTAAGATTTGCTCACACCATGTGAAATAGTAGGTTTCACCAAATGAAAGAGACTTTTCATGTATGAAAGAGTAAAATAGGTTAAAATAAAAAGTAGATTGTTGTATAACATTTAAGGCTTTAAAAAACATGGTATTCTAGGGCCGGTGGAGTGGTGTGGTGGTTAAGAGCTGGCTTGAGACGCCAGCAGGCCCCGGTTCGGATCCCACATATGAGGGCCAGTGACACTGCCCTCTACAGCTAAGATTCTGAACAACAGCTCAACCTGGAGCTGGGCTGCCTTAAGTCGCTGGCGATGGCATAGGCTGCAGCCACTGTTGCAGTGGGTTGCCATGGGCTACCGTGTGTAGCCAGCAGCCAGCGTGAGTGGCCAGCAGCCGCAGTGAGTGGCCGTCCAGAAGCCGGCGACTGATCTGCCTCGCCCAGGAAGAGCGCAATGATGGTGCCAACTTGGGCCAGTGAAGCAACGTCCTCCACAACTAGACTGAAGAACAAAACGACAGCAACTTGTCTGTTCCCCTTCCTCCAATTCCCCAATAAAAATCTTTAAAAAAAACCCCATGGTATTCTAGTTATATATTAATGTGATAAACAAAATTTAAATCCAATTACCCCAAAACATACTACAAAGGAAAATTAAGGATGAATCCTTCCCACACATGATACTTTTGAGTGAGCACATTTTCAAAGTGATTGAAATCAGACTGTGAATAATGATAGTAGATTGAGAAGAAGCATCTAATTTCTATCTCCATCCCAAAAAACCACACTAACACTAGGATCAGAAATATATTTACCATGAATCTAGTTAATATTAAACTTTAGGGTATCTAAATTGCATGGGCTGCTTCCAAGAGCCTGTATGTAATTTTTTATTTTATTCATGTTTTTATATTATCTTTCTTAGACAAAATTCCCCACAACCTTTAATCTCCCCATATATCCCCAGAACTATAGTTGCTTTTGAAAGTTGAATAAGAATTATTCTTTAAGGCAAAATGCTCTCAAGCAAGGACAAAAAATAAAGAATAACAATTATTGAACAAAGGAAAGCTAATGAATGAGTGTTAACTAAATTAGTAGACCATAAAAAGCAAAGTTTTAAAATTGGTGGTGAGGATAGGTAATTATCAACTTTATTTATAACACAGAATATATTAACACTTCATGAATTGACAGCATCTGATATCTTTGCAAGTAGTGATAAGACTGGTGTCACAAAATTAGAATAATCATTTGAAACTTATTAAAAAATGAGAAGATCCCTGAATTCCTTCTGCTACTTTCAGACATGACTGACAGCCCCTGAAACTAGCAATAGAATGCCAATTTATTCTCTGGAGATAGTAAAAGGCCTAGTGATTAGGGGAATTCAGACACTGTTGTAAGCAGAGATACTATACCAAAAGCAGAAATCATAATTACATATAGAAACTGAAAGCTGGTAGCTCATCTCCACCTTCATCCTGTGATTTACCATCAAAAAGACTTTCTAGGAGCAGCTCTGGGAAAACTGACCAGCCTAAGAGGAAATATTGTTTAGACTGGTATTGAGGTATTTTTCTAATATGCACCAGTCCTGTCTACATTCTGTGAAGCTTCTAGTACAAACAGGTCTTCAGAAGCAATAACAGAAAATAGAAAGTTACCTAATCTGAGAGAATTATCAAACCTGAAAGTAAAGGACTAAATGCAACAGATAATAAAACATAGGGACTATGCAAAAACAAAATGCATTTATATATTTATAAAGTCTTCTCTGGAATATTCTCAGATTAGTTTAGATAATGATCATGTGATAAAAAAGCAGGATACCATAAACAGGCTGTTCAGGAAAGCAAACAAAAAAATTAATGGATATTAAAAACATGATAGAAGGAATTTTTTTTTAAAACTAAAAACTTTTTTGAGTGCTTGGAGAATGAAGTTGAAGAAATAACTTAGAAAGTCAAAAATATGAGGAGTAGGAGAAAAAAGTGGGACCAAACATATAGACTGAACATAAATACACGTATATGAATTTTTCCCTGAAAGAAAATAGGGTAGGAAATCAATGAATCAATGAAAATGTGTCAGGGCTGAGGAACATTTTCCAAATTCACAAAGTCCACTGAGACTTGAGCACACTGCATGAATGTAAACTTTACTAAGGCAGATGTCAAGAAATTTTAGAACGCTGGAGAGAAAAAGAATGCAGGGATAGGAAATGGATCACATTAGAATATTAAGAATCAAAATGAACTCATATTTATGAACAGCAAAACAGGAAACTAAAATATAATAAAGATAATGGAGTAATATGTTCAACATTTTGAAGAGAAATTATTTTCTACCCAAATTTTACACCCATCTAAACTTTTAATCATGTGGAATAAAATAAAAATATTTTTAGACATGCAATATATCAAATGTTTATCACTTCTAACGTCCTTTTTCAGGAAGAGGGGATGTATTGAGATGATACTAGCTGAAAGAAAGCAAAAACCCAGCAGGAAAGAAAGACACATCTTGTCCCCAGGAGGAGAGACAGGTGATAGCTAGATATGCACAGGGACACCAAATACAGAGGGGGAAACAATCCAGATTGAAGCAGGTCAAAAAACTGTAAAGTTTTTTTTTAAAAAGAAAGTTAATAAAAAGTAAATGCAAACCTAAAAGAAGATTTAGCTACCAGCAAAAAAAAAAAATTAAAAAAAAATTAAAAATCCACATATATACATACATATATATAATATATATATTTTATATATATATATATATATATAGTGGCTGAATTATTGATAAATAGCAAATTAAGCAAATGTAACTATAAGACATGTATGAACTCCAAATAAAATAAAGAGTATGCCAATACAAATAAATAAGCTTGTCTACTAGGTGATTACTTTGTGAATAAAATTCACTTACCTCATACCAACGTAAGCACTCAATATTGACCTCACTTATATAATGGTATATTTATATGGAGGATTGTAGACGGGAAATGTGTATCCACATGTTGGGGCTTGTGGAAGGAAAGGTTAACTGTACAACGTCTGTGATGGGAAGTCAATAGAAACATTCCTGAAAGATCACTCAAGCATGTTATCTGGAGATATGGAAGTATATCATAAAGACTCAGCTAACAGGTTTGAAAACAGTTACTTAAGAAACGAAAATGAGGAAGGAAAATGACGGGGCCCATTGATTGCCATTTTTCTTAAAAACCTTATAAAACTGGTTGTTTACATGGCTGTGTAACTTTGCTAAATTAAATGGTATAATAATTCAAATCAGAAGGTGTATAAAGTAACATCACCATCCAAATATAAAAACATCTATATATATAAATAATTTTTCAGAGCGTATGTGCCATAGGCAATCAACGTAACAATTATCAGGACACTAATTGGAATAAAAGACTAATAAACTTTAACTTGCAACTAATTCATCTGTGTAATGAAAAAATTATTATTCAGTGAGAAATGCAGTTGATAAATCAGAGAGAACTGAATATCTGAATATGCTGGTAAATTCTTTGATGATACATGTATATTGTATTTGGCCTGAAGTGGTGTTAGTAAAACCACTAGAGAAATGTGGTGTGTAGAATTTCCTTTTAAGTATCAAGTGAATTAACATTTAATCTTTTTGATTTAGTCGACTCTCTCCTTTGTTCTTTTCACAAAATAAATCAATTTGTCTCAAATAAAGCTTAATGTAGTTTTATAGAGTGAAGGTTTGTTTTTGGAATATGTGTTTCTACTGCCCTGTCCTTTGGAATACATTAGATGGAAATGTTCATTTTACACTTTATTTCTAACATCAAAGAATGTGTACCAAAGCATTTGGGGAGCTACATACTAATCAGCAATTTAACAAAAGAATGTTAAGATTGCTTTATGTATGCAAAACTGATTAATATCTCACAGGGCAATGAATTTGAGGGTTTATCCTTTCACCAGAAAGAAATCATTTGCATTTCTATCATACAAATTATACAAAGTAACATATGATTTCCTTAAGTTGAAGTCTTTTAATCAGTTGTTTTACCAATTACGTCTACTTATCGGAAACCATCCGTCTTCACATCCATCTTAGATTGGGTGCATTTCCTGTATTGATGCATTCTGATTTATCGATGTTGTACAGTTAAGAAATAAAAAAATGAAAAAATAATAAAAATAAAACAAAACACCTTTTCAGATTAAGAATGACTTATTTCTCAGAATATGATGACTCAATAATTTCACTTACATATTTTTTTCCTTTTGCATTTCCATAGTTCTAATTTTCCCTCAGGCAAAATGATAGTGTCACACTCATTAGAAGAAAGATGCATACAAAAAAGTATAAAAAATAAAACTGTTATTATAGCTAAATATTAAAGTTTTACATAGTTTTAGTCCTGCCTCTTTAATCCTTGGCATTGTTATTAGTTAAGAATTATTATTCCAATTTCACACATGATGAAACATGGGATAATGAAGTTGAAATAATTGACCCAAATCATAAAGAAAGTAAATCTACAGCAAGAGTTTCAAAATGTCTTTAACACAAAGACCCCTTTTTCCAATAGGCTGCACTGATTTTCAAAGGACCTAGTGATTCAGATATCAAATGTGACATGTAGTTAGCAAAAGAAATGTCATCTTCTTTTAATTTTCTGATCGATGCTTTCTGACCTGGGAGAAATATATGCTTTATAAAAGAACAAGTCAACAACTAAATCAACCAAACAAACAATTAAATGTAAAAACTTCACAGACAGTAGGGAACCTTATAAATATTATCACTTATTTCTAAGTGTTTATATTCTAGTAAGATAAACTTCTCACCACAGCTTTGTTAATATTTTTAGAAGATTTAAATTACAAAGTTAAATACATTAACTTATTTTCATTATTTGAATTTATCATATGAATTATGTAAACTGAAAATTTTCTTTAGCTGGTGATAAAAACTACTGGGGCCTAGTGGCACAGTCTCCCTGGTCACCTGCTCCAGGTACTGCAGGAGTGTCCTTTGTGTGAGTTGTGTGTGCCCTCCTGTTATAGTTGAGCCTTGGTTGCTATTGTCATGTCAGTGGGTGGGATTGACCCTCAGGCTGATTGGCTGTTTGACCATGTCCACAGCTTACAGTCTGCTATGCAGGTGGTTTATCCTACTGAGTGGTATCCGTCCCCAAGGGCTCTGGTGCCTATTGAGACTGCCCTTTGGGTGTGCCACTAGTGGGCTAATTGGGCAGTGCTCTGCCATGGTCTGAAGCCAACCTCCAAGTATGTTGGTTCTTTGGCCTCTTGCAAGGGGCTCCAGTGCAGGCTTAGGTCAGCCACTACCTGTGACCAACTAGGTACTACCTGGTAAGAGATACAAAGCAATCCGCAGTTGTTTGCTGCTTCTGCGAAACCCATGAGGCACATGGGAAAGGACACACTGTGAACCAAGGACGTCTGCCACCAATAATGGGCATAGGATAGCCAAATGCTAGGACACCCCGAGGCCTGCTGCCACCTGTTGGTTCCCTTAAGATTCAGCCACTTATAATGCCTCTTACAGTACACAAGCTGGGTGAGACAGGGTCTCCGGGAGAATGGGAAGAATTGTGGTCACCAGGTTAATGTAAATTCTGGTTTGGTGCCAGTGCTGAGCCTGGAGCAACTAAGCAAAAGTCTCAGAGGACACTGAGGCCAGTTGCTGCCCACCTGGGGTCTTTTGGACTCTGATAGTTTTCCAAGAAAAAGTGCAATGTGGGCAGGGCTGGCTGCTTGTGGAGAAATGCCTCCTGCATTGAGGGAGTTGGATGGGGCAGGGTCCCAGTGAGTCAGCAGGGCAGAGCTGAGGAGCTCACCAGACTAATCAGATTCACATTTGGTCTGTGGGTGTGGGCTCAACATAGGAAAGATGGCGCCTGCCTGTGGCTGAACAGGAGAAGAACCCCACATAGGAAAATGATGACTGTCCTCCAGCCCACAACCCAAGGCAACACAACTCAGTCGGCCCCCGTATATCTCCGTCACCCTCCGAGTTACTGACTCTGCTGAAGCCCAAGGTGAGTGAGAAAGTCTGTGTGTGGGCAACTGGGTTTCCTACCACCTTCCATCCCACCCAGATGGTTGGAATCCCCAGATTTTCACAACCAGATGTTGTGGGTGCTCCTCTTTCCAGCACCAGGACTCTGGGCTTGGGAGCCTGGAGTGGGGTTGGGGTTTCTTGCTCCTTTGGGGAGAATCTCCACAGCTGAGATATCCTTCCTGGTTCTCAACCTCCACACAGAGGTTTGAGGTTAGCCAGTTCCATGTCTCTGCCCCTCGTACCAGTCTCAACCTGGCTTCTTTATATCCTTAGTTATAAAAGTTCTGTTCAGTCAGACTTCAGATGGTTCTCTAGGTTGATTGTTCTATAATTTAGTTGTAATTTTAATTTGTTCATGGAAAGAAGCAGGCACAGTATTTACTCCACCAGCTTGAATCTCCTAGACAAGTGTTCTTCAGATAGCATAGTCCTTCCTAACTTTGTTACCTTAGTCAATTTACTTGATTTTTCATAATTTCACTCCTATCATCTGAAAATGAAAAAACAATAGTAACAATTAACTTGCATGGAAATTGTGACAATTAAATGAAATGACATGTGAAAATGAACCTATCCCAATCCTTGGCACATAAATAGTAGGCAATAAATAATAGCTGTTATTATTACTACTATTATTATGTTTTTTACATCCAGAAGTATATCCATTGCTCTCCATATGTTTTCTTGGTTTCCTATCTTAGAACTTTGTTAATACTATGTAGTATTCAAAAGTAGTACTTTTTACTACTAAGCAAAGCAGAGATACACTGCTTCTTTCAAGATAAATAATGCAAATTAAAATGTTTACTTATTATTATTGATCCATTCTTTCCATATTTTCTCTAACCTCCCTCCCAACTTCCTACAATATATCTGTAAAGAAAATAATAAATAGATCAGTGCTTCATTGGAGGAATAATTTTATATTTACTTTGTCTTCCATTGCTAAAATTTTCTTATCGCTGAGCACAATAGTTCCCTTTTTCACCATTTTATCTACTCACATAAACCATATCAGAATTCTGTATCAAATAGAACATGCAATGCTTACAACTATGGTGACATTCACAGCATTCAGTTAAACCATAAGTTTGGCACATTACCAAAGGCAATTATTCTTTTTATTATCATATATTTTCATTGCCACAAATAATTTATTTTGTTTGTTTACAAACTTGATATCCAGCTGTCCCTAACGTCAGTAAGTTTCCATCATGGAAGAGATTACTGGGAGCCATTTGATTATTTCTATCAGGTGGTGAAAGATCAATTAACAGTGTCAAAACATCCAATTTGTGGTAGTACATTGTTGAGGAACAAACACATCTCTTAATTGGAAATTGACAGCTTTGGCACTAACTTCAACTAATCATTACCCACATTCACACTAGGTTTTATTTCTTAAAGCTCCATTAAGTCATTAAAATGCCATGACAATCTTCTCCACAGGTGTGGAGAACCAGATCCTTGCCTGTGGCAGACTTAATTAAGGTAACAGCTGGATAGTTACACTTAAAAAGGAGAAAGCCAAGACGTGTTTTTTAAAGTGCCCCAAATGAAAAGAGTAGTAGGAAAGTGACCTGGTTTGCTATCTTATTTCAACTCTGTTGAATGGGGATTATCTATTTTATAGATGCTTGCTAAATCTGTAACCAAATTATGATGAAAAGTAATCATAACTTCTAAATAATATACACATTTAGGTTGTATTTCAGTAATTTGAAATTGGGGTGTATAGTTTTATCAGTAGCTTCTTAATAGCAGGGATATCTATATCTATATCAATATCTATATCTACATATATACATAGATTTTTAGTATTTTTATTAAATTTATTGGGGTGATAGGGTTAATAAAATTATATAGGTTTCAAATGTATAATTCTATAATACAGCATCTGTATATTGCATTACGTGTTCACCACTCAAATTCAAATCTTCCATCGCTGTATATTTTACCCCCTTTACCTTCTTATACTACTCCCTCTACCACTTTACATGCTGGTAACCAGTAAACTATTTTCTGTGTCTATGAGTTTTTGTTTGTTTGTCTTGTCCATGTGTTGCTTTCAGTTTTATATCCCACATATGACTGAAATCATATGGTTCTCAGAATTTTTCTGACTTTTTTTGCTTAGCATGATATCCCAAGATCTATCCATGTTGTTGCATATGATAGTATGTCATCTTTTCTATATGTACCACATCTTCTTTACCCAAAATCATCTATCGACAGCCATTTAGGAAAGTTGTATGGAGGATCCTCAAAAAATTAAAAATAGAATTATCATATGACCCATTAATCCCTCTTCTAGGTATCTACCCCCCAAAATCTGAAAATATTTATTCATAAAGATATATGTACACTTCTGTTCATTGCAGCATTATGCATGGTGACAAAGACATGCAAGAATATATTTTTGCTGTTGCTTTTATTTTTCTCCAGTAAATGGTCTACCTTTCTATCTTACTCCCATAGTTTGACATAACCATTCCCAACCCAAAGTTTCTTGGACTTTCTGTCAAGGGGAGAGGAAGAACACCTAAGTGTTATGAATTGTGTTGTGATAATGAAACTATCACTAGCTTATAGTAGTTTTTGTGGTTCACAGTAGTTTAGCATCCCTCTCTTCAAGAAGGTACCTGCCTTGACATTTTCTTGAACAGCAATATACGATAGAGATTTTTCTAAACTTTTAAAATATAAGAAACCTGATTTCTTACAAACAATTTGACTTTTTTGGTTTGAGTCTAGATTTAGCCTTCGAGGTAGACTACTCTTGATTCATAATCTCTATTTAAATCTGACCTTATTAAAATTCCTCCTTTCTATAACACATAGAATGCTTCTGACTCCTTCCAGAATTATCTTCTTCCAAAATCCAAGGCAATTAAATGTATTTTTTTCAAATATTTTCAATACATGCAACTTTTCCTAACTAGTTTCTCTCTGTGGATCAGAATTAGGTTCTGAATTATCTAGTAAATAGGTCTGTTTTCTGGGAAATTGTCAACAAATCTATATGGGAATTTCAGATATTCCCTGCTTTGGAATGGAACTGTCATCAGGTGTTCAAATATCTTGTTTTTTTTCTCCTATTACATGATTGGTACAGTGCTCATCTTATTATGTTTTTACATTTACCATTATTACTAATAAATTACTTTTGAGTTTTCATGAATATATCAAAAATCCATTATCAGTTCCCAATATTTATTCAGTATAAAATTGTCAAATTTCTTTATCTCTAGTATGCAAGGTCAATGTGAGGATTGATGAAGTTAACTCATATAAACTATGCACTGGCCTGGTATATTATATACACATGATATAAGGGAATTCATTTATTTGGTGTTGATGCTAGTAATAGTAGAATATCCATATGAATATATGCATGTGTTTCATTAATTATTTTATAGTTCATAACAGCACTCTTCATATTGTTTATATGCAAATACAGTATAAGCGTACAAGAGTACAGGTAGTTTGAAGTCAATCTATGCCAAACACTTAAGGATGAAATGTAATCTTTCCAAAATTGATTTGTCTGAGAAATGCCCAGTGCCATGACAATTCTTCTTTCCCCACTTTCCATATCTCTCAATCATCCAGAATCTAATTTGTGTGCAAGTCAAGTAAACTCCTGCAGATAACCAAGTAAATGCAATTCTAAAGTTCATATTTATACAGAGGAGATCACTTATACTAGTGATAGGTAAAAATCATTTGCAAATCTAATGATTTCAAAAATTGTATCTCCCAAAAATTAGCATAGAATTTAATGTTTTTATGTGTTATTAGCTATCATAAATACAATATTTGGTTATATGCAAACAATGATTTTTTTAGTAGAACTCAGAAATAAAGCCATCTCCTTATTTAGGTTAAGATTTCCTAGCTCTGAAATCTCTATACAGAATCTAAAGGCATAGTCTTGCCAAATACTGTCAGATTCTAGAAATATACATTTCTGTATGGGAGTATAAATTAATATTTTAAAAATTCTTTTCATCTCATTGAGATGAATTTTAAATCTCTCTCTCTCTCTCTCTCTCTCTCTCTCTCTCTNNTATATATATATATATATATATATGTGTGTGTGTGTGTGTGTGTGTGTGTGTGTGTGTGTGTGTATAAGTTTATATCTCTTTATCTCTCCACATCTACATTTATACTTATAGGTGTCTATCTATATTTATCTATCTATCTTTTAAGGCATAATTTCCCTCAAAAGTTTATATGCTGAAGTCTTAACCTCCAGTACCTCAGAATGTGACTTATATGGAGACATTGTCTTTAAAGAAGTAGTTAAGTTAAAATGAGGTAATAATTAATATGACTGGTGTCCTTATGAGAAAAGGAAATTTGGACATAAATGTGTAGAGTGAATTCTATCTGTAGGCTGTCTTCAGACTCAAGCTGCGTGATTAACTTCTCTGGGTCTTTTCTGGGTCTCCAGCTGACTGATCTACCATGCAGATTTTGGGCTTGCTGGCCTCCACAGTTGGAGAGCCAATTTCTTAAAGTATCTCTTTCTCTCTCTCTCATTTTCACTACACTCACACACACACACACACACACACACACACACACGCACACACGCACACACGCACATGCACATGCACATGAACACATGCACACACATCCTATTCTGTTTCTCTGCAAAATATTGACAAAATATCGAGAGAGAGAAAGAGAGAGGGAGAGAAAGGGAAAGGGAGGTTTTTGTTAAAGAAAAGTGATAAATTTAACATTTTCAAATATATGTCATTTTAAGTAGGAAGATGAATTATTAGGAAAAAATGTTGAAAGAAGTGAAATGAAAATAGTTTTTCCATGAAGAAAAGTAACTATAACTTAAAAAATAGCTTCCACAGTTGGAATGATGTGGAGGCAGAAAATAATGATGATTATCCAATTGTTATGGTAATTAAAAAGTAATACACTTTAGAAAACAACAACTAATATCACAAAAATGAAACAATTGCATCATTTGGATTGTTTAACCTCATACAGAAAGCAAATTAAAATGTGTGAAAGGGTACATAGGTGCCCCTGTCCAAAAAAAAAAGGGGGAAAAATAAAACCGAAATGTTGTGGGCTTTGTTTACTAGTTAATATACAATGGTTGAAAAATAATGTCGACTTTAAATGAAAGTATACCCTTAAAATTTTAACAGCTTGGTTTTTCTGGGACAAAAGCAATCTGCAATTTGAATTTATGAATAAACTTATTAAACTATATATATATATATATATATATATATATATATATATATATATATATATATATATATATATATAGTTTTAACCTCCAGTACCTCAGAATGTGACTTATATGGAGACATTGTCTTTAAAGAGGTAGTTAAGTTAAAATGAGGTAATAATTAATATGACTGGTGTCCTTATGAGAAGAGGAAATTTGGACATAAATGTGTACAGTGAATACTATCTGTAGGCTGTCTTCAGACTCAAGCTGCATATATATATATATATATATTCCAATGTGTTCCTTTATTTTAAATCCAGTTCCATTAGAAAATTATTACTTTAGACCAAGGGGTAACATCTAACAGTGTGGGGGAAATGCTGGATAAAAGAATGACTTTTGACTTGTCTTCAATAATACAGTTTAATTATCTTAAGCATGGTTTCAATTGTACAAAAATATTATGAAGTGCTATTATCAGTAGTTAACTATTCTTTTTCTTAAATAGCTCACCTATATAATCAGTAAATTAAGATGCTGTGTAATATGGTGCTATGCTAGATAATATAGGTAACACGCAGGGTGCTAAGGCAGAGAGAGGATATCCAAATATATTTCCCGGGGAACATTCATCTTGAATTTAAAAGAAAAATCAAGCAAATAAGTAAGAGTTAGCTAAATAGAAGGAGTTGATTTAAAAGGCCTTGGAGACAAATATAGATGTTTGAACTGATATTCTATGGTTGATAACTGAAGCCTAGAATTAGAGGTATACTGAGGTGGATGGCTAATGCCAGCTACTCTAAGACTTTTTTTCCTAATAGTTACGAGATGCTTTCAATAATTTTATGACACTATCTGATGTGAATGTTAGGAAATTCTCTCTAGACGTAAATTGGAGGATTTATTTGTAGTATTAAAACTACAATAATATTGTCACTTAAAAGCAATTACTATTTAGGAGATCGAATAAGTTGGCCCAAGAGGCATTCTGATCACATTCTAAACAAAGTTTGTTGTATAGAATTAGACAATGTATTTGAAAGAACACGCGATATGTATGTTTTCATTCTGAAACCCTAAATTATCCCTTTTTATTTTCAGGAGTTTGAAATCAGTGGGATTATATTGCAAAAGTTATTTAAAATTATGGCTTCAAACCTTTAAAATTATTTTTATGAAATTTCCATTTATTCTGTCAATAGAATATTATTCTAACATTCAGTTCTGCAATTCAAAACACCCTACAGTTAGTACTGGAAGTCTGAGTATAACCTTTTGGCAGGTGTAGTTCAGCCATAGTAGGTGATTAAAAAGCATCAGAGATATGTAATGATAAAGTACGTGGCAATATAATTATACCCACGAATTTCTCTTTGTGTTTTTGTAATATTGATGGCTATTTCATACATCATTATCTAATAAAAATAAAATAATTCCTTAGGAATGTCTCCTTATATCTCTAAAATATTCAACATTATCATCAGGTAATACTTTCAAAGAAGTGTTTTATTTAATTTTATTTATTTTTTAGTTATTTTATTCTGTTTTCTATTCATTTATAGAGGATACTAAATATTTGAACTCTTGTGCAAAACAAAATTCTTTATTCATATTATTTTTTTGAGGACTGACTAAATGTTTGTTTTGAAATATGATTTAAATTTGTCATTCATCACAGTGAGGCTGAGATTCAGTGAAAGCTATTTTTAGTAATAAAGGTTTTTATTTCTAAAATATTTAACACTAAAGATTTATAGTGTTTTCAGTACTTTATTTTACAGATCTATGTTTCAGACGACACACATTGGCATTTTTCATGTCTGAAAATTTTAGAGTATTCTAGGAAAACTGAAATACTTGGATTTTGTATTGTCAAACACTTGATAAATGTTACTTCTGTTATGCAGACCTATTCATTCTCAAAAAAACAGTTAAAATATATGTAGATTTTTTTTTATTTAGCAAAAGCTAAAATGTAAGGAATTGCTAAATATGTGGATAGAAATAGATATTTTGGAATAAAGAGATCCGCTCTATTCCATTTTGTTTTCATAAAAGTGTCCAAATCTGAGAAATGTAATGGCATTTTCACATTGCTTTTTGGACCTAATAAGCTTTGCTCTTTCTTTCTTTCCTTCTCTCTTCCGTACTTCCTTTCTTCCTTCCTTTCTTTCTTTCTTTCTTTCTTTCTTTCTTTCTTTCTTTCTTTCTTTCTTTCTTTCTTTCTTATCTTATGTAAGATTATATTAGACAAACTGGAAAATACATCAAAATGAACTATCTCTTATCGGTCTTCCCAAAGAATAGTATTAAACATATAGATATATTGTATTCAATCATATAATCATATATATGTATGTGTATACAAATGTGTGTAGATATATATGTTTATGTCACAATACATTGGAAAGAATATATACATGTATAGATATCTGTAGATACATGATAGATAGATAACAAGGAGACAGAGAGAGAACAATAAAATTAAAGCCTCAAATAAATCTGAATCTACCTGCATTTACATATTAACTGATAAAATAAACAAAAATTTTATACCTTGACAAATGCTGACAAAATTTTACAACTTACTTCATCACTAGTGATATATAATAGTTGAATATGCCTATCTTCTGTTTTAAAGATCTATACTTAAATTGACATGTTTTAAGTTTGCTATATAATGATAAGTGTATTAGAAATACTTGTTTTTCTTGTGTAGAGGAAACGTATTATTAAGAAAAATGTGTAAACTACAGATATACTCATGGATCTTAATTTCTTATTATGTAGGATAACATTAGTCACTTTTATTTCTAGACTTGACAAACAATAACAATTAAAATAAATATTGGTATCCAACACCAACAATAGAAGAAGTATGTGTTCCCAGGTTTGTTTCTGTGGTACATAAAATGTGAGTCTTTTCCATTCCTGCTTTATGTACTGGTTCATAAACAATAACAATGCTACATACCTTGGAAGGAGCTTCAGAAACATAAGATAACCCTAAACATAAATAAGAGTAGGGTTCTTTTAGTAAACAGCAGAGGACGTGGATGTCAGTTAAGTATTAATAGTATATGAAATATATGTGAGGACATCCTTGGAACTCTTTCATAAAGGTTTTGCTTGACGCATTCCTGGAAATTTATCGGAATCCCTTGGTTAATGTCCTATTACAAAATGCACAAGATCCTTTCCTCCTTCAGGTCGTTGACCTTGGCTCACAATATTGAAGTATAAAATACGCAGAGTCAGCACATCACTGTTAATCTTTGGATACTCATTAGACATTGAATACATTCCCAATTTTTGAAGTTGTTTAAATAATGTTAGGGTCAGCTTCTTCAGTTTTGGTCCCCTTTCCACTACTATGTTTTCAAAATTTGCATAACCATTTTTGCCCTATAATAAATTGCCTTGAAAAAGATTAATGCTTTATTTGGCAACAAGTTACTGAGTATTTAAGTTAGCTCTTTTAATTAGACCACGGATGAGATTTAAGTCAAGAATTCAATTGCATAGTAGATCGTTTAACTTAATGTTCCTCCTCATTCTAGAAAACTCTCCTGAAAATCCATTTTATTCATCATAAGAATGTCAATAAGAAAAAAGAATGGGATTAGTATATCAGTTCAAACTAACTAATAAATTCAAAGCAATTATTCTAATAACTCCAGATGAGTAGTATTATATAAATTTTGGATAGATATTTGCACAAAAATATTGTACACCAAGGAAAATCAGGATAGATTAAGGGTCCATTTTCCCAGAGACCACCTAGGGGGAATAAAATATGATATTATACACAGCCTGAAATAGAAAATAGTGCATATAAAACCTTCCCCTAATTGAAGCTATAAGGAAGAGGAAGATAGATATAAGGAAGATAGATAGAAATTATCTATCATTTATCTATCTCACTATCTATCTGTCTGTCATCTATGTATCCTCAATTTATCTATTTAGCCATTTTGAAGAAAAACAGGACAATAAAAGAGCTCTTTTCTCTATACTATGCTTTCCTTTTCTTTACATGAGACTCATTAGGGGTATTTTTTTCTTATAAATTTGCAAAGTCTTGGTGTATGCCACATGTTTATAGTGAGGGAAGACATTTATTTTGAACTATGTATGTGAAGTTACAAATATTGTGAAAGATATTTTTATCTAAAGAAGGTGATATTAATGAATCTCTACTAGCATGCCTGTGCTACTTATCATAACTAATAACTATCAGTATTAATTAGTATATAATTACTCCACATAGTTTCCTAATTCATCATAATATAATCATATATACCTCATTATATACTCGTACAAACTAATTGCTATTGTTTGTTATTTTCTACTCCTATTTTACTGTTATTTATTTGTTCCCTTAAGACTATTTTTAGTGAATAATATACAACATTCCATTTACAAAAAAACGTCAATATTTCTGTTCACATGGAAATAGTAATATCTAGTGAAGGACTCTGATTATCTTGAAACTCTATTGGCTTTTCAGAAAACATAAGCCCATACTTCACAAGGGTTGAGCTGTGGGATGTTTTCAAAAGTTATCTCTAATCTGCACTCATCTCGCATTCTCTCCAACAGAAATACAAGCAGTGTGTCCCTTTATAAAATTCTAATTGAAGTCATATCTATCTTAGAAGGTTTAATGTGTTAAAATATGCTAAGAGTTTGGAAACTTCTGAGATCAAAGTAGCTATCAAAATGCAAAATATTACTGCCATTGTTTTCAAAAGGTAAATAGAAATCATTCATGGGCTTTGTACATTGCCCTCCAGTCACTGTGATCTGATCTGCTTCTTGAAGCTGGTTTTCCATTGATTAATGCTCTTATCTCTATTGCCAAGTTAATCTTCTATGGCACCCAAGCTTTTATTTTATCTTCTTTACACAGCCTCCTTAGGGCTCTGAAAATGTGAGTAAACTTTAAAGGAATCACAAACCAGCAATTATCCTTTCATTCTTAACAAGTTGTTTTTCAGAAAACATCCTTTAAGTCCCTAAGTTCTCTTTAGACACAGGCTGACTTCCGTTTTTTTCAGGAATTGAAAATAACTCTAATATAATAAAAGATTTTGTTTACCTCTCTCAGAACTATTGTTACAAGCATATAATCAGCCAGGGCATTTATATGCTAGGCTCAGATCCTCATAAAGAATAAAAGAGTGGGGAGAGGAGAAAGAAAACTTCAACTGTTCATACATTTGGATAATTTGTATTACTTAATAACGCATGTGGGGAGGAGGCTTGTTTTCCTTGTAACATCAGCTTATATCCATGTTAATCTCTGTTATATTATTTAGCTAATGTTCAATTATCAAAAATATATAATATATTAAAAGTAAAATAGTTCCTCACCAGATGACCTTTGAATTTTGGCAAAATCTACTACTATAAGACATAAATTGTGTGGAAGTTATATATAATTCATGGTGACAAACACAGGGAATTTTGGCCCTGCCTCAGATACTAGCATCAACCTAGACAAGTTCAGTGGTTGTGACTTCTTGAGTTTACCAAGTTATTATGTATAGGAGATGTGTTTTGGTTGTGGTAACAGCCATCTCTCTATTCTGTTGAGGTTTTGCCCATTTGTGGGAAATCCCAAGTGGGTTTTACCATGTCTCTCACATAGTAAGAAATATATCCTAAATAGCCATCATATTTTCCCAATAATGTTTTAAACACTATTTATTAAGATATAGCACCTGATTCTGACTTTAAATTCTGGGAGTAAAATTGTCCTTTAAATGACCAGTTCTCTCCATAGTAGACAGAAAAGAGAGGAGAACAAGGAACAATTACCACAAGAATAAAAATTTTAGGTTAAACATTAAGGGTTAGCTTTCCACACAAAGGGCTATGGAGTTCGAATATTACTTCCTCAAGGCTATTGCATGGGATATATTACTTTATATATTCCAAAACCAAAAATATTTCTTTAAATCATATAATGAATAGAATGCACAGTGGCGAATGTCAGAGTGAATGGTTTTTAGGTCTTGTGACTCTATAGGGACGAGAGAAATACCATATCTACCTACGTGTCTATAAGAGCCATGCTGTGGTGTGTAATATAAGATGTTTCCTGAAATTATTATAATGTAGTATAGCATATAATATTTTTATATTTTACATTATATTTTATATTATATTATTATATTATTGTTTTATATTATATTACATTATATTATATTTACATCTTATTCATATTTTCCTCAAAGTCTTCCTATAATAAAATATTTACATAGAACTGTGCTCCATAGAATACAATGAGCTTGGTATATTTTAAAATTATTCTTAAAACAAAGATTTTACCAATCATATTTTGAGCATAAAAAGATGCTAAATAAATTATTTTGATCTCTCATTCATCTATTTATTCACCAGAGTAGAAACACTACATGACTGGGAAGTAATGCAAAAAGGCTGAATAAAATTTTCTATCTACTGTCAATGTATTTCTCTAGCTAATATCTATTGATATCTACGCATCCATATTACACATGGATATCCTTATTCCACCAATGGCAAAAGGAGACACCTGTGTGATCCATGGCTTCTCTGTAGCTTAGTGTTTCGTCCTTTTTCTTGTTTTGGTGGGACAAATATTTGGCTGTTGTTTTGTTTTCCATGTATTCTGACCTAGAATGCAATTTTCTGTGCTTAAAATTATTAGGACTAAAAATGACTGGTATCATGTGATTTTTCTCATTTGGTCACCTTTGTTATTTATATTTTTATGTGTCCAGACAAACAAGCACAGAGATGCTTCTCTCAGCCCTTAGATGTTACATTAGGGGAATCCATGTGGAGGATCAGAAGGAATCAAAGGTCACTCACATGTGGTTACTGCTTTTGTAATCCAATCGGCAAACCAGTTCTGGAAACTCTAGTCTACACTTTCAAATAACTCTAGCCCGTTTTATGAATTTTAGGAACAATTATTTTCCACATCACTGCATTTGAAAAATTATATACTACTATCTTACATAATCTAGTATTATATATATATATACATATTTATATTTACATTTATGTTTATATTTGTACGTACACTTACATTTTATTCAACCTAGGAAGACATATGTGTTTACTCTTTTCTTAGAAATTGGAAATCAGAGCACTTGTTAAGTATTTCAGGCAATAAGTAGACTTATTCTTGCCTTTTTCTTTTTTCCAGCAATTGTTAAGCAAAAATATGCTGGATTTTAGTTGTTCTTTGGGTAATAATGTAACCCAAAATAATGCCTGGTTTTGGTCACAAAATTATCTAAGCACATCATTACGGAATGGATTGCATGTCTCTGCTCAAAGCTCATATGTGGAAGCCCTGACCTCTGATGTGACTCTTATTTGGAAACAAGTTTTTTTGGTTTGTTTGTTTGTTTTTTAAGATTTTTATTGGGGAATTGGGGGAAGGGGAACAGACAAGTTGCTATTGTTTTGTTCATCAGTCTAGTTGTGGAGGACGTTCCTTCACTGGCCCAAGTTGGCACCATCATTGCGCTCTTCCCGGGTGAGGCATATCAGTCGCCGGCTTCTGCACGGCCGCTCATGCTGGCTGCTGGCTACACACAGTAGCCTATGGCAACCCACTGCAGCAGGGGCTGCAGCCTACGCTATTGCCGGCGACTCACGGCAGCCCAGCTCCAGGTTGAGCTGTTGTTCAGCATCTTAGCTGTAGAGGGCAGTGTCACTGGCCCTCATATGTGGGATCCGAACCGGGGCCCTCTGGCGTCCCAAGCCAGCTCTTAACCAATGCGCCACTCGGCCGGCCCTGGAAACAAGTCTTTTAAAGAGGTAATAAACGTCCATGGGATCATAACCATGTGCCATAATCTAATAGGACTGGTGTCCTTATAAGAAAAGGAAGAGAAACCAGGGCTGGGCATGCACAGAGGAAAGCCCATGTGAGAGTACAGAAAGAAGGTGGCCATCTGCGGGCCAAGGAGAGAGGCCCCGGGAGAAACCAAACCTCCCGAAACTTTGAACTTGGACTTTCAGAAGTATTTTCTTATGGCAGCCCTAGAAGACTAATACATATACCATAAGCACATCAGACTCTGGAAAAGCTGGAGACATGGGAGAATTGTGACTCTCAGATATGGGCCTATTCAAATAATACACACTTGCTGTATTATGAGAATATTCAGTATCAGACATCCCATACCTTCCTATTGTACACTGAGCAAATAGTAATAATAGGTAGAAGATAGAATGATATGCCTCAATCACTGTGTCATGGGGGAAAAAAAAGATACGCAATTTGCCAAATTACTTTTAGTTAGTTTAGACATCAGTATAAAATCTATAACAAACACATGTTCAACTTATGTATTTCCTGCCACAAATCTTAAAAATATGCCTTAGGAGGTTTTCAATTGAAAAAAAAGAACAGCTGCTTATATTAGCTTAAAATTATGTTTAATACTTAACAATTAACATAAAACTAAAAAAGAACAGTAAGATTTTTGAGCAAAACTAGAAAAAGTACATTCTTAATATCCTGTTTTTAAAAACAAAGAAAAAATATCCATAAGATGAGCCATTAAAAAAATGCATATTATTTCACCCATTTAGTAAATACAGCATCTGAAATATTTTCACAGGAGAATAGTGACTAGAAGCCTTGTTTTTATATCATTTAAATTACATTCTATCTTGTAAAATGAAAGTGACTTTTTAAAACTGAGGCATAGACTGTTTCTGTTTATTCAGTGATTAAGCTGATTTATAATTACAGGAAAATATAGGCAAAGTGATCATTGACATTAATACTTTCCATACATTTTATTGCCTTTGCAATATCAACATCTTTCATGATGTAAACTCTATCAGAAGCTCTTATTGAAGTCAGAATAATCATAGCATTTTAAAAGTAACAAGATACAAAGTATATAACTTCAGATGCAAGAGTTGCTATTTTTATGCTTTCATCTAAATAAGTGCACATAAAAGAGACTTGATAATAACCAATTTTGCTCCATTAGTTGTTGTCTAGGTGAAATGTAGTTCGTTGGGGTAAATACGGTCATAATGATATTTTGGTAAACTACTGACCTAGTATACAACTGTGGTTCCATAAGATAATAATGGAGCTGAAAAATCCCTGTCCCCTAGTGGCAACATAGCCGCCCTAATGTCATAGCACTATGAGTTACAATTGCCTACAGTATTCGGTACAATAACATGCTGTGCTTAGGAGCCTAGGAGCCTAGGAACAGTAGGCTATACTATATAGCCAGGTGTGTAGTGGGCTATACCATATAGATTCGTCGAAGTGCATTCTATGATGTTCACACAATGTCAAAATTGCCCAAGGACACATTTCTCGGAATATACCCTGGTTGTTAAACTACATGTACAAGGTCTGACAATTAAGTTCGAGAACTCATCCAAGAAAAAGTGCCACATACCTCGTTGCTATCACTACAGTCACCTTCGAAGTGCTCCCCTTGGGAAACTATGCACCGACACCAGTGCCTAGTCCACCCTTCAAAGCAATTTTGGAACTCTTTTTCTGGAATGACCATCAGAGCTGTCATCATATTACTCTTGATGTCCTGAATGTCATCAAAATGTCTTCCTTTCAATATTTCCTTTATCTTCGGGTAAAGAAAGAAGTCATTGGAGGCCAGATCAGGTGAGTAGGGAGGGTGTTCCAATACAGTTATTTGTTTACTGGCTAAAAACTCCCTCACAGACAGTGCCGTGTGAGCTGGTGCATTGTCGTTATGCAAGAGCCATGAATTGTTGACAGAAAGTTCAGGTCGTCTAACTTTTTCACACAGCCTTTTCAGCACTTCCAAATAGTAAACTTGGTTAGCTGTTTGTCCAGTTGGTACAAATTCATAATGAATAGTCCCTCTCATATCAAAAACAGTTAGCAACATTGTTCCAACAAGTTCGCGAACTTAATTGTCTAACCTCATAAGCGCACGGTGGCAAGTTTGCAAACTTGATTATCATACCTCACAACTGTATTACAATTTGAAAATTTAGATAGGTTCACATTTACCACTGTTTTATACTGTATCAAATAAGTTGAAATTACTTTTTCTTGTTTATTTTATACAGATTAATTTTCTTAAATATATATACAATGTAATTCACTATTTTCAGAGAAAAATCGAGTCTCTCTCTTATGAGCACCCTAGGCCTACTGACCTAACAGTTTTAACCTTAATCTCTATTTGAAGCCAATTTAATATCTGCTCTGTCTCTGAGGACGAGCATCCCTGCCTTTCTTGGAGGTTAATCCTACCATGTGTGCTCATACCTCTGTTCCATCTCTGCTCTTAGGCTTTCTTTCTCCTGCATCTGTAACTTTTCCTTTTCCTATTATCAAATTTTCCTTGAAGCACATGCGTGTTCAAATCTCTTTTATTTAAATAAATAAAATATGATGTCTTTGTTCTTTGCCACCAAATTCCTTTATGATAATTCCTTATCCATTATTTCAATTCCTTACTTGCAAAGCCTCTTTCAATCTGCTGTAATTACACATATCCATATTATGATCGATTCTAACAAACCTGCCAAGGGGATACTAGACTAATCAGAGGGATCACTCTGTAATACAGTTATATAAATGTCTAACCACTATTTTGTACACCTGAAATTAATGTATTGAAGATCAACAGTAAACAAAAAACTTGTGTTGTACTGAAGTACCTCTCTTATACTGTCATCTACCAATTTATATGAAACAAAGTCATGAGTTATATCACTTTTTTTTCCTTTTCCTCCCCAGGTTTATGTCCAGTTAAATTCATCCCATTGTATTTGTGAGGGATTAGTTCCAGGAAACACCAGTAGATACCAAAATCAGAGGGTATTCAAAATCCTTATATAAAAAGTCATTGTGTTTGCATATAACCTATGTACATCCTCCTGTGTACTTTAAATTATCTCCAGATTACTTATAATACCTAATACAATGAAACTGCTGAGTAAATAGTTGTTATACTGTATTGTTTAGGGAATAATGACAAGAAAAGATGTACATGCTCAGTACAGACTCAACCATTGTAGGCATAACTACATAGTACCTGTGCATGTTAACAATGTAACTTTTTGACCCATGGCTGATCAAATCTGCAGATACTTAGGATTGACTGTGTTTTTCCATCAAAGTTTGTTGATCATACTTTATTATCATCATGCAAGTCTCTCTTTGTCTTTTTATATGGACATTTCCATCATTACTTTAAATCTTTATCATTTTTTACCTGTCTTTGTAAAGAATACTCTCTATTGTTTCCAAACCTGTCTTATTTCCAACTTTAATATATATATATTTTATTTTGTTCTTCCTGCTTAATACCCTTCAGTGCCTCTTTTGTGACTAATTAAATTACATTAATTTTGTTTGACATTTTGCTTGATAAAGCTTTTTGATACCCATTTCAATGCCACAGAGTGTTTTTGGCGCTAAGGCCGAACAGTGAACTTAACAAAGACCATGCCCTATGGAGTTTCCATTCCAGAGCTGGAAAGTCAATATTGAACAAATAAAAGTATAATCAAGGTGAAAGATGGTGCAATTTTAAGTATTTTAGGTAGGAAAGCCAGAGAAGATCTCTCTGTTCAACAGAAACTTGAATGAAATAAGCAATAATACTTGTTATGATTGAGAGAAGAATAATGTGTTGGGACTATGTTTAGTGAGAGTTCAGAGGTAAGGGGAAATCATATTGTATAGTAGGCTCTTCCAGGGCATTATAGAGGTTTTTTGTTTGCTTGTTTGTTTGTTTTTGTGTGTATTTACTCATATAGATTTTTACAGCATTGGAGGGTTTTGACAGAAGAATGCCATATTGGATTTATGTATTTATGTATATATGTATGTATGTATGTATATATGTATTTATTTATTTATTTAAAGAGTTTATTGGGGAATTGGGGAAGGGGAACAGCCAAGTTGTTGTCCTTCAATCTTAGTTGTGGAGGGCGCAGCTAGCTCAGCTCCAATCCAGTTGCCAGCTTGCAGCCGCTCTGCTCAAGGTGTCGTGTTCAATCTTAGTGGTGGGTGGGCGTAGCCCACCATCCCATGCGGGAGTCCAACAGGCAACCTTGTTGCTAAGAAGCACATGCTTTAACCACTGAGTCATCCAGCTGCTTGTTAGCAGCTCAGGGCATCTCAGCTCAAGGTGCCATGTTCAATCCTAGTTGCGGGTGGGCATAGCCCACCATCCCATGTGAGAGTCGAACCGGCAACCTTGTTAGGAGCATGTGCACTCACCAGCTGAGCCATTCTGCCACCTGTTGGCAGCTCAGCGGCAGCTCAGCGTGGGCGCAGCTCCCTGGCCCATGTGGGAATCAAACTGGCGACCCTGTTGTTCAGAGCTCAAGCTCTTAACCAACTGAGTCACTTGGCTGGCCCTCAGATTTATGTTTTTAATGCAGTCAATTTTACTTCATTAAGAGTATAGAGAAGGTTGATTAAGTTAGCTACATAGGGTGCTTTGAGCTGTCCTGTTCCTACAGATATGCCAAATGTACAGTTACACATGAAGCAATTCCTTCTGAGAGATCCAGAAACTAGCTGAGCTACTTCTACCTAACATTGGGCAAATGAGAAAATATGTTACAAAGGATAGGAAAGGCTGAGATACACTCTTCCCATAAATCCCACCTCCAACACCTAACCACACAATCGAGAGGGAACCCCCAACTCCCAGGTTCTTGTTTAGATGTGAAGGGTTTTGACTCCACTTCTAGCACACCAACATGTAAGACACTCACCCGAGGGACAAGCACCCCCAACCACTTAGCTCTAAATACCAGAGGCTTGCATCCACAAGACCCAAATGACTATTGCATACACAGAAGGAGTTTCTAACTGGTGTGCAAGCACTGGTCAAACGAACTAAACCAGGCTTCTAATTAGCACACGTCTAGAGCTGTTGGAAATCTTTAGCAGAGAAGTGACATGGATTGTGTAGGAAATGTGATCTGGAGGAAAGTTGAAGAGGTGATACTACCAGTAGTTTATTCAGTACTGGGAAGATATAGTGGTAGATTTGACCAGAGTGGTACCAGTTGATCATATAAGATTTGACAGACATTGCTTTTAAAAACTTCAGAATTGACCAATAAGCTGTATGTGTTGTATGAGTGAAAGAGAGACAAAGAAAGTTTAGACAAAAGACACCTGGAAGGGAAGACTGGTGCTAGAGAGAACATCTACTGTTTGAGACATTTCAGAATTCAAGGCATGATAGAATCTTAAGGAGAATAGTCAGCTGTGAGTAATACTTTTCATAAGTTGGATAAAGTAAGTTTCAGGGTGAGCTATTAGATGGGACTTCGTGAGCAGATTGGTGACCTTGTTGCATACTATTTGAAGGATGATGGGACATTTCTTGTGTAAAGCTTCAAATTCCTTTCTTTTGTGGGTCAGAGTGTATTGAGAAGTCATTTGACAAGAATTTATTGATATGTTAGTTTTCATTGAATAAAAGTTGTAAATTGTCTTTAAATAGAACTCTTATAAAATCTGCTTTTTGAAGTTACATTGTACTTTAGCTACCTTATATTTCTATTAATGATTTCTTCTCTTCTTTCAGTGTTTGATAAATTTTCACATGGCTAGATGGTTTTCATAAATATTATTGAAAATTATTTTTATTGGTATTATTGAACATGTTTTTATAAATTTTCATCTATGTGGGTTTCATGATAGTAAATTCTTAATTTCCAAGACTTTAAAAATGTCCAAATTTTCTTAAGCTCCATGTTCTAAATGAAATTAAATAACTAAATTTTAAATGTAATTTTAACTATTGGTTATTTTGGTTAAACAATAAAGATTACAATTATGCTATATAATTGCTATTACTTGGGTTTGTAGTATTATTTAAATTTTTATAAATTGTTTATAGTTGTTCTTATTAGTTATATCTATCTAATATACCCCATCCTTTGCAGAAACTGAAATTAAGTGTCTTCGTTATTTACCTATTTGAAATTATTTCATAATTTGGTTTATAATTAAATGCATTAAAATCATCTTTTACTACTAAGTATTATTTCCTTCTGGTAATATCTCCAATTTATAAGCATTTGATTTGTGACATGTCAAAGTATCAGAACTTTTTCTAGAAAGCTTATCTAAATTTAACTAGAATATTCAGATATTTTAGTAAATAGTAACAGCATGCCTTGTTATTATGCTGGTTAGGTATGATAGTATTCTATATGCCCAATGCATTACTGGTCTTGCCACAGATATAAGGATACTAGAAATCACATTGACATTATAGCAGGTGGTTATTCGATTTTAAAAATTCAAACCTGAAGAAAAAGCTAAATAATTGATATTTTTGAAAGTGTAAGAAAACCTGAACCTAATCCTGTTTGTGTTTGTGTGTATGTATTTATGTGCAATATTAAAATGACAAATCAGAATTTTTTTATACGCAGTACATTCCAACATGTTATCTTTTTTGGCCCATTTTTTTCATTTTAAAAAATATATTTTGTCAACTCATTACATTGATTTTATTTTCCTGTTAATAGCTTCCAATCTACCACCCAAATGTGCTAAATTATTGGTAACAGGTATGACTGAGATATCAGGTTTTAATGCCTGATTAAAAAGAGAGAAGGAAACATTTTGAGTTTCTAGGTACCAGTGTATTTTTAAGAAAAGATTGGAACTTTGCATTATGGGAGAGAGTTACTTGCATAGCTGTGCATGAGACTGAGAATGTTGAATCTTGAGTTTCCTCTGAACACCTTTCAGAGGAGACAGCCCCACTCCATCACATCTGAGAACCAGCCCCTCCACGTGCTATATAAAATATTTTCAAAAGCTGCATTATCAAAATTGCACGTTGCTTTCCCTTCAGACTCTCCTCCCCCTCACCACCACATGTTATTGCCTACAAGTACAAAATGAATTAGGATCCGACATAGTCTTGGACATAAATATTCAAGATTTATTCTAGAAAGACACAGCCTATACACTCAAAGGTCAAGCCCACAATAATTTCTGTTACTCAGATCTGAAGAGCTTATGTGGGAGTCAATCTAAGGAGTGTTAAGCGAAATAAGAAGAGCTATTAGGCTTAGTAGAGCCAATATGGACGCAGCCACCTAGAATTTTAGATTGCATATGTTGACTCATGCACCTGGGCATGGAGTTACTTCTTCTGGTATTTTGGTTAATTGTAACCTGGGCTAACTAGTGGCCTACAGTGAATATTCTTCATTTTTCATAATTCATATGTCTGAACAGGAATTGGGAATAAAGTCTATTTCTTTTTTCCTATCCTTTCTTTTTACATTACTGTGAAAAATAGCAGTCTACCCACCACAAGCCATATACTGAACTCTTTGCCTGTTGGGACAGGACTGTGGGTTTCTCCGTCACGCCTGTGTTGGCACTCAATGCAGTGTAGATATATTTTAAATAAAATAGATGATTGCAGTTTTGTTTATTTTTTAAGATTTATTGGGGAATTGGGGAAGGGGAAGTGTTGGGAATTGGGGAAGGGGAACAGCCAAGTTGTTGTCCTTCAATCTTAGTTGTGGAGGGCGCAGCTAGCTCAGCTCCAAGTCTAGTCGCCATCCAACCACCTGTCGACAGCTCACGGCCGCTCAGCTCAAGGTGCCGTGTTCAGTCTTAGTTGAGGTGGCATAGCCCACCATCCCATGCAGGAGTCGAACTGGCAACCTTGTTGTTAGGAGCACGTGCTCTCACCAGCAGAGTCATCCTGCCACCCGTAGGAAGCTCAGCGGCAGCTCAGCTGGGGAGCAGCTCACTGGCCCATGTGGGAATCGAACCGGCAACCCTGTTGCTCAGAGCTCTCGCTCTTAACCAACTGAGCCATTCAGCTGACCCTGCATTTTTTTTAAAGAGGTCAATAGGTGAGATCTTTGGCATGCTGCAGAGAAAAGAATCTGAAGCCTCAAGGAGATGAAAACTTTTGAATGGGTTTATTATTTACAAGCTGCCTTGGTTTCTCGTAAGCATACGTGCTGGGAGGGTCAGAAAACCCTTCCATGAGTAAAGATCTAGGAAACGCATTAGTGAGGGAAGCAGCAGTGTTCTTGAAGTAATAATATCTCTTGACTGTCCTGTTTGGGTTGGAAGTGACCAAATCTCATTGCCAAAAAAATGTGCCACTTCATTATTTTCAAAGATTTACCTCACTTTCCAAAATTACCTTTTTAAAATTTGTTTTTATTGTCATTGTGTTTTTCCCCGCTAAAATGACATTCACATGAGAGCAAAAGCCATGGTGTTTGCTCATGCCATGTCATCTCTAGCCTTATAACAATGTGTGCCCCAAAACTGGTGGTCTATAAATATGAATGGGTGGATGGATAGGTGAAAGGATGGATGAAGGATATATGAATACAATGAGAAAAGAGAATTCAATATGTGCCAAATCTCCAAGGACCAACTTTTGATAAATGGCTTTGAATTTGAAGGACATTAGTATTTATTGAAGAATTTGAAGAAAAGTAACATAATCTGTTTGTGTTTTTAGACAGAGTACTTTGACAACTGAGGAAAATCTGTCCTCAAGGATGAGGGCAGGCTCAGATCATGATGGGATAGATAGAATCCTAAATTAATTTGTATGTGAGATGCCAATTAAAAAAAAGATAACTATGGAGGGGGTAAAATCTATTAAACATAGTAAAAATGAATATTAAAGAAAATGAACAGGTTGGAGAAGAGTATATTAAATATACTCTGGGTTTCTTTACTTATTTATTATCTCATGTTCAAGGCACTTGAGATTTTCTTTTTGCTGTGGTTCACATTTCTACAGAAATTGTTAAGTACCTACTCAGGATAATGGCACCTCTCCCACTTACCAATTCAGAGACTATGAATTCATATAAAGAGCTTAAAATACTTTCTAAGAGTTCTATAATTGTGCACGTTATAACAGTTTATATTTCTATCTTCAAATTTCTTTAAAAGTGTTTTTGATGGATTGAAAATATATTCTCCTAAATATACAGTTTTTACCTAAACTACTTAAGATTCAGGTAAGACCTATTTCATGATGGAGATGAATAATTATTTCTGAAAGTAGCATTTTAAATGGACTGTTTTTCTATAACTTAATTCTAAAATTTTAGTGTATAAACTACTATATTACTGGCACAGCTATAACTGGATTTTAAATACATTTAGGTTATACTTCAATATCACATTGAATTATCTGAAAATTCTTTCAGGGTAAGAGATTTTTTGAATGGTTTATTACTCAGTGATTTAACTTACAAAGAACTTTAAAAAATTATTCCATATAGATATAATTCAGAGTTCTTGAGAGACCCAGGTCAATTTCTGTTTTTGAACCTCCTGCACTTGGGCAAGCACAAACCCCAGCAAAACTGCCATATATCATTGCACCCCTGGCTTAGAAGTGCCTTTCTCAAAATGTTCTAATTCACCTTACATGTTTGGAACCAGCCAAAGCCAGCAGGGAAGTCCAGGTAGAGCAACTCAAGCTCATACCTGGATATATTTGGCTCTAAATTCATCTTTCTTCATTTTGGAACTCACACTGACACCTCTGTCAGTAGAAGGTTTCATTTCCCTGCCATCCCTGGATTTTGTTTTTTTAATTAAAGTTTATTGGGGTGACAATGGTTAGTAAAGTTACACAGGTTTCAGGTGTACCATTCTGTAATACGTCATCTATATATCACATTGTGTGTTCACCACCCAGAGTCAGTTAGTTCTCCTTCCATCACCGTATATTTGATCCCCTTTACCCCCTTTTACCACCCCCCTCTCCCCCTTACCCTCTGGTAACCATTGAACTGTGCCTATGAATTTTTGTCTTTTTCTTTCTTTGTCTTGTTCCTTTGTTGTTTTCAGTTTTATATCCCACCTACCAGTGAAATCATATATGGTTCTTGACTTGTTCTGTCTGACTTATTTCACTTAGCACGATAATCTCAAGATCTATCCATGTTGTCGCAAATGGTGCTATTTCATCTTTTCTTTTGAATAAAGAAGATGTGGTATATATACACAATGGAATACTATCCCTGGAAATATTCAGACAAGCTGATCACATCCTCTGTGGGCCCTGGGGTTACCCCATCCCCTCCATATTACAAAGCCTGCCTCCCATAGCTCCCGCCTCTTTACCATGTTCCTACGTGCAGTTCCACTACGGCCGTGTGTGGTGTGCTGTGCCATTCTCCCCTGGGTTTTAAGTATATGTGATTGGTAGACTGCTGTTGGTTCCATCTGTCTGGTGTTAGGCATCATGTGTTTGGCCATCCCTCATAACTCCAGGCGGAAATTCCTCTCTCACAAAATAGCCAGGAAGGAAATTTCAGTGTAGCTGCTTAGAAGTCGGTCACCTTCAAATCTTAAAAGTTATTAGGATTGCAACATGAAAGTATTGTTTCTGCTCATAATTATCTTCATGTACATTAACTTGACTATACTTGTCAGTGTGACTGCAAATTGCCAAAGGGAAGAGGTGCTTTAAAAATGCCATTTCCAATGTTTTTACTATTCTTAGAGGCATTTATATACAAAAGCAATACCCACAAACAACAACAACAGATTAAAGAAATAGCTGCTTAAAGATAATAAGGATGGATGGTCTGTCAGTTAGGTGGGTAATTCTTATTTTCTAGAATGAATTCTTAATCTCTTTAAAATCATAAAAAAAAACACAACAAAAAAAACACTTGAGCATTTTAATAGGAATGCTTTCTACCCTCCAGAGGAAGCTATAAATTACATCAAGCAAACATTACATCAGTTTAGTCCCAGACAAGGTTTGGGAGGAGAGATTTTTCTCCTACACACTAGATTGCATTTAATATAGGCACGCATTTTAAAATTAGATATTGTTCTGACTTTTCTGTTCATGTGCTTTTTACTTATCTCAAATCTGTCTGCAAAGCCCTCACATTCACAACCCGACCAGATGCAAACCATTGGACATTTTAATTCTGGTATTGCAAGGTAGTAGCTTTGATTCAGCACCATTTTTTTTCCCCCTTCCATAGATAAACTACATTTTTGTGTTTCAGCTCTTCTTTGTACCAAGAGGCTTATATGCTGACTACTTCATCTAAATATTTATGAAAGGAAGTATGGTAAGCAGGAAATCTGTGAAGAAATGAACTCAAAATCTTACATTATTTCAAAAGCAAAACATTTACAAAACTGCTTGATTCCACAGAGAAAATCTGCATATATTTAGTACTGTTTTGACATAAATAATTTTGAAATCTTGAGACTATCTGTGCCTTTCCAAATTGAATAAGATTAATAGAAAGTACTTGTGCAATTTTGAAAGTTATATATTACACAATTCAAGAGTCTTATGCTGAAGATTTATTCAGTTGACATTTTTAGATTCATTAGTTAAATGTTTCATTTACTAAAGTATTACCTGAGCCATATGGTGTATAAGATAAAATGCAAGGAAATGATTTAAGAAAAATGTATCAGTAGGAAAAATACTAAAAATAGTATCTGAGATGGTGATTCTCATTGAGATGTCCTTTGGGGACAGACAGTTTTTCCTTGTCCTGGAGAATCCTGTGGTCCTTTGCCATTAAATTACAGTAGTGACCCCTAATCTTTAGGACTACCAATAATTCTACCACCCAATTACAATGCATCTGGTTGGCATAACTCCTGGCAAAGGCAGTTTTTTTGAACTTCTATATATTCTGGACTATATCATATAGCAGAGTTCTTTTCATTATTGCTGAGTACCCAGGCTATTTCTTCATGTTTCCTTCAGTCCACCAAAAAATGATGCATTTTTCAAAAGAGTTGAATTTCTCTATAGTTCTTTTGTTCTCTGTTCCTGCTGCTATGACCTGTCTTCCAATGACAACATTCAGAAAGGCCCCATATTCTCATGGACTGCAGGTTTCATGGCTACTTGGAATTCAAATTAACCTACTGCCAGAATATACTTACACTTATTCTGACATATTTTCTTTTTCCTCAGCTTTTTCCCACCCCTCTTCCAGCACTAATCAGGAAGACAGGAACCAAACCAGTTAGTTTGATAAAATTTGGATAATTATTTGAATAGGTAATGGAGAACTGAAAGTGAAGAAAAAAACCCCCCAAAAAACTGTGATGGGCACTAAAGTGTCAGAGGAACAGCGTCTGCAGGAAACAGCCTCCAGGAACAAATGGATGAAGTTAGGACTATTAGATTTTGAAAATTAGATGAAGGACCCTGAGGAGCTGTGACTCAGAACCGTAAGATAAGGCATTGCCAAATGAGCTTGTGTCAGTGTCCAGTAGAGGACTGGATGTTCTCCTATCTTTGTCTCATTTTTTTTTCTTTATTAGAATTCCCTGGTTAATAGATAGAAAACAGCAACTTCACACTGTGCTGTCATGTGCGATGATGGTGATGCCATCTGCAAATTATATGAACTCCATTCTCTGTTTATTCAGTTGAATTTAGGCGGCTCCTTAGGTCACTGAAAGGACTGGGAAAGGAGTGATCTACCCTAGCAACATAACATCCCTCAGAGGTAGTGGAGAAACCCTTACAGTTGGGATGTGCAAGAAGGTGCTTGCTTACCTTCACCCTGTAGCTAACGGGCTTTGGTAGCTGTGCTGAGTTTATGGGTTGCTGCTTCCATGACTCAATGCTTAGTGGATAGTTTGGTATGAAGGATCAGGAATTGTCACTTTAATAATATATATTGTAGAGCCAAGAGGGGACAGTTTCTTGCATCAGAAACCCATGGGCAATTTCTGGTGACAAACCTAAAGGCTAAAGATTCTAGGATCCGTGAGACCACATCTTTATAGCCTCTACTGAGAAGGAGGTTCTGTTGGCACTAATGGAAAGGCCTGCTATATTGCAATTTGTATAGGTATTATGTGGAAGGGTGTGTCATTCAAGATGGGCTGATTTATACCTGTACTCCTAGATAGAGTTGGATGTGGTGAGATCTTGCCTGAAAAGATTGTGGGAACTGTAAAAGCTAATGGGGTACCCCATGATAGCCTGGTAAAAGTATATGGTATCTATTCAGCTGAAAAAATGTTGAAATAGGCACTGAAAAAAATATATGAGCTCACACTGTAACAACAAAACATGTCCCATTTGCTAATTGGATGGGTCAATAGTTTTAGAAATAATTAGTTAAAGGAACCTCAGTGGATAAGACCAGGGCATTAAGTGGCATTAAGTTTGTGGTAAAGATTGTGAGGTGCCACTGATTCTTTCTAAGTATAAGAACATGCCAGATTGGATTATGAATGGAGAAGTAGTAGAAATACTCACTTCTCTGATCAGGCCTTGTATAGTGAGTTTCAAAACTGATAGAATTTACATTGGGTCTTATTAACTATTTTAGCTGTGGGGGAAGATATGTGGGGTCTTATTGTGTCAAGCCAATTTGCAATTGCCCAAGACAAAATTTAATTTTAATTGATTATTCATTGAATACAGTGGCTATATGTGCTATAGAATATTTTAGGGCAATGAGTGCTATGATTGTAGTGAATTTAGTCAAGGTAATAGTTGCAATAGTTAAGGTTAGGAATGCCTATTTGTCCTCTATTTTATGTTCCACAACTTACCTAAGATTATAGTGGCATTTTGTTTAAATTTAGTTGACTCGCCAGGTATGAATGAAATTTGAGCCCCTGTTGATTAAGGTCAGAAGCCTTGCCAATTGGGTATTTCTGCAGATGCAAAAATTAAATCATAATCTATGATTGAGAGGTGCAAAAACCAATCTGTGTCTTTTTATCTGTTTGTTGTATGAATTATTTTGATAAATCTTGGATTTCAATTGGGTCAAATTCCTTTCTTCCTTCCTTCCTTCCTTCCTTCCTTCCTTCCTTCCTTCCTTCCTTCCTTTCTTCTTTCCTCCCTCCCTCCCTTCCTCCCTTCTTTCCTTCCTTTCTCCCTCTCTCCCACACCCTCTGTCTTTCTTTCTTTCGTTACTTCTACCTTACTCAATATTTGTTAAGTGTCTTCATCCAGATAGCCTCAAATCAGTGTCATCAGAATTAAACACCTCTCCCATGGAAATGGTTGAATTCACCCTTTGGTTCTGTGACAGGAGTGTCATGAGTGCTTTTCTTGTAAACCTGAGGATTTATTTCTCTTTTGGTGACAGAGAGATAGGTGGCGACAACAATAAAAAGGTTATTTGGTAGGATCCTAGTGAGTCATCAGCTTTTAGGAGTGTGCACCTTAGTAATCCATTTTGTGACTTTTCTTCTGACGGGCCCATGTATCACACATGGTAGAAGCCTTTGACCTGAGTACCCTGTAGAATGGCAGCCCACACCAGCTCAAGACACACAAGCAACCATTATAGGGAAGAGTCTTTCCTCTGAGTCAAATGTCAGCCATGGTGTATGCTGTTATTGAGATGCACAGTTTCATCTAAGACACCCGGACAGGCCTGGGCTAAGACACGTGACCCAATGCCACTCTACAGAGCTTCTCGATCTAGTACTCCTGTCTCTAAATGCCAATTATCAAAATTTCTGACTTAGGTGGGAAATAGCTATAACAGAAGTTGGGTAGAACACAGCTAATATAGTACAAAGCAATACAGTTCAAAGTACAAGCTAACCAGCAGGAAGCCACTTAAAGTACAGACTTTGAACAGGCCACAGAGGCAGTTACCAAGCCAAACAAGAGAAGAAGAAAATTCCCAGACAGTGGTGGTGATCACCTAGTCACTCTGATCACTGTGCCAATTATTGTAGCAACTATAAAAAGATAAGACAGACCCTCATTCAAAATGGGTTCACACGTCAATATTGATGACATCATGCACACACCAAGAGGGTAAAAAAAAGGTTTATTAGTAACATAATGAAGCTTTCTGGAGAGAACAGAGTGACTCACAAGTAGGTCCAAAAATGGGTTGAGAGAGCAGTGCAAGGATACTGGCTCGGGGTTCATATTGTTGTTCGAGTGCCAGACTTTAGTGAGGGTTCCCATGTGGTCAGTGGTTTAGTTATTTGAACCTCCCACCAGCTCCAAAGGAAGGAGACTCCATGTTCTCTCATCTTTTCTGGATGCGAGCAGAAGGGAAAAAGAGAGAGGGGTGGACTTAAAATATATCAGTAGTCAAACACCAAAAAATATATTCAGATGATTTAGATAACTGGAGAATAGATTACTGCTGAAATGTTCTGGGAGGCACCCACAGTTACCAGTGATTTTTCATTTATTAGCACTTCTAAAGAAATTTAATTTATTCTGAAAAGATAATATTACATTAAAGCAAAGGCACCAAAGAGGTGCATTCTTGCGATATAAGAAAGTAAATAAATGCATGGTTGTAATATTCTCAATATATGTACAGAGCTCATGTTTTTCTCAAAATTAAATTTGCCTTTGTGGATACATATACAGAAAAACACCACGTAGAATTTTTATCAATATTATTAAATTCGATTCATTCTTTTTGCCCTATGAATCCTTAGATTAAAATGCATTTAGTTGTTATCGAATTGATTCTCATTGTCATGTACTTTTCAGGAGTGTTGAAATGATTTATTTAATGTAACCAAATAGAAATTAAAATATAAAATTCCCAATACGTTGCTCTTTTATTAGTATATTCTGGAGAGTGATAATGATCAATTCTTTGTTGTGATGCATATGATAAGGTGAAGCTATATAATTTGGATATATAATATAAAAATAATTCTATAGTAACACCTCACTAAAAGAATTAACTATATTAAAATATATAAAAACATTTTATATTCATACATTATATATAAGAATTAATTATATTAAAACTAAATTTTATTGTAACTAAAAGAATTAATTATATTAAAATATATACAACATTTTATATTTATACATAAATATATATAGTACCCTTTTACTAAACATTTTTAGGATAATTTAACATTCATATAGATGTAAAAGTTACTAGCTCATTTTAATCAGCAATAATAACCATTTTATCTTGTAATACATGTGTTCTTGTTCTAAAGTACTCAATATTAAATTAAGGCATTCATTCACTTCCTCTAAGCACCATGACATATTGCCTAAGTTAATATTAGCCTTTTTATTAGTTCAGTAAAATAGTTCAATATCTTAACACGTACAATTAAGAAACAGTAGCATTCATTCACAAAGGTACATTAAGTTTTACTGTGAATTCAAAGCCCACTTGATCTTCCAGCCACAAAACATAAAAGTAAAATCCGCAGACATAAGGTCCATAGTTAATATCCATTAAGTGATCCTTCATTATTCAAACGTGCCAAACACCAGAAAAGGAATGAAACCTAAAGTGAGTCAATTAAATAACCTTTGTATTTTGGGGGTTCAGATTATTTTCACACTTAAAGAGATCAGCTTCCACTTTTGAAATTTTAATTTTCATTGTAATTCAAAGTTAGTATGTGCACTCGTTACTTTTTGTATCCTATAAAACAACAGCTGCCCAAAATGGTTGTACTTAGACACATGTAATCATTTAAACCTCAATTTCAATGAATTAAAAATTTAAACAGTCACTGGTTTAGTCTCACTAGCTACATTTCAAAAGCTCGTGAGTAGTTAGTAACTACCGTATTGGGCAGAGTGAAAAAGAGTAGAAATTAAAGCATCATTTCACTTGATCTTAGCCACGGGGCCGAGAGTCAATAAAACCTTTCAGAAAGTATTACCAGACATTAATGTTATAAAGGATGCAATGTGTAAAATCATGGCAATGTGCAGACAGCCATACAGCGTATTAATTGTAGGCTAGGAAAACAACTGCTGGGGATTTGAATCCTTAGTTTGGAGGTTACATAGTTCTTCAATTATATGTCCTGTTAAAAATACATCACATATTTTTGAAGTTTATGTTTTTAATGATATATTGACACAACTGCAATATTTTGAAATAGTATTTTAAATATTTTCTGACATATTTTATGTAGCATTTTGGATATTTTGTTTATTAGTTTGTATAATTAAAAGTATTCAGAAAATATACAAAGAAATAATCCCTGAAGTCCAAGTAATGAATTAATCAATATTAATTTGTTGGAGTATTGTTTTCTAGAACATTGTCTGTTTTCTAGACATAATTTAAAAATAGTTACCAATTTGTCTCATACAGAATGCAAAGTCTCAAATATTTTGTTTACACAGCTGTATATAAATCCCAGGTTACCTCACATTTTCTTAAAAAAAAACTTACTGTTACCTGTCTTACATAGTTATAGTCACACTACATCTATCTACATCTACAGAGGGTACCAAAAAAATGTATACACATTTTAAGAAAGGCAAACACTGTATTAAAATTGTAATATTTAACATATACCGATAACAAAAGATGAATATAAGTCATGTGTATTCCCAGAAGCCAAAGAAATGTATATTATCTGTATATCTATATCTCTATATCTCTATACCTGTATATCTATCTATCTATCTATATTTACCTATAAAAGTTCAAGGCATATTTTTCACTTATACTTCTAAAATAGTAATTTTTAAAAATTAGATTTTTGTAAACCTCCAATTAAGCTATTATCGTTTCTCTGATTATATGATAACAGATTAGAAAACACTAACATTTACACTGAGAATCATCATTCATAGTCTGACTTTATCTGTTCATGTATTCTTGGAGGGACACATATTAAAAGCAGTGGACTCCTCTTTTTAAATCGGTTCTGCTTATGAGAGATTAGTTCCTGGTCTTAGTATGTGATTTGCTATTCATTTTTAATGTGCTAAAAGTTAAAAGCAGCAATTTTAGCATTATGTCCCCAAAACAAAAGGGATTACTACTTTTATGTGAAAGGATGAAATATTACTATCACCCAGTGAGAGAAAATTCTAGATGTGGCTGGTAGAACTTTGGACATTCTCTCATCTTTCAGTGATTAACTGTTTTGGGGGGAATCTGACATGAGACATGGATTACAGAGAAGAATGCAAAATCAAAGACTTATGCTATGTTTTTGACGTAATATACAGATAGACAGAACTCAAACCAGTATTGTAATGCAGGTCTGTCGTTTTCTACAAAACTATAGGTATGTTAGTTTGATTGTCCCCAGAAGCAGTCCTGAAATAAAGACTGTGTTCTAGGGAAATAGGGGAAGTGATCAAGGTAGCACAAGGAAGGGAGTAGAAAAAGTGACAGGAAAAAGAGAATAGCCAATACAGGGTGATTTTTTGAGTAGGTTCTAAGATGGGAGCTTGACAATCAATCTTCTTGGAAATACCAGAGAAACCATGTAGAATGCACCTGCAAATTGTTCTAAAGAAGAATAAGGAGATAGGAATATTGAGCTTGTGGCTTTTGCCCTCACAAATTGAGAGTGGACTGTGAAAGCCTTCAATCTCAGTCCAGCGCTATTCACCTGGTGAGTTTAGCTAGCTCCCATGGTGCCGTAGGAAGCCCTCAGTCAGAGAAGCACAGAGAGACATGTGCTCAATGTGGAATGCTGTCAGTGTTGATGGAAAATGTTTAAGGCAGCTTCAACTAGACTGACAGGTGGCTGAGTACAAAGCGCCAAATCTACATTGACTTTTATAGCCCACCCATTTCAGCATTCGAATCTGCCCATGACTTACCCTAAGTTCTCTGTGTTATGGGGGCTCTGAAGTGATGACTAGCTAGACTCTCTAAAAATACTGTGACATCCTAGGGTAACTCCATAAACTGGAATCCCCATGAAGCAACTACACCCAGGGCTGTAGTTAACATTTATCTCCTTTCTCAATCAGTTGTAACCCTCACATTTGGCTGGAACTTTAGGTGGTGGTGGTGGTGGTTGTTATTATTATTATTTATTATTATTATTTTTGTTACTATATTTGAAAGCAGCCAGAGGTACTGTAGTGAATCCTGAGTTCCAGACTTATTCTTCCCTTTCTCCATTAAGTAACAACATCAATAAAATCTCATTAACCAGGCAATTCACCTACCAATAGAGTAATGCTTTTTTTTTTTTTTTTTTTTTTTTTTTTTTTTTTTTTTTTTTTTTTGCTTGCTGATACATCAGCATTTGGTATTTCCTGAATGCTACCAGAATTGTAGATTTGCAGAAGGAGCTCTCGCACCCAAGCTGTGGCCTGAGAATAAGGAACAGAGTCAAGACCAACCCTTAGGAGAGCCGTGAGATAGCAAGGCAAGAAAGCATCTCAGCCCTTTCCTCTTCCTGCCCTCTTTTCTGCCCTTGAATCCCGTGGCTAAACTAAGCCAGAAGGCAGAGTGGAAGGGGTCCCAGAATAGTGCAGTCAGCAGGAATTATTCTACTGGGGTCCAGAGTAGAGTGATAAGAGGGGAGCACGGTTCTGGAGACCATCAATCCCACTGCCTAGGTCGTTTTTTCCTCCAACTCGGCCGTTCGAGCTGCTTCAGACAGTCAAAATACTTATTTCTGGGGCAAAGAGCCAGAGTCATTTCCTAGTTCAGCAGCAACAACCAAAAATGCATGATACTTATTATATTACTCTGGGCCTAATTGAGATAGAAACGCCCCAGTCGTTTGAACAGGAGAAGTTTAATGTAAAATGTTTTTTTTTAATATAACAGAAGATTGAAATAGGAGGGAACTGGGTAAGAAGTAAAGTGAGCTCTGAAGAATATAGGAAAGCAGATATCAAAAAGCAGCCACTTCTAGGAAAAGCCTCGTTTCTAAGGATGAGGTTCAGACCTTTAGGAGAGGGCACATCCATGGCTCTGGAATGACAAAGAAGTCCCTGTGGTGCCATGCCAATAGAACATGGTGGGGTTTTTCCCTCTGGAACTTGCCAGAATTCTGCCCTCAAGTGTACCAGGGGTTTCTCTGGAGGCATTCTGCTATAAAACTGAACAAATTGAGGTGCCCAGAGACTCTGCTGTCCACTCGGTTTTGTCGGCTGCCATGCAACACTGCGGAAGCTGTGAATACTGGAGAAGCTGGCTGGAGGCACTCTACCACAACACTGCCCAAATCCAGGTGTCAGAGGTAACAGCTGGCCACTGGGTACTGCCGACCACAATGCACGGTAGGAACCAGGCACTGAAGGGGCTGTAGCCACTGGGCACCACATCCAAGAGGAGGCCGTGCATGCTACCAAAACTTGTCAAGTGAGCACACCAGAGCCAGGAAGGAGCATTCTGCTTCTCTAAGCTCCCCAATCTCACCAGCAGTCTCCACTGATACAGCTTCATTGTGGGCTGGCTGAGAAAACCGTATTTAAAGGGCCCAAACTATTTTAACAGAGCAAACAAAAAGAATCATTTGGAGTTTAGAGTCCATAAATTGATACCCAACCCACATCCATGTAAACATAAAATGAGGTACTTTGATCTACTTTTGAATTATTTTATATGAACATAGCATAGATCATCCATACGATCCTTCCTAAAAACTAAAACTTTGTAATGTAGTGTAATGTACAAGTCGGGCTAATTTTATGCACCTAAAGCGAGGAAAAAAAAATTACCAGAAATGAAATGGAATTTCTTTTTCAAATAGGACAATGGTAGTATTTAATTTTAAAGTGTATTAATGAATTCCATCTAAAGATATACTCCTACTGATTTTTTAAAAATGAACAAGTGAAGGCAATTTGTTATATAACTTCAAGAACTGCATGTCCTTAACCAGTACATTCTTAGTCCTTGTCAGAGTTTTGTATTTGAAGAGATTGATGTATTTTGACACCCTTCAAATATTTTAAGGCGTTTCCTAAATATAATGTGGCAAAGGGTACTTGTTACAATTATTCCTGAGTTAAATAAGGAACATTGACTCTCCTTCAATCAAATTCTATTACCAAAGTCCAATTATTAACAAATCCAGATAATCAGTATGCTCATGATCACCAGCAAACAATCTCTATAAAGGCAGAAAATACTGACCAACATTTCTATGGGAGGGATGCTAGGGCTTTTGTTTTTTGTTTTTTTCTATAAAAGATAAGTTCAAAGTTCATATACTGCAGTGTTGAAATTTATGATCATTTTGTAAATGGATCTGAGCTTTTAAATCACTGCATGTTTTCACATGAGACACATAACCAATGCATTATTATTTTATATTCACTAAAAGCACATGCTGTTTCTACGATATCCTCAAAAGTTTTACTGCAGACTTTTAAAATTCCATTAAAATTTACCTCTTTAAGATATGAACAAGGGCTGGCCGAGTGGCTCAGTTGGTTCAGAGCTCGCTCAAGAGTTTGAGCTCTGAGCAACAGCGGTTTGATGCCTGGCCGGAGCTGAGCTGCCTCTGAGCTGCCAACAGATGGCAGGATGGCTCAGCTAAAAAATTTAAAAAAAGAAAATATATGAACAGTTAATGGCTCAAAAACTTTGACATCGCAATTTATTGCACGCCTCAAAAGACTACAGAATTTTTTTCAAGAAATAGAAATTAACAGAGTAATGATATTAACATTTGTCTGTGTAGACATTTCACCCTGAGTTATACTTATAGACTCATACAAGTGGAACGAGAATTTATATGACATTTACAATAACTTTTCTGGCAGCTTCCTTACTTGAACCAATCCAACTTTTGATTTCTGCAACTATTTTCGCCTGAAAATGTTCTAACATATACAAAATAGTTTTTATATTATCTAACAAATTAGAACTACCCTGTGATTTGACTACAGTGGCCATATCACAGATCATCCAAATGGGGTTATTTCCTAGTGCATGGGAACATAACTATTAATTTAATCTTAACAATAAGTATAAATTGAGACTTTGTTAGACATTCTAGACATACAGTAACCCTGGTTCTCAACAACCTTGATATATGGCTCTCAACTCCCACTACTTTTTGTTTGTTTGTTTCTCTGGGATTTTTGTTTGTTGCCTTAAAAATTAGCTCTATTGCATTTTAGATTCATGACAATTTTGGAGTTAAAAATTCTAGATTGTTTTAATGACTGAGAATTGTAGAAGCTGTGTCCATTTTGTAAGTTTAAAATTTTCTACTCTCCTACTAACATAGGGTACCAAAAAATGTATACACATTTTAAGAAAGGAAAAAAGTATATTAAAATTGCAATACTCAATATATACCAATAACAAAAGATGAATACAAGTCATGTGTATATATATTTTTTGGCACCCCAGTATATATATAAATTTGTAACAAATCAGATGTTGAATGCTGAATTGGTCAAAATTCTGTCAGGAAACAGATGACACATGAGTTGATAATTGAATAGTGTTTACTGAGGACATGACTACAAATGTGAGGGTAGACTAAGGGAGCCACAAAAAGATGGTGAAGCTCCCTGCATCTGGAAGTATTGGTAACTGTTACCATCTTTGGGACTGAGGAGCAAGAGGGAAGAAACAGCAAGAATAAATACTCCACTCTATGTTTTCTCAGTCCTTCTCATCCCTTGCTATTACAATCTGTTGACGAACATCAACTAGAAATCAGAGGGCAAGAGAGCCCAAATAGGACACTCTGATGGTATCAGCCTCGCAGGGTACAGAGAAAGATAGAAAAGTACAAAGATTATATTTGGAGGACAAAACAGAACATTCAACACACAGACTAAAACAGGACACCTTGCCCTTAAAACAAATTTACAAAAACCCCAGGATCTATTTTTTCTGATTCAGATATATAACCTATAACAATCCTTCAACCTAAAATATCAAGTTTATGTATATGGGTATTTTCCAGGGTTTTTAGGTTGTCATGTAAAATTAACTCCTGTGGGTATTGGCTTAACTAATTTTACTTTATTTTGTTTAAGCCCTCACAGGTTTAAGTGGTTACCACCTAAGGCTTTGTCAATAAAAGGCTGACTATGACACAGGATAGTTGATGCAAGTTAAATACATGGATTACTTCCAAAATTGTATAGATAAGGAGAGCCACAAAGAACAGCAAAGGATCTAACACTGGCAGCATCAGGGAACAAAGGGAGAAGAAGGAGTGGTCACATAAGATGGAGAGGGTAGCTGAATGGGAAACATCACCTGACAAGAGATGTCACCTCCAGTAGAGAGACACAGAAACCCATGGCTACGAGTAGGGAAAAGTCTGGGCTGCCCAGGCTCTACTCTCTTCTGTTTTCTTATCTCCTATTGGTTCTTCGAATGGACGGAATCCAATGAGAGTCAGACAACACAAAGTTCAGTGATGTTTTGCATGAAGGGCAGTGGCTCAGGTCACAGAAAAGATGAAGGGTAAAAAGGGGATCTGAAAGGACAAACACATAATATCCAGCGAACCAGGAAAACACGTCTGATAACTCCTAATTTCTACTTCAGGATTCCTATTAAGAAAAGATGTTTAAATCTGGTGATTTTCTTTAAAAGTGTCCCCATTTTCCAGAGAAAGAAATCTGCTGGGAAGACTAATAATACTCTCACATTAGGCAAAGACAAAGCCATGTGCTTTCAAAAATAGAAGGGAGACAAATCTGATAGGGAGCGATGTGGAAACATTGGAAGTTGGAGACAAAGAATAAATCTAAAATTAAAGAAGCTATCCAAATTCATTTTAATAAATACTCATTATTATGACAGGTAATTTCAAGTCATGTCTCGTGTAAAAATTTGATGGACACCCTAAGTTATCAGAGTTAGTTTCAACTATGTTCCAAAATGGAATTCTAGACCTTGACAAAGTTAAATGACCTCTAGCTTCTGGCCTAAGAAAAAAATATTTTAAACTATGTGAAAACCCCGTGTCAGTTTTGTATTTTATGTTTTAAAAATATTTATATTTTAAAACGTTTTAAAAAGAGATACTAATTTAATTAATGCTTTTATTTATCAATGAGGGACTGAATATCCATCTTATTTTAGAAGCAATATTAGTATGTGCTTAAAACTTTATTATTTATTATTGAAATGTAAAGAGAACAAAGTAAAAAGTATGCTATGTTTAATATGAAGTGAAAACAAATATTAGATAAATATGACTTTAATCACACTGGGTTTTTTGCCAAGGCACTAGTATCATAAAAATATTACCAGTACTTGGAAACTATAGTTAAAAGTCTGAAATTAGAATGACATTATTTAACTATATTCTCTCGAATTTTCTGTTAAATTAACATCTGGATATATATGTTTAGTATATATTTTATGCAGAATTTTATGGTGTATATACATGTGTATATATATACATATATATATGTAATGTATATGTATATATGTATATATCTCATTAATTGATATTATAGCCCTGGGAGCAGTGACTTATTTCATGAACACATTCTAAATTCAAAATAATTTAACGTTCTATGAAGAAAAATTAACAAAATATAATGATGAGAGGCCAATATTATAATTTCTAATTTTTTTAAAAAATATGCATGTCTGTTTTAATTATGTTTGCATAAATAAAAAATTGATTGTGAAAAAGTCTTAAAATATGTTCCCCATAGATAACTATATTAAATTTTTAAAAAATCATAATAAGTCTGGGAAACCTTCCATGATTGAAGCAGTCTGGTTTGACATTTTAATATTCCATTAATATTAGGATTAAATATTTCTATTTTTAAATGTCAGAATTTTTTAACATTAAAATGCAGGTGGTTGAAAACATTTACCTGATTGATCTGATCTGCAAATAAACTTCTCTCTAATAATGAGACAGAACAGATATGTAATGAAATACAAAAAAGTAGTGTAATATATCTATATTTTTTATGAACTGGTAAAAATACAAATTAATGTATCTTTTTAAAAAGCTTTAACTTGTTTTTTTTATAGTCTATTAAACGCAGTGGAAGAATTTATTAAATTGAATTTTCTTATTAAGTGAATTTGTTTTAGAAATAAATTAAGACTTTCACAAAAACTTTTAAATAAAAAACTATTAAATAAAGGTCTTAATAAAAATACTACTTTGTGGGAAAATAATGAATAATATGCAACTATTGTAGATATAATTCTACAACTAGTTAAACTGAAATTTTGTGTCTTTAAATATATACTCATCCAATGTTTTAATCAGCACCTACCTGATACATCCTCTCAGGCTTAGCTGCTTAAATGTAATCTATTCCCTTCTTATATAATAAACATGTTGAAACACACACACAAACATATATCAAACATATTCACTTAAATTTTACATATTACATATAAAATAAGTACATGATTATCTATTTATTATTTAATAAAAATGATTACATATTAAGTAAAGAACAATTAAGCAAATAAAATTGAGTAGCCTTTATGCCATTTGTTTAATATTCTACTTTCTAAACCAAACATAAATTCTGTGGTAATTTTATTTCACATATTTTTTTGTATTAATTTCATGTGCGCAAAACAATGGAATAGTTATACTTTTCACCCCTCCCTAAGTGACAACCCCCCTACCCCAGTCCACTGTCCCACTCCCCCTGATATCATACATATCATTACAATTCCCTTGAATCCACTCCCACACTATACTCCACAACCTGTGACTATGTATATATATATATATATATATATATATATATATATATATATTCAGTTATAGTTGACATACAATATTATACAACATTAGCTTCAGGTGTACAGCACAGTAATCAAGCCTCTATCGCATCCATGAAGTTGTCTCCCTACAAGATATGTGAACTTCTGACACCCTATAAAATATTTACAACATTATTAATTATACTTTTTACCCCTCAAAGTGACAACCCCCTTCCCCCAATCTGCCGCCCTACTCCCCTCCCCCCATATCATACATATCTATTACAATTCCATTGACTCCACTCCCCACACTTCCCACACTGTGCTCTATATCCCACATTTCACATATTTTTGTAATAATGTTTAAAGTACATAGTTCTTGATGAATTTGTAAGGAGAAATAATAGTCTAAATAAGTTCCTGATCCTAGTAATGTAACACAGGTGGCCTAACCATTTCTGTATCTTCTTTCTGAGAAGTAACATAATTTGGGAGAGTATGAAGTTTGGGTCAGAGAGGCCTCATATATGCCACTACTGACATATGTGATGGTGGGCCGTTATTATACTCCGAATCTCAGAGTATCTTTCTTTAAAATTAATAATATTACTATAGTAAAACATGAATTGCCACACCGAATGGCATAAATTAAGATTCTAAACAGGCTTCAATTAATTTGGGTCAGGTCTTACCCCCAAATAAGTTCAGGTTGGGTCTCTTTGCTGTCAAATATATGGTTTTCAGGCTTATTTGGATTTTGGAATTGCAGATTGTACTTACTGTGCTTATATTTCTCATTGTCTTTCCCCTGTCTCTCAAGTATATGTACATAGAAAATTGATAACATGTAGTAATCCAAATAATGTGAAATAGCTAGTATCTTTGTAGCACTCATAGCTCTAGTCACAGTTCTATGCTCTTTAAATATGTATATATAATTATATATACATATTAATTCTAAATATGTGTTTTAATGCTAAGAACTGTCACTAGAACTATTAATATGTATAAAAATAAATTATATAAATATAAATATATATGCATATATGCATATATTAATGGCTTAGAACTGTTACTGGAATTATGACTTTTATATAAGTAGTAACTATTATTATTATTATTATTATCATTATTATTATTATTTGGATTCAAATACAATGAGTTTTCATAACAAAACTATAATATTGATATAGTACCATTATCTCCATATAACAACTGATAAATTGAAGCCCAAGGTCAAATAAGTTGTGAGTATTATAGGTGAAATCCAACCAAAGTGGCCAATATCCAAAATCATTGCTCTTATAGGTTGTACTGAACTTCTAAGTATCCCCCTCCCAATACAATCCTGGACAGTTCACAAATGTCAAATATAAAGATATGTTTGTCAATCAGTATGAAATTCCTCTTCAAAAAAGATGGTTCCTCTATTTTTCTGAATGCTGATATTGTTATAGTGAGAGTGTAGACAAAAGCACTAAAAATCTAGGCTACTTAATTAAAAAATAACTTTCATGACACATAATATATTCCTGATGATCAGTCAATTGCATAATCTTTGCTTGATAAACAGAGCACAGTTTTAGTACATTGATGCAGTTTACCCAGTCCAAGTCTTTATGAGAGATTTGTGACCAATCAATAAAATATCACTTCCTCTTAACATTCCATGAATCAACCATCAAAATTGGTTCCTGTGTGTCAAAATATAAGTAATTGGAATGATTTTGAAAGACCTACAAGCTAATGGTATCAACATATTGCTATCAATATAGCATTAATGTGTCTCACTGGAGAACCTTTTCTCCAAAAATGCGTATTGAGTTTAAAAGATTCTCCAAGATGTAGTCATTTGATCCCTATGAAATAACTCCAGTGGTACTTAATTCAGGTCAGTGATATTCTGATAAGACAAAAACATTCTAGACCCGGAATTATGTTTTAGTTTCTGTTTTTGTCTATCTAGTCCAAAATAAAATATTTGAATTTTAGTTGAGTCCAACAAGTATTCATAGAAATCCCTCTAAGAGGCTGTAATCTTCTCTTCAAATCGAGAAGAGTCAGGAATGGAGTTTCCTCTCCTTTGAGTTTTCTCTGTGGTGAGATTGCATTTGAGTAATGAGAGGACAGCGCTGTGCCCATGTGGCTGTGGGGAGTAATATGTACTTCAGACTGAATGGCCAGCTGTATTAATGAAGACATTGTTATAATATGTTATCATGAATAAAATCCCAGTTACAACTGGGTTCAAGATACCATATAAAGAAGATTCTCTAATACATCAAAACTAATTGTAAATCATTTCTAGGATATAATTAAATGTTCATTACAAGGAACTGAAAATTAGAGTAGCTATGCCCTGCAATATTAGATTTTCAGATAAATTATAATTATGGTTTTAAAACTCGAAATGGCTGTGGGAATAAGGGAGTGTTATAACAGTGTATATAAAAGTAGGCTTGAATTTTTTTTAAAAAAGAAAAAATGTCCCAACTGTTTTGCATGAAGCTTAAATTCAGGACTCTTTGTTTGCATCTTCTTAACTCACAGTCCTAAGCATGTCTTTATGCTGTTAGATAGTAAGTAATAAATGGAAAAATTAGGCTTAGAGATACTTAGTAAGTTAAGAAGTTTCCTAAGTGGTATAGCTTGCAACTTGTACTCTTGAGAGAGGTTTGCCTCTGCAACCTTGATTCTAAGTTTGTCTGCTTGATACCAAGTTTTATTCTTGCTTAAAGCTCGGGGTTTCTAACCTGTTTATCTCACAAATATGCAATTCTTTTTGCTAGTCTGTAACCCCATTATATGTTATGACTGTAACTGAACCACTTTTCTTTTTTCTTTTTTTTTTTTTTTTAGCTGAGCCATCCTGCCATCTGTTGGCAGCTCAGCGACAGCTCAGAGGCAGCTCAGCTTGGGCCGGGCATCAAACCGCTGTTGCTCAGAGCTCAAACACTTGAGCGAGCTCTTAACCAACTGAGCCACTCGGCCGGCCCTCATTTTTCTTTTCTAAGAATGCTTATAGCCTTGCCTACTTTCTGCTCTTCCTTGACTCTGCACATATCAGATTTCCCTGTATCAGGTCACGTTTCGCCCCAGCTGACAATTAGAAATTGATGAATGCAATCTCCAAAGTTGCCATCTTTAGATCATTTCTTGACCTTTCCTACTCTGGTATTCACCCTAGGAAGCTAACCTACGTGGATTACAAGGGAACCCAAAATAAAAAAGGAAAGAGGAGAGTGAGATGAGGGGCTTCAGCCCACAGCTTCATTTCTGCAGTTACAGGAGCTGTGTCCCAGGCCCATCGTCACAGTAACTGCCCTCTTGCTCTATTCTGTAGTCTGTTTGGGCTTTAGGTGCCGAGGCCCTGTTATCTCACCAAGGAGGCTGCGTTATCTTCTATTGTTTTCCTTACCTAACCCCAATTATATAAGTGGTCCATTTTTAAAAACCACCTTTACATTATCCTAAAACATGTGTGCTCCCTGTATTCTAGTAGGACCATGACTCATACAAGTCCATTATTTGGCAAAAAATAGTTATAAATAGTGGTAATGGTTCTCAATTTTTATCAACAATAAGTCATTCTAGCATATACTGTTCCAAATGAAGAAATGGATAATTGTTTCTTGTATGGGAGATAAATTATTAATGGTAGAAGAATATTCACCAAGAAAATTGGCGCAATGGCACATTGAAGTCATTTAAAAAATTAATAGAAAGTATTTAGCTACCCAGTAAATATATTGATAATAACTAGACACTCACATTCCTGTAGTTTTCTTTGGCACTCTCCTGGCTTTTCTCAGGATTAGTTCCTAAGCTGTGATTCCAAGAATGTGGAGTATATTGAATGCTAGAGAAGATTAATCAGAAATCAATTTATGTGCAGAATTACCTAAATTCAAATGATAAATGAAAGAAGCTCTCTACTTGCACAATGAAACCATTGTTCTTTTAAAACAATTTTGTAAGGATTCCTTAAAACTATTTTTAACTAGCATTTGATATTTTACCCACAACTATAAACATAAAATAATATCAAATTAGTATTTGTCAAAAAGAAAACCAGTAAGTATAAGTGTAATTTCTTGTTTCCTCTGTGTTAATTGCATTTACAAGAGCTAAATGTAAATGGGCTACTTTGGGACACTAAATATAACCGAGTCACTCCTTGTGTTTTACCTGAAGCACAATCCTGGGGCCCTCTGCCTGACATGTTGATTTCCTCTCCGTAAGGGTGATATAATTAATGTGACCTTTTGATAAGGTGGGAGATACAGGGTGAGACAAGTGCTCTCCTGAGAGCTATTAGCAGCTTCTGAGCAATTTGCTAATACTAGAGCTACCTGTATTAAAATCATACGGTTAAGAAGATAATTGACAACCATAATAATGAATGTACAGGAAAGGGAGAGAGTGTAAAGTAAAACTATTAATTACTTTAAAAGTGATTAACTTTCTGTGTTAAGTAAACTGTGATTTGGGAACTCTGGTTTCGAAAACACAATGAATAATTTCCAGAAACCTGCAAGTAATCATGGGTCTATCCTGTATGGAAAATTATGTGGTTTTATTTTTTATTTCCATTGTCAGAGAGCATTTTTATTAAAGTTTTTTTTTAATTTCTGTCAACACCTAACCCCAGATATAGTGATGCACAGATGTTTGTAGTGGAGGTATGACAAGTTTTTACTAATACATGAGCTCTCTTTATATTCTAAGTTTTAAAAGACCTCCTTATATTCTAAACTTTAAAACCTGCCACATGCTACCTATGCATTAATCTATCGTGATTAACAAAGACTCATAAAACCACAGGTGTACTTGAAGAGTAGTTTTAAAATAATGTGACTTAAAAAGAGTATTTATAAAAATAATGTGACAGAAAAATGGTTTACTGATTCTTTTCTATCAGAATTCACCAATATATGCTCTTTGGATCACTGGTCCCTGTTCATCCTGACTCCTGTGTTTAGTTGTTGTTTTCAATTAGTTGTGGTTAATTAACAAGATGCAATTTATAAATTGCAAGATTACAATGAGAAAAGGATAGTTTAGAAAAATGGGAAACTGGAGAAGAGAGGAAGATGAGACAGTGAAACATTGTTGCCATTATATTTATTCCTTTTTCAAATATACTTATAGTCAAGTTTATATTTCGACAGTTGAGAACAAAATATTCACATTTTCATTTGTCAAAAATAACAACATTACTAAAGTCACTTATGCTACCTGATCATGTGGCTGAATATTACTTTTGAATGATTATTTTGAGCAACCTAAGGTGTTTCTGATTCACCAGCATATGTACCCTGAATGCGTAGCTGAATTCTTGCTAATAAGGTGATTCATTTTTGTAGGTGTTGACATGTTCTTATGGGGTTTGCCAGGTAACTGAGCAAGCTTACTGGGACTATCAACCCCTTTCATGTTGAACAGTAACAAGGCCACTTGCTGATGTGCCCCAATGATACTCTGGGCAGAAACTAAAGATACTGCATATGAGAGATTATTTTATATGACCTTCAAAGAGAACAGATATGTAATTATATTTCACAAGTGAAGAAAAAGTAATACATCCTCAGTAGGGTTCCTGACTGTAGAATTTAGCAAGTTGAATGAATGGATATAAATTACAGAGTAAACCCAGGGATGGAGCTGTAAAATAAATAGACTTAGAAGGATGTGAGGAATTCATGATTTCATAGAGTCAGGAGCTGCTCCAAGATCCCCAGGGGCACCAGGTTATTTGAAAGTGACACATAAAGTGAAACATAAGAATTACATTGCATAATATACATCTTCTCCAATAATGTTAAATTATAAAATGGAGGAAGTTTTAGACCCCTTTAGAATCTTCCAATATCTTATAACTTGGCCTAATTTAGATATATCATTGAATTTAGGACATAAGTCACAAAGCTACTCTTTTTGTCATATTTTATATTATTTTTCTATTTCTTTTATTTTTCTTATTCAGTAAGTTTTTAATGACATTCAAGGCAAGATTCACATGATACGCCACTTGAATGCAATAAAATATCATTAAATTATTTAAAGGGGAGAAATTGATATAACAAGGAAAAAAGTGTTTCATCATCATGTTTTTTTAAAAAAAATTTATGGAGTGAGGAAAAGGGAGTATGCTATAACTATAGTAATAAAAATTAAATATAATTAGATAGGGTAACTATAAATTAATTTTGAATATATAAAATCTGCTTATTTAAACAAATAGCTTTCTTGTACTATTTAAGCTTATTTCATAAATATCGTGCAATGTAGATGAACTTGTTTCAGAGTTTTAGTAATTATTATTACTGTTTAAGTTAGAATTTCAAAGTGCCTCAGTTCTAATTTGTACTATTCTTTTGTTCAGCCCTAATTCATCAAAAGAGATCTTATTATTATTGCGATATACACAGGCCACCTAATACTGTTTTCTAAAAGTACCCTTCCTTGTCAGAAGTGGATGATTGCTATATCTGCAATATTTGTTTCCCTCTAAGTATCTATAAATATTTATATCATCAAGAAGAGTAAAAGAGAAAGAAATAAAAAATAGTTTGACTTCCTGTGAAATTCACTTTTCATTATGGGGACTCAATTTTAACCTCACTTAGAAACTAGTAATCACAGGAGTAAGATACGAAATTTGTGTGACAATGGACAACTAAAACCTCATGTACTGCATTGTGCAATAAATCCCTCACCTATTATAAGCATAAACCAAATTGTGGTTTCTCAACTACATCATATTCCATATGAAATTAATACCATTATGAATTATGACATTTTAATATTTTATTAAGTTGTTGATTTATCCAAAACTGAATGTAATTGTAACCGATAAATAATTATAGATTTCCATAATAAACAACGAAAATCATATGCAAAGGGTTAACATAATCTGACACTTTCAGATTTGCTGCAAAAAAGTACTCTATAATTTCTAAAGCTGGATTTGGCACAAAATTGTGTTTTCCTTAGATATGGAAACTTCTATAAACATTTCTCTTTAGCTTAAAACAGAGCTAAAAAAACTGTTAAAAGTAGAATCTGCTAAATAGCTAGGACATATATCATATGTGTAGATAATAAAGAAATGCAAGTATGTAAGTAATATAAAAATACTTATTAATACAGCAGCTGCTACATGTCAATGTTTCAAGTACAAAGAATGCATGATAATTAAGACTGATTTTCTAATTAAGAGGAGGTGAACAGTTTCTTAGGATAGATATAGTTAAACAAATAAAGACAAATAATTTATCAAGGATACCAATAGATGAGTGAGTAAAATATAATATTATTGATTTTGGGGATTAGGAAATTGAAGAAATTTAGTGCTTATTTATTTTATCATTTTTCTTGGTGAGTATTAGAATCTGAGTTTAGTATTACTACCCCATCATACTGAATTTCTTATTTGGTGGAAAGGAAAAAATAATAATATAGTATATAATATAGTGACATTTCATAGTCTAGTATGGAACAATAATACTGAGAGACCAATACAGAACAGAGATGGAGGGCAACAAATCTAAGGGTTGTTAATTTTAAAAGGATTAAGACAAATATTGAAGTCATTGAGGAATGATTTTACAAAATTACATACAGTGAGCATGTGTATTCTATGGTTGACCTATACTTTGTAAGAGCCATGGTACAAAGAAAGCTGAAAGTTACAGGGGCTTTAAATGATTAAACAAAGATAGAATGTGTGTGTGTGTGTGTGTGTGTGTGTGTGTGTGTGTGTGTGTGTGTGT
>NW_017732471.1:56459-81183 GCF_001890085.2 Hipposideros armiger | reverse complement strand
TATATATATATATATATATATATATCTCGTGCCAAAAAATGTATACACATTTAAGAAAGGAAAAAAAAACTATTAAAATTGTAATACTTAATACATACCAATAACAAAAGATGACTACAAGTCATGTTTGACTTCTGCCATTACAAGAGGTGCTCAAAGTGGTTACCATCAGCATCCAGACACTTCTGATTATGGCGAACTACTGCTCAAGCAACGTTGACCAAAGTGTCCACTTGTATACATTTTTCTGGCAGCCCCCAGTATATATATTTCTGCTATTTGAGACAAAGATAGATCACCTATCTTGCCCTGGGTGCCAATGAGTACTTCTTTCCTGATGTCACAACTTCCCCGACACATGTATTAACATTTGAAGAGAAAACATTTCTACTAGAGAAAAATCAAGTCCATTGGAGTACAATGAAGCATCTAGGGTCTCAAATGAGAACAAATAATAAAAATGTAAATGAAAAATGTCTGGAGTAAAAAGGAATTTTGAAAGTGTGGAGCGAATCTGTGTCATAGCAGAAGGATTTATGAGAAAGTAGAGAAAGACCAGTAAAGAGGCAATGGAGGAGGCTTCCCATAGCCGATGATGCTATGTGAGATGGTAAAACCAACTTTCCCACTGTAAACACAGCTAAAATATCTTGATAAAACATTTTAAAGATGTTGATGAACTAAATAGAGGGAATTATCACACTATAGTTAATTTCTGTAGAGTATAGCAGCCGTTTTGGTTAGGGTTTACTAAACGGGTCATTTTGAACTACTAAAAAATGAAAAATGATGCTAACCACCCCCATAAGATAGATGGAAGACATTGTCTATAGTAAGCTAAAAGAGGTAAATTCTAAATAATTCAGCCTTCTCAACTATTCGCTATTGTTATTATTATTATTATTATTATTATTATTATTATTATTATTACTACCATTGATTGGGTGGTGCAAGGATAAAGTATTGAAATTTATTTAAGTTGGTCCTTTCATAGTTTTTTTCTTTGTTTGTTTTTTTCAGGCAGTTGAGAGGAAAGGCAGTTCTTATGCAATTCAGTTTAATTATCCTAAGTTTAAAATTATTATTATTTTTTCAAGTGTTTTAACCATCACTGTATCAAAGAGGATCAGGCACATAAGAAAGAAATGACACCTTGAATAGAACCAGCAGGTACAAAACACAACAGATTGAAGCTCACAAAAACTGCAAACATTATAATTATCCAACGAACAACATAAAATGAATGTCCTTATTTAATTATTTTGCTAGGGCTCTCATAACAAAGTATCACCGAGTGCTTGGGTTAAACAACAGATATTTATTTTGTCGGACTTTTGGAGACTAGGAGACCAAAATCAAGGTGCTTGTAGGTTGGTTGCTTCTGAGGCCTCTCTTCTGGGCTTAGAGATGACCAATTTCTTGCTGTGTTCTCAAATGGACTTTCCCCTGTGTGTGCACACCTGTGTAAATCTATGTTTTCTAATATTTGCTTCTTATAAGGACACCAGTCAGATTAAATTAAGATTCACCCTAACAGCCTCATTTTAACTGAATTACTTCTTTAATGGCACTATTTTATATAGAGTCAAATTCTGTCGTTTAAGACTTCAACCTATGAATTTCAAGGGGACAAAATTCATCTTATAACATTTACTAAGTACCTATGCAAAAATTACTACAGAGTCTCTTATAACTAAGTTTTTTGGTTTTTGTTTTTTGTACAAAAAGCTATTGTATCTTGGATCATTCTTACCACTACAGACAATTAAAGGAATACGATACAAGTTCAAAACACTAATTAAAATATTATCATAGAGTCACAAACTATGAGGAAATGTCAGGCCAGCATCAAATAAAGACAAGAACTCTTATGCTTAAAAAGCCAATTCGAATCTCTGAGGACATTTGCTTATCTAGAAGTAACAGTTCTGACCGTGAGTTGTTCTTTTGGAAACTTCTCTGAACATCACGCCAGTAATCTTGAAGACTAGGCATAGGGCCTGAAAAACATGGGGATCTAACAAACTCAGAGAACAATAAGTGTAAATTGCAAGGAAGTCAGCCCTCCAATAAACTTTTAGCTTGTTTTCATGTTTTATTGATTATTCAAGAAAATTCAAACACTTAAAAACCCTTTAAGAAGCTCACACACCAGTAGCACTGCAAAGAATCTGGTGTAAACAAATACCACCCCCCCATCCCCCCCCCCAAAAAAAATCCTTATACCAGTAAGATATGCTCATCTTAGTTTAAAATAATTCCCTCAAAAATATTTTAAGGTATAATGTCATGAACAGAGAAAAACAATGGACATACACACAAACACTACAAATGACCAAATAGGAATAAAAGATAACAGAACCAGATCCAAAGATCCAGAATTTTAATTTATTTTATTTTATTTATTTATGTTTTATTTTCAGAGAACAAACTGATCTTTTTACTTCCTTTTATTACTTCAATTTTTTATTAGTTTAAGGAGAACAAAACAGTACAATACAGAATTTTAAAAAGACATTCTTTATAAGACAAATCCAATACTATTTTCCAAATATAAAATTATTTTAAAAGTATTTCTCAGAGAAATAAAGTTTCCAAATTTAGTTATATCAGATTCAGATTAAACACACACACACACACACACACACACACACGAGTAATTCTAGAACTGAAATTTGTAACATCAAACTTCAAAATTCAGTGGTAAATATTAGAAGCAAATTAGATATAGATGAAAAGAAAATCAGTGAACTAAAATATAGTTCAGATGCAATTCTAAAAAATGAAGTGAGACCCAAAAAATAAACTAAAGAGAGTAGAAGAGAAAAAGAAATAATACTACCACATCTAAAATAAATTTAATTGGAGACATAGAGAATGACAAAGAAGTCACACTAGTAAAGATAACAATGAAGAATTTTGAAAATATATTCTAACACATTAATATACACATTCAAAAAGACAATGAAGGTGAGACTTCAAGACTGGAGATGCGAGGCTGTCTGAATATCTTGTTTCACAAAAGTAAAGAAAACACCAGCAAAAATTGTTAAAACCAATTTTTTAAGAACTCTCAAAATTAATAAAAGGCTAACCAAAATCTGAGTAGGCATTATATAAAAACAACACCACCAGCAATAACATTGGAGAATTTTTGTAAGAACAGCAGGCTATGTTGTGTTGTGACTTGACCTACTGTTCATCCAGCTCCTATCTGCATCTCTAAAATTGCCTTAAAAAACCAGCAGCCTCTGGACCATGGCAATGGTGAAAACCAGCACTAGGTTTTATTCACTTGTCAAATTAATTTCTATTAAAATCTCTCATTTCCCTTCAATCAATGCTCATGTGAACATTTCTCATCAGCACTTGTTAATAAGTTTCGAAATGTATTTTGTGAAATTCCAGGGTACAACTGTGATTATTTTAAACATTCCATTTTCTGGCTACTTATAATTCTGTTCATTCCGGATCATCTTTTAGACACACCTTGTTAATCAAATCGAAAAGTAGATAAAAATCATCCTTTTTATGCTTTTTGCAACGGAATGGCAGTACATCAACACAGCAATACATAAAATGTACCTATCTTAGCAGATTTAAACGTCAAGAAGATAATTGAAATTACTTCAGCATGACATGTGTGGAATAAATCTGGAATTCTCTTCATTTACTTTTAATACAAAAATGATTCACTTTATTTTGTATATGCTATGGCTTTAGCAAATGCAGTGTTTCTCTTAACTTTGAATGATTTTAATATATTTCTTACATTGGAAAATACACAGATGTTAATCAATAACATATTTGGTTTACTTTTTGTAAAATATCTAATAAGATAAGAAAAACATTGTATTATCTTCTTACAATACCTTTCTTTTATAACCTCTTATTTATCATTTACATTTTTGTTTTGAAAAATAGGCCACATCAAGTTGTAGAGGATTTCACTTTAAGAAATAGTTTTCTTTTAAGGAGATACAAATCTTAATGAAGAGAGTCAAAATGTCTCCGTCTTTCTAAAAGGTCTATTACTGATTTATCAGTTCATTATCTTCCTAATTTCTCCATTTATAAATCTGAGACATCTGATTAACTCTGTGGTGCTATTTAAAGTATCATCCATGTGTGATGCATTAAATACACTGAGGACGTATGAAGATTATTTGACTGCTTTAATAAGTGTTACTGGTATACTCCACCCTGCAGAAGGCAATAAAGCAAAACATTAAGCCCAGCAAGTAAATACAGATGTCAACCTTACAGTAAGAGACAAATTATACTTTGTCTTCTGGTTTGTATTTGGTTATATTTTGCTGTAATGGTAATTTTTCCCACCCAGGGAAATACAAAATTATATTCTTTTAAAAAATGTGTAGAAAATGCATTACAAAAGTTCATACAATAATTACAATGAAAATATATAAGGCATTTGGTTTTATACCAGTAATTCAATAAGTCTTTATGGACAAAGTACATTGAATTTTTCTAAGTATTGTGGAAATATCTGTACAACACACTATTTCTGTCACCATTGATAATATAATCTAATTAAGCAGGTAAATTTACATATGCCAAATACTTAATCATATGAGGCATTACCCAGAACCCAATGATAGACTATAAATATTGTGAAATATCAGATAAGAAAGAAATCAAATAAATACTTTCATTGATTTCATTCCCTTCACTTAATCATGTATGTATTAATGTCGCCATCCACATCATAATGTGAGCATCAGTATCTTACTCACTCAAGATGATACTTGTTGAGTGAGTACCAGGAATATCAATAATAAAACTTTATATTTCAGTAACAATGTTTGGTGCTGATAGCACAAGTATAATTATAATCCAGCTCCATCACTTCAAATCATTAGAGCCCAGACAAATAAAACATTTATAGCAATGCAGTAAATAAGCATCAGGTCTGTTTAGTGGTAAGGTAATGTGTGTGTGTGTGTGTGTGTGTGTGTGTGTATGTGTGTTGGTCAAGGTTCAAATCTGAAAATTGTCTCCAAAGAGTTATTAGCTATTTGATTTTTCCTCAAGGCTTAAATTTTACTTGCAAATATTGCTCTAAAAATGTAAATTTACAATGTCTCTGATAGAGACAAATATGGTGGCTTGGGAGTACAGAGAAAGGACTTTTTAGTTTGGAAGAAGAGTAGAAGATCCACACTGAAGTTGCCATTTAAACTGACTTTTAAAGGATGAGTGTATTTGTCAGGCTAAAAAGGGATGGAAGGACTTTTCAAACATGTAAATTCCGTCAAGTAGGCTACAGATATTTCTATAACCAAAGATTTAGGGTGAATGTGGGAAACCATGAGAGATTAGGTAGGAGCATAGAAATAATTCAGATCAAGAAAGGGCTTGAGTACCATGGAAACAAATGAAAGCCTTATTGCATAGTCAAGAGGTGAGACTGAAGCAGTGGAAAGAATGAGAGGATATCATATCCGCAAAAGATGAGAAATGGTGACTCGATGAATTTAGGAGGAGAGAATGTGATTGGAAAAACAGCAAGAGCTTTCAAGAAGAAATTATGACCCCTCAGATGTGGGAGATACAGAAAATACATATAGCCTAGGATGTTTAATATAGTTTTCTATTTTTAAGAACTAGGTCTATGGTAGTCATATTAAGAATACATAGGGGAGCAAGTTTGGCAGGAAAGTAGTGAATTCTCTCATTTTACATAATGAGCTAAAAGTAGTTAGAAAAACATTAATAGGGCAATATGACTAGAATTAAGAAGAGAATTAAATAGACACAAAGATTTAGAATGAGATTAGTGTAGGTGGCCATTGAAAACTGACGTTTAGAAAAAACCAGTTACCTAGGATCTGAAGAGTAAAATGATTGGGGTGCTGATATGATTCTGTGTAACACTATGGAATCTATATAGTAGCAGGGGGAAGAGAAGACTTAGGAACATAGCCTAAATTCATAAAAAAAGAACCAGGAGAGAAGGGTGTCATTAATATCATGGAAAGGAAGGGTTTCAACACTGAAATTTAAAACCACATAAAACAATAAACAATGTTCCCGGGAAAAGAATGTTTAAAAGGTCTCCTTTGTTCCTGTTGTTTAATTTGACAATTGGTTTAAGTTTAATTTTGAAGTAGTAAACCAGACTGTAATAGCTAAACTGCATATGATGGGTAAAGAAGTAGAAGTAGGTAACATTTTTTTTTAATTTTTTAGAGAAATGACTATATATGCAGAGAGAAAAGGGGAAGCAGAGAGATCGAGACTGTGATATACAATGAAAAATTTTCTAAAGTTTCTGTTTTAATTCATTAATGTTCTCATTATTGCTTTTTTCAATATGTCACTGGTTTTATTATATTAATGGTTTAAGATATATAGTCTACAGGAGAGAAACACAGAGTGTGGAAGAGTTAAGGGGAGAAAATTAATGGATTAAGATGTTAATAAAAATAGGAAGAGAGAACATCTAGACGATAGAAGAAGCAAATTGTTTCTGGTATGTTAGACTCATTCCCAACCTAATTGCTGCAGAAAAGAGGCTGTGGTCTAAAATTCCTGATCCTGTGGGTTAAGAATATTTGTTATAATGAAAATATACGTAGAGGATCTAGATGGATGCATACTATTTATATATAAAAGGAAAAAAATGTCTGAATTTATGCAAAGGGGAAAACCGTAAGCAAAGTTGTGGGAGTGAGATGGAATGTGGTGCAGTAAAATGCTCAGAAAATTGAACATTTGTGTTAAAGAATAACAAAAGGTAAGTTTGAATGGTATGTTTAGGATGTCTGGAATGCCATGTTAAAGGCCTTGAAATTTTATTGCAAACAATTTGTATGAACATCTGTTTAATATGCAGACATGTAAAGCAAGTGACTAGTTACATAGTTATTCAATAATACGATACATTTCAAGTAAGGTTTCCAGCTATCATGTTAGCGATATCAATAAATAATTGCTATATGTAAAAAAATGGCAAAGAATGGCTTGACAAGATTAATTGACTAATTGGTCCGATGAAAAGAATAAAAAATGATTTTAAGTAATATATCAGGCATCTACTTTTTTCACTGCTTTGAGAGGTCACATGCTGAAACGGGAATAAAGGGTAGATGCAAATTATAATAGATACAATGTTAATTAGAAAAAGAAACAATAATAGAAGAAAGTGAATCCCACCGAAATGCATTTTAATATTTACATGACACGTGAGGCTACCTCTGGACAGCAAAGAGTCTAGTTTTACTAATTTACTTCATTTCATTAGGAGCGTGGTGTAGTACTTCGCCAATGTTACCATGTAATCCCTGTGAATATTTTATTATTTTCAATGGCATGTTTATTTATTATGTATAATATTTAAAAATTCATAAATAATAGGCATACATGACTTGAGATCCAATTACTTTAAAAATGACTTTTCTAAATGCTATCTAATGCATTCTTAATGTATTGCTGGTCAATAATTTTAAGTAAATAGCTTTATAATTTCATTTTGTAATGGAAGTTCATATTTCAATTTTATATCCAATCTATGTTTACTAATATAAAGAAATATGTTATTCAGGAATACTGATGTAGTGTCTCAAATATTTATATAAAAAAGCTTATAAAAAATTTCTTCCCTAGTAGGATTTCAATTGGATTTCAATTAAAGAGTGTCTAAAACAGATATCAAATTAAGGTACAGTTATTACATTAAGATTTATTATATATATTTAAATTGAAATTGTGTGGCTTTCTAGAACAAAATGAGCTATGCTTTCTTGCCATAAATTTCTGTATACTTTATGTATCAGGTATATTATTGTCCCAAGTAGAGCCAAAAGAATGCATACATTATTAACATCCTGAAGAATTAAAACAACAAATACAAGTTATTATTAGCAAGCTGATAAAGGAACAAAATATCAGCCTCATTTCCACTGTATACCTGAAAATGTATCTTTCAATATATTTCACTCAGTCATATTGCCACAGATACCATGAATAGAAATGTCAAACAGGTGAAATAACAAGAGAAATATAAAGAAAAATGAACCAAATTCAATAGAAAGTGTCAGGGAAGTGGAAATAAAGCACATTTTATAAAACATGATTTGATCCTCTCTCCAAAATAAAACTGCCAACTGCTGCTACAGTAGTCCCCCCTTATCTGCAAGACCCCCAGTGGATGCCTGAAATTGTGGCTAGTACTGAATCCTGTGTACGCTATGTTTTTCCTAGGCATAATACCGGTGATAAAATTTCATTGTAAATTAGGCACAGTAAGAGATTAATGATAATAACTAATAAAAAAATAAAACAATTATAACAATATACTATAATAAAAGTTATGTTAATATTGTCTCCCCTTCCCCCCTCAAAACACCTTCTTGTACTATACTCACCCTGCTTGTGATGATGTGAAATAATAAATTGCTTTATTCAGTCAAGAACTTTCACCTTTTCAGTTAAAGGAAGCCCTTTATGGCTTCTCTTTGGCATATCTAAATTGGCAGCTTCACTACTCGTGCTTTGGGGCCATTATTGAGTACAATAAGGGTCACTTTGAACACAAGCTCTGAGATAGCACAACAGTCAACCTGATAACCTAGACTGCTGCTAAGTGCTTAAGGAGCTGGTAGGGTAGAGAGTATAGCTACACAGACAAAGGACTGATTCATGTCCTGGGCAGGATGCAGCAGGAAAGTGCCAGATTCTGTTATGCGTGGGATTTAAAACTTATGCATTGTTCATTTCTGGAATTTTCCACTTAATATTTTTGTACTACTGTTTGCTCAAGGTAACTAAAACCACAGAAAGTGAAACCTTGGATGAGGGATGAAATTTACTTCATGAGATCATTTCCCTACAAATTCATCCTAGGTGATGCCTAAGGTATCTTTTTGCATTTAAATGTATTGGATTTCATACTGGAAAGGGTTTTGCAATATGTTTTTGTCAATCTCTAATAATATGAAAACATCTATGTAAACAAAATTATTCATGGACAAGAAATAACAAAATTCCACTACTTTACAATAAATATTTTAGGATGTATCTATCATGAAATTTCTAATCTCCTATATTGCATTCATGCCTGTATAGTCACAGGCAAAATTATAAATATTTATGTTCACATGTTCATATTATTTTAGGAGAAAAGAACATGCTCACAATATATGTCCTTTTTTTAAAAACTATATAAGCATTTATCTTCTTTAAAGCCAAAATGCCTAGCAAACAAAAAAACTAGTGTATCTAGAATTGAAAATATCATAACAGATTTGTGTATCATTTTGTAAAGATGCTAGTTTCATATTGGTGTGCTTTTAGTTTGAAAAGATGTGCAGTAGAGAACTGTGCTGTAGTATGCTGCCAATTTTGCTTTTCTAGTTGAAATTCTAGAAAATAGAGACAATTGTTTCTTAGCATTAATGAATTAGATTCTTTTAGGATAAAGAACTGAGGGGGGAAAAAAGAATTGAAGGAACATGGATCCAATGTCCTTCACTTCTTCCAATCTAATGGGCTATTTTTATTATTAAACATAATTATTAAGCAAACTAAATCAATGTTCAAACTTTGTTCAGTGATAGTGAGTGGTGTATCATTCATAAAACAACTCAGGTTAAAGGAACTAGTTATCGGAATGACTGCATTTATGGACTCCAAACTAAGATGAATAAGAATTTCTGCATATTCCATAAGCTTATGTTATCCACATAGCAAGTGCTTTATATTAGGCCCCAACATTTAAAAGTATGTTATAATCAAAAAGTACAAGTTTGGGCATTCTTTTGCCCTATGATTTCATTCACATAGAATATTTCAAATGATTAATTAAAACCAATTTTCCATAGCAAATTGTGAAATAAGCTGCTATGTAGGTGTTTTGTAAGATTACAAATTACTATTCAATTTTCTTTTTGCTATCTTAAAATTATTATTTTTTTAATCAATTAGACCTATCCAAATGGAAAGATTACCTTTGAAATCTAATGTAAAGTCTAATCTAATATAAAATCTAATCTAACCTATTTTAAAACAAATTATTTTCTATGGTGTCTTGCAAATCATGTAGATGAATTGTGGTTAATGTGAATATGTATGTAAACTAATATCTATTTTAATAGCATTTTCTAGGAAATCATGACTGTTATTAAATATTCAGAATTCAGGATTTGTTTTTTTTTATCCTTCCATAGAGGTAAGAACTTGATATTATGGTAATGTGTTATTATAATTATACATTTATCATACACAAGGATGCATAAAGAACTTATACTATAAGATAGCCAAATTGCTTTACAATCTAAATGTTTAAAAAGTCTAATAGTGAACACTCTATATGACAAAAAAATTCTCTTTATTTGAGTGAATGCTGGATTTATATTAAATGAATCTGTTAGAAATAGATTAATTCATAGATACAAAAATAGTTTTTATTTTGTGAACTGACTAATGGATCACTTATTAAGACATGGAATAAATTTTCTGAATCTTTTATAGGAGCTTACCTTAAATAACTTTTATGAGTCATTCATTTTGAATTTTTAACTCCTGTATCCATGTCTTACAGGAGAGAAAAATTGTTAAATCAACTTGAAAACAGCATTATAAAACTCCATACAGAGAAAACACAAACTGAGTTGGTTGTTCTTGACTTCAGATGCAAATATAATTGATACTAACATACAAATAACTTTATGATTCATATTTTAGAGACAATTTGCTTACAATATTCATGTAGAACATAATTGCATCACTAGTAAATTTTCAGTGTCAGGGTTTAAGGTAGTAGTTGTTTACCTTGTACAAAACTGATGCCTGAGTAGACATTAAAATTATTTTTACTATGAAGAGTTTTAGACAATTAAGAAAATGAAATTGAAAAATGGCTTGGAAGTCCTAGAATATTTAGAGCCCAAGATGCTATTTCCTTTATGAGAACTTAAGATTTTCGATTCTGTTGAACCTGTTTATCTCCCAAATACAACCTGAGATGATCTCGCTTAGGAATCCGTCCCTGAATTTTCTTTTAATTTAGATTCCTTTCATAAGTTCTCCCCCTTACTGAATATGATTCAAACATATGAGAATACAAATATGTCATTGCACAATGAGCTGAGAGTATAAAGGGATATGTAGATCATGGAATCTGAATTTTCTTTATGACTATTAACTATATCCATTACTAAAATAGCTGCCTTTGAAGGAAAAAAAAGTTTAGCAATATCAGGTATCCACTTGAAATAGTCTAATCGTGTCTAAAGGGCTTTAACCAAATTCAGAGAGCAAACTATAGTATAAAATCTGAAATCTATTTATTAAAATAAAAAAATATGATTTTCAAACAGACTGGCTACTCATATCCTGTGATCAGTGAATACTCTCATGTAAGCTAATCTACATAAGAAGCCAAATTAAAATCATAAGGTTGTTTAGTGAGTAGACAGGATTCAGAACAAAAACGAGTGGATGAGTCACCTGCAGAGCTAGCATTGTTAAGTAAAATGATCCTAATGAACCCAGCTTCTCCAGAGGTATTTGCTTCCTACTAGTACATGTAAAGTGATGTTTTATCCTTATGGGTTAGGAAATCCACTCCTCTGAATAGTGAAAATACACACACACAGACACACTTTAAACCGTCCTGTTTCTATGTTCTTATTTTTAATCAATCCATATACAACTGCATCTTATATAATAGGATATAGAAGAGGACTTTCTATATTTTGTAAATTTTATAAAACCTGAAGAAAATGTGTGATAAAAAAACCTCTATCTTTTAAAAATAGACAATCTGTTCAAGCCTTACTCAGATGTAGCAAAATCAAACCAGCGAGCATCACCTATGTAAGGAAAGACTTGGAATACTTTGATGTTATTTAAAGGGATTCATCACAGCAAGGAAAGGAGTACTGGTCGCTCCTATTTCCAGGGGGCAGCTAAGTGTTCTCCTCAACTCTGAGCTGATGGTAGGTCACAGGAAATCCTACAGAAAAAAATTGGGGAAATTCTCAGAGGGGGAAACAAGCCAATCAATCCCTCTGTGTTTATATGAGAGGAAATCTAGTGAGAAGTCAGAGGACACTGTACCCAGCTTTGCTTTCCGAACAGAAAAGTCTTCAGATGATGGGGCTACTTAGAATTGCTCATGATTTCAGGGCAGGAATCTTTCTTACTTCTATTCCTTGCATTGGCAAGAATTCATGGTGGACCCCACTGAGATTTGTAAATGGTCATCTGGAAAAGATTTTGCCCAGAGACTATCTGCTTTGACAAAGGAAATTTTAAAGGAAAAAAAAATGTGCAGATACGCTATTTAGGGGGTATTAACAAAAGTAATAATGGTAGAATTGAATATTATCTGTGAATGAGGTGGTAGAAGAGGCAGCAAAGAGCGGTACTGATGGCCAGATCACAAAGGCACCAGTTATTTGAGAATTACTATCTCTTTCTCTAATTCCACTCCCTTCAATCCTTTGTCCTGGAAAATCTAACTACAGGACAGGGTTGGAAACATAAAAGAAGCAGGTAGAAAGTGCCAGATAAAAACAAGGACAAATCTCCAGCCCAAAAAGTGAACAGAGACCAATGGCCTAAAGAACTTGAAAATGGATGGGGGACTATTGAATTAAACTTGACTTTAAAAAAAAAATAAATAACCATAGAGTAACCAAACTAACAACTTCAATATATTATATTTGAAATTGTTGAGAAGAATAAAAAAGTAATTTCATAATCACACTGCAATAAATTCAGACAATTTGATGAAATGTATATATATATATATATTTTTTTCTATTAACATGTGTTTTCATTCATGTCTTCTGGTCTCTCTGAAGCTCCCATTTTTCCTATGTGATTATTCCTGTAAGGTATATAATAACACGATAAATTGCAATTATTACAGTTCACTTGTAAATAGCTAATTTCCTCCCTCTCCATGGAATAAATTCAGCCACGGGAGAAATGGAGACATTGTGAAAAACACTTCAATTTTTAAATAATTCCTTAATAGGACATCAGGCACTCTGAAATATGGTACCTTTTCGGAATTGTAAAATAGTAATTTGATTCTTGTACATTGTGAAATGTCCAAACTGTAAGGTACATTTAGAGTGATATCACAGCACTTTCATTATTATTCCAAAGCTAAATTACAATGACAATTATGAAAATGATTGTAATCTATCAAGGACATCATTCTATATGTACAGAAAATTACACAAATTGTGGAAATTGCCATTTTCTGACATGTTTCTTGCCCACCCATTACCACACTTTTTATCAGGTGATCATCTTTAATAAAGAAACAGGAACTTGGAGGATCCAAGACAGGAGAATTATTCACCTTGGCTAGCATCCATACGCAGGGCACACATAAGGAGAAACACATTTCCCAAAGGGGTGCTCACTAATCACTAATTCTAGCTCAGCTGACCAGAGAACAGAGGCCAAAAAACACAAAACTGTGAGAAACTGTTGAGTAGTAGAAGCCATATGTAAACAAGAGTGCGAAATGATCCAAAAAACTAAGGTGGAGACAAAAAAAGAAATTCTTTCAACTGATAACAAATGAAGAGGATGAAAAGCTGCAGAGTCCAGAGTTTGCCTTGATCATGAGAGCTACTCAGCTATTTTCACATTTATAACTAACGTATTGATGCAGCATATCTTATTTTTTCCCCTCACCAGGAAGAGAAAAACACATAGTGAGACACTAGAAAACATATTATTTTGACATGGTTATGCCAATTATTTCAAAAGAGTAAACCGTTGGAAAGAAAATGCAATATTTGAAATGCAGTCATACAGAAAATTGTCCCCAGATTGAGTAAATAAAATATAAGCTGTTTGTTGTGACTTATCCTTAAATTTGTTTTCTTAAGTTTCATGCTAGAAAGGAAATGCTATCAAAGTTACACTAATCTCAATTTTATACTTCTGTCCATTCTCTTTGTAAGCACATTTCTTTTCTCTTAAAATCGCACCATCAGAGATATTATTTATTTTGTGGGTTACTTCAGCACAAATAAAATCCTCAGTAAATTTTATTTACCATCAACAAATGGAAAAAGCAGGATCCGATGAATGATAGAAATGGTTTTTTTCTTTGTAAAAACTGAAAAAAAAATGAATGAGTGGATAATATAGTAAACAGGTCAAAGGATTTTAAAAAACAGAAATTCTTTATGTAAAACATCCTATTCTATACAACATACATTTTATTTGTTGTACTTGCTGTAGTTATAGCAGCCAAAGTTTGAGTAGGAAAAGATAGCTTCTGATTGGATGTGATGACTGACATATTGCTATGGGAGATATATAATTTTAGATTTATTAAATTGAACTGTAATATATCAACATTTATGTTAAAAATCATGAAAAACCAGACATTTCTTAGGGTTCAATATAAAAGGAGACCTTGACACAATGACCCAGGTGTAGGTACATGCATGGGATAGATCTGAGTGAGGGTGATGTTTTATTCTCTATTTTCAGGATTAGGACCTTCTTTTTCCAATTTGATATCTATCCTGATAATGTATTGCAGTGTAAGCCCTGTCAGTTGGCTTTTCTTTTGTAATGCGTTTGCCTGATTTAAGCTTTAATTGCAGAAGCATCCACGTGGAAGACAGCTCTGTCCAGTGCACACATTGCCAGCCACAGGACTAGATGAAGGGCCGTATGTCCTGCCCCCACCGCTGCCACTGACCCTAAGACTGCTCCATTCAGACCTTGGTTGATTTCCGTAACTGATCATATGGGCCACTTGTTTTGTCTCTTCCCATGCTTCAAACTTCTGCACTTACGCCTTAAATTTGCCAATAAACAGTAAGCCAGCAAAACCTTAGTCCCCCACTCTTGAACCCAATAAAAGCAGAACCGCGGGGCCTTGATCTCTCCTGCCACCCCGACCCCACACCAGTCCTCACAGCGTGACTCTAGGCTTGCCTCGTAGACGCCAGGACTTGGAAGTAATAAATCTTATCATTTCAAGGTTTCCTGATGATTGTGGCTGAAGAGCACCTTTCAATCATAACTAGAGCCACGCGGGCCAGTGCAGCCACAACATTGGTTATCAGTAGTCTGTCTTTAAATACAATGGTCTCATGAGTTGTGTTGTAATGATAAAAGGGTTAACGTTTGATTTTAAGAGTACCAATTACACTTCTCCTATACTTATTTGGGAGATTGTCGTTTCTTTGTCAGGCCAAAAATAAAGGCATGCGATAAGGAAATATATTCTACAGAGAAACAGTTACAAAGAAGCAAAAGCAGTACATCCTCCTTCTGTTCCATTCACAGATCAGAGCTGAAATTCTAAGCGGAGGTTCCCAGCCAGTACTTAGCGAAAACTATACATTGAAAATTACAACGGAAAATTTTAGTTTTGCTTTCTAAAATGAATCGCTTTGCTAGTAAAACATCATTATATACTGATAAGCTAATCAACTACTCCTAGAATCCATGAGGTACTGCAGTGCGCATGAAAGTAATAAGGAAAATTGATAATAATCCAAGACTTAGTCAAATATGGCCTAATTATTTAGGTTCTGTTATTCTAGAAGCCCATTACAATAAGATTTCTTGAGAAGAAAATGATATGTTTCTTCTGATCTGACTAGGTTTCCTTGTCTCCTCATCTCCTATTCTTTTGTATCATAGTTGCATTCTCCCTTACAATCGATTACATCTGAAATCAAGTGTTAAAAATATTTATCATTAGCACACATTTTAGCAGGCCATGAGATTTAAAGATGGAAGAATATACAGAGGGTGCCAGAGAAATGTGTACACATTTTAAGAAGGAAAAAACTGTATCAAAGTTGTAATACTCAATATATACCAATTACAAGTCACGCTTGACTTCTGCATTTACAAGAGGTACTCAAAGTGGTTACTAACAGCATAATTTTAATACAGTTTTTTCCTTTCTTAAAATGTATATACATTTTTTTGGGCACCCTCTGGTGGAGAGAGAGGGAGAGAGAGGCTATTAGAGAGTTAGTTGTGAGTTAAGCAATTTTGCTTGCGATTTACACAAAGGCTTTTTAATTAGTACTTGAGCCATACGGATATAAGCACTACCTGTTACTGAAATTAGAAATATAGCACCTATATGTAATCAATGTGAAATCAAATTAACTGACAGCATAACACAGACATAGACACTCAGTTACTTTTGCATTATAATATGTTCCCTGATGATTTAAAGAACAACAATCACTATGTAAAAATTACTGAGCCAGATCATGTCAAGTTCTTTAAGGAACAGATGTGCAGCTTTTATGGTTCACTCAAAAACAGCAAGCACATTATTGTCTCTAGAGCACATACACTGAAACAAAAATAAAGATGTCAAAATTATGTTTCATTGCTCCATCTTTTTTCAATGGATGCTGTGGAGATTTGTCATGTTTGTAGTCACATGGCAAGTTTTGAATACCTCTTATTTATGTTTAAGTAAACTCTCATACCATTACTTATTTCTCACCAAGGTATAAGTCAGAAATTTTCTTTCCTAGCCTCTCATACTACTAGACTATTTCACAGTGGTTCCATCTTATCAATTCTAAATATAAAACTATCATTCAGAAAAGTAAAATGAAGGCAGCAAACACCACACATTATTCATGTCTGGCAAGAGTGATAGCCAAATTATTTCACCTGGATTATTTCAGAGCCAAAATTTTTTGAAAAAGTGTCTGGCATTCAGTGCCCACATCAACAATGTAAGATGTGGTGATTCTGTCCAGCCCTGCCAGCTGTAGGGTTTTTGCTGGAACATTTCCATGTTGGGATGTGTGGCCATGTGGTCATCTCTATGCCTGTCTTGATGACCCACCCAAAGATCCAAATATCTTTCAGTAAATTCCATTCATACTTCAGATAGCTAGACTTTCTTTCTTTCTTTCTTTCTTTCTTTCTTTCTTTCTTTCTTTCTTTCTTTCTTTCTTTCTTTCTTTCTTTCTTTCTTTCTTTCCTTTTTTTAATCTAAGAATTTTCGTTAGATCACATATTGATGGCAAACATGTTTACAGGCAATGAAACCTTAACAAAATGAAAATCCAGGCCTGGTTATCTGGCCTGATTGTCTTACCAGGCAGGAAGGATCTAGCGTGAGACCTAAACCGTACTGAATCTCCATTGCAAGCAATAGGTACTCCTTCTCTTCTCTCTCATGTGTCTGCTCCTGTTTTGTTTAAATGTTCTACAATAATATATTTCCGGCAGGTGCCTTGTTGGAAATGTAGATATTTTTCAACCCTCTCACACGGCCTCACTTCAATGCTTCCAGTTTTATACTCAAGTCAAAACCTGTTTTTAGGAAAGTGGATGAAGTCAGGGAATAAAGTTTTCATAGCAAAACAATTTAAAGATTTTTGCCAGAAGATACTATCAAAAAAGGTAGAGAATGCATGGATTCTGACAAGTTAGATTTTTTTAAGATCATAGCAGAAGATTATCAAAACTTCTACTGAATTTCACAGGAAATTGTAGACTAGTACCACCATCAGATGTAATAGATGTGAAAGATGCATGCCATTGGCTATTACTTTTCTTTTGCCTTTGAAAAAGACAGGTTTAGTTAGCTTCAATGGGTTTTCATCAACATATTCAGCTCCTCCTCATGTGTTTGGGGATGTGTGAGTGTGTCTGAGTCTGTTTAACTTGAAAAAATATAACTAGCACCTGATATATAGCTATTGATCTGGAAATTTGTTTTTTAAACATTCAAATAGTCAAAATCCTAAAAATAATTTGCTCCCATATGGTAAGGGCATTGACACATCTTTGCCACCTAATCACATAAAGACAGATTCTAATGCATTGTGCCAGTTTCGTCTGCAAGGACTAAAATATTATTTTATTTTAGGAAGTACCATGATGACCTATTACTATGATTTTAGTTTGCTAATAAGAAAATGAGACTGAGAAGTAGCGGTGACTATATGTACTTTAGTAAAATTTATGTATGGCAGGAAATAATACATTACACTGTCTAGTTTCTTGGTGTACAAGCTCTAGAATGTTTTAAGATATCCTATCCCAGTGAAAAGTGATATATTGCTCCTTATAGCCCTATCACTTGTTAGTGATAAGAACAGTTCTGCTATTTCCCAAAACATTGATCTTGGAATACAGTTCAGGTTTGACAATCAAGTTAATGCACTTAATTGGAAGCACTATAGAAACAGCTCAGTAAGGTTTTATAACCTTGGTACATCAGTGTCTCACAGCTGTGTTCGTGTCAACGTGTGGTGGTGTCTTGCTGAGTGGTGTTCATTATTGTTGTTGCGTGTTTTTGTGTGCTGTCGCAAGAATGTCTGAGCTTCAATTAGAGCAATGAACAAACATTAAATTTCTTGTTCAACTTGGCAAGAGTGGAATTGAAATCAGGGACATGTTAGTCCAAGTTTATGGGGATAAATGCCATGAAGAAAATGACTGTGTACAAATGGATTAAATGTTTCCCTGATTGGAGAGAGCACATCACTGATGAAGAGAGGCCAGGGCTGCCAGTAATGAGCAGAACTGATGAAAACATTGCAGAAATTCGTCAAATTGTGCGTCAAAATCATTGGCTGACTGTGAGAAGCATAGCAGACAAAGTAAATATTGATAGAGAAACAGGAAAATCTTAACTGAAAGCCTTGGCATGAGAAAGGTGTGTACAAAAATGGCCCCGAAGGAGCTCTTGCATCACGACAATGCACCAGCTCACACGGCACTGCCTGTGAGGGAGGTTTTAGCCAGTAAACAAATAACTGTATTGGAACACTCTCCCTACTCACCTGATATGATGCCCAATGTCTTCCTTCTTTACCCAAAGATAAAGGAAATATTGAAAGGAAGACATTTTGATGACATTTAGGACATCAAGGGTAATATGACAGCTCTGATGGCCATTCCAGAAAAAGAGTTCCAAAACTGCTTTGATGGGTAGACTAGGCACTGGTGTCAATGCATAGTTTCCCCAGGGGTTTACTTTGAAGATGACCATAGTGATAATCAGCAGTGAGTTATGTAGCACTTTTTCTAGGATGAATTTGTAAATGTAATTATCTGGCCTTGTATGCTAAATAAAATAAGCTAGACATAGAAGAATAAGTAGTGCGTGATATCACTTAAATCAGGACTTTAATATCGTCAACCTCATAGAAGCAGAGAGTGAATGGTGGTTACCAGAGGTTGGGATCAAGGAGAATCAGGGGGGTGTTGATCAAAGAGTGAATGGTTTCACTTATGCAACATGAGTAAGTCCTAGATATCTACTGTACACCATAGTGCATATAGCTATGTACATATAACAGTATTGTATTATATACTTAAAATTTTTTAAGTGTAGGTATTATGTGACATATTCTTATACCATAAAAAGAGAGGAAGGGGGTGAAAGTTAAGTTCTAGAGGTGACAGATAAGTTTAGGACATTATATATGGTGACATTTTTATAGGTGCATACTTATCTTCAAACTAATCAAGATATGTGCATTAAATATGTACAACATTTTTTACATGTCAATCATACCTCAAATAGAGTTTTTTTGTGTGTGTTTTTTGTTTGTTCTTTCTAAGCCCTATGCTTGATAAACCTCTTTGGCTACTGGAAACAATGCAAACCACATTGGGATATGATGTGTTGATCCATTTTCTGAGTGACTCAAAGATTTTTCACCTTTGAGTGGGCCCCAGGCAAAAGAAGTCAATCCAACAAACTCAAGTTGTACATCATGAAAAGAGTTCTGTGGTCTTGCCTCAGTGACACACAGTAAGTCCAAGAAAACTTGACGTTTCCGTTAGAAATCACAATGCTGTATAGAATTGCCTTCATGGTGCTTCTAGTAAAATGACACAGGTAGACAAAAATAATAATATAATTTCTTACATAACATGGATTTTACATATTTTTTAAGTTGTCTTTTCTCTGAAGACTAGAATATATGTTCCATGAAGGTAGAGTTTTGTACTCCTTTTCTTTTGTTTTGATTTTTTTTCTCATTTTTCATTGTTGTGTCTCCAGAATCTAGGATACTTCCTGTTGCACAATAGCAACTCACAACCTAGTTGTTCAAAATATTGTGGTATAAGTGCTCTGAAGAAAATTAAACAGGTCTGTGATTAAGGGGAAGGAGGGTGATGTGTTCTGGGACAGTTAGATTATTTTAGTATTTGTTTGGAGAAGAATTTTGTCAAATAAATCTTTAACAGGGTCCTGGATAAAGTGAGAAAATGAGTCATAAAATACTGGGGAGAAATTATCATAGGCAAAAGCAATATCAATTAAAAAGTCCCCGAGGTTAAGGTGAGCTTTGTGTATTTGAGAAAGTGCAGAAAAACTAAATTACTTGGTAAAGTAAAGGAAGAGGATTGCAGGACATACTTTTAGAAAGACAGATTGTATAGGGTATTATAGGGCATGGTGAGAAATTAGGATTTATTGGTAAATAGAATAGGAAGACAGTAGATTTTTAAATAAGGAAGTTATATGGTCAAATTTATATTTAAAAGAACTGTCTGGCTACCGTGTAGAAAATACACTTGTAGAAATGTGTTAGTAGCTGTGAAGGACCAATTAAAACAAGGTTGTTGTAACACCATGAAGAGTTAATGATGGTTTAGTTTAGGTTGGTAGCAGTGATCAGACTGTGTTAGGATAGTAGTGATAATCACAGTGGATGTAGTGTCACATAGTAGAGTTGTGGATATGCTTGTAAGACCAGTAATGATGGTGGTGGACTAGGGTAATAGCAGCGGTAGTAATATGAATGTATTCGTAGTAATAGTAATACGAATGGTGGTTGTCTACTTCCTCCTCTGTGAAATGGGGTTATGTGCCTCTTCGAGTGGCTGTAAGGATTAAATTAGCTAAAACATTAAAAAAATTGAGCATACAGTAAATACTGATTGAATATGTTATTTTGTTTCCCTAGCCACTAACCAAACCTCCTTTTCTACTTTCTAAGTGTGTGTGGCATGCCCACTCATACCAAGTGAAATTCTCTTCTTTAGTAACACTAGATCATATGTCTTCCTTTGAACATGCTTTATATTCTTTTCTGAACATCACACTTTAAATGAGTAATTCACCTTGCTGAGACATTCTAGTTCTTCATGTTCAGCTCTCTGATTAATATGTCTTTCAAAGAACATTAAATTTTTTATTACTTTGGAATCTTTCTCTGTCCTTCAAAAAAAAAAAAAGGATATTTTCTTACAAATAAGCACCTGCCCAATAGACTTCTTCAGTCACTTAACCTTTAATCATTCATTAAGTTAAGAAAATAAATAACCTAAAATATATTGAAAAATACATCAATAGATACGTGCACAATATAATACAGGACACGGATAATGTCTATATTTGCATAAGTAAATCTTATAATTTTGTGATCATAGTAAAGGATGTGTAGCTGTATCCTTTAACATGATAAACTAAAAGTCAAATGAGTATTACTATGCCATTTCAATACTTTTACAAAAAGAAAAAAAAACTTACAAGTCTTTTAATTTTTTTTCCTTAGGGATTTCCAAAATGCTTACAATATTTAAGGCACAATAGTTTTTACTCCTCATAATTTATTGGTTGAATAAAAAAAAGAGGGGGAAATAGAATAAGGGCACCAAATTTTTGTAGAATTCTAAGTATTTCCATTCTTTTAGTTATGGGGAAATAATTATATCTGTAATTGTTACATGTGTAATGTGCCTTTGTTAGGATGAATAAGACTTTACTATGTGTGTGTTGTTATTATCAAGAGCAAACGTGCAAATAGATATTCTCTTCATTGAAAGAATATCATCAGGTGCCTTCATTTTGACAGGTAGGACATTCTGAAATAAATAGACAAAGTAGATATGTAAGTCAAATTCATCTCAAGTATACTTAAAGTTGAAAAATTAATCAATAATGAGGTAATGGAATTTTAGATGAGTTGTGGGGCTGATATGGATTTTGTCATGTTAATATCAATATGTATAACTGGAAACATCTGCAATCTGCCTTTTTCTGTATGGTAATGTGGAGCTTCATATATCTATATAATAACGCAGTAAGCCTCGTTACTTAAAAGATCTTATCCACAGTCAAGTGAATGCTGTAAGACACTGAGTGATTGATTGGTGAGCCTTAGTTAATCTCTGTAATATGATTTATAATCCTGTCTAGCATCGTTAGACATAATACCTCTAGGAATGTAACATGGAGAGAATGTAGTAATATTTCATTTTAACATTTTGGTACATTCCTGATTTGATGTAGAGATTTTTAAAGTATGAGTGCCCCTCAAAAAAAATTATGCTATCAAGTATATTGTAACCCTAGAGTAATGAACTAGTTTCTCATTGAAAATGTCAAGGTATGAGGAAGAATTATAGCATCATTTTAAGGAAAAGACTTGGGGTTATACAACTTAAATTCAAACCTTGCTTTAGCAACCTAACAAGATGTTGACCTTGTGCAAATTATATGATTTCGGATTCGGTATCCTCAATCAAAAAAGGTGATGTAAGATTCTATGGAAAAAACATATGAAATGTGCTTAGTTTAGAAAACATATAGTAAATAAATGAATAAAGCCACTGTCATTACCAAACCAAAATAAATGTTTACCTCATACTGAGTGAATTTTATGAGTTTTATCTAGAAAAAAATGCAAAAAACATATTTATATTATTGTGGAATGTTATAATCCAAATACGAGGTGTGATCAAACAATATGGTGAATGTTTAAATAAAAAAAATTTACAGTAAAAGACACATTGTCATTAGTTCCCCTCAAAATCTACCCCCTTACTTCAAACACACTTATCCCATCGTTCTTGCCACTTTCTGAAGCAGTTCTGGAAGTCCTCTTTCGTGAGTGTCTTTAGTTGCGCTATCATAGCTGTTTCAATGTCCTGAATTGATTCAGAACATTTACCTTGCATGGTCATTTTGGCTTTTGGGAACAGCCTGAATTTGCATGGTGCCAGATCCTGTGAATAAGGTGGATGAGGACACACTGTAATATTTTTATTTGACAGAGATTGCCGTACCAGAAGTGATGTGTGACATGGAGCCTTTCCATTGTGATCACAAAATACGGTGAATGCTGCTGCCGAGTGCCATCCAATGGAAAGTCAGGGATCTTTAATAGGGAAGCGGTGTGTCTAACCTTAGTAACAGTGTGTGATATGTTTCAACTTGTTTGGCGCAGTCAGTTGGGTGTGAGCTATGGTTGAGGTAAGGTGTGTTTTTAACTATGCCATAAATCATCCTCCATCATGAAAAGGCCCCATTTCACACATTGCTTCTGGTATGGCAATTTCTGTCAAATAAAAACATTCCAGTCTATCCTTATCCACCTTATTCACCAGATCTGGCACCGTGTGACTTCTGGCTCTTCCCCAAAGTCAAAATGACTCACGACATTGAGGCAGCCATGACAATGCAACTAAACACTCTCAAAAAAGGACTTCCAGAACTGCTTCAGAAAGTGGCAAGAACGACAGGATAAGTGTGTTCGAAGCGAGGGGGAGTATTTTGAGGGGAATTAATGACAATGTGTCTTTTACTATAATTTTTTAATTTTATTTAAACATTCACCATATTGTTTAATCAAAGTGTATACTATGAAAACAAACTCCAGGTCCTAGAATAGTGGTAGGACTTCTATTACTAGCCCCAAACTATACCACTTCCAGAAATTTATTGTGGTGTTTCTGAAATTTTGTCATAGAACAAAATAGTTCTTGCTTTTTATCCATTAACTATTTTAAGTTTATTGCACTTGACAGAAATCACTTAATTGAGAAGTGCAAGCAAACTATCTTCTCTTCACTAAAATACCTCTCCACCTGCCATGTTGTCTAAATACCACTATTAGAATTGTGAAATTCTATCAACATTTTATAATAATCTATTAAACTGTAAATACCCTTAAAGTGAATAAAATCTAATCTATTTTCTATTTAACAAGAGTTAGTTTACCATATATTTTTGAATGATTATAGTGAGATTAAACACTTAGAGAATGAAGCATAAAATAGACAAGGATATGAAAGACACACTGCCTATTTGAAATTTTACTAGATCCTGACTCTGATGCTCATATCTGTTGTCTTCAATATAGTCTTTGTTATATACATTTTGGCTTGGTTAATGTCATTCTTTCTACAGAAGAATGGGGGGGAATTATGCAATGTCTTATAGTATAATTGCCTGAGAAAATAATCCCACCTGCAGCCATTTAACTAACTAGCTCAATAAGTGTATGCACCAAAATCTAAGTTACAGTTGCTATAGGCCAATCAATTTATAAAGACTACATTCATACAGACAGAAAGATCAATCGATAGATCTCATATCTATTATCTATCATCTATCTATCAATCTACCTATCATCTATCTATCTATCTATCTATCTATCTATCTATCTATCAATCGATTGATATGTTTATCTACTCTATCATCTACATATACATAGCAGCAGATAGTACACTATGTGTCAGGTGGGTAAACAGAAATTCTTTTTTATTACTTTTATCTATTGTTTCCTGGGTTTGTACCTATTTTTCAGTTGAAGATACTATAGCATGAGGGATTCAGTAACTTTCCCTGGAATAAAAGTCCCTCGAAAAATGGGTAGAACAAAATTTCTATCTAGACATTTTCGACTCCATATGTATAACCCCAATATCTACAGTATATGAAGAAAAAATCGCTTCCTAGGAAGGCAAATAACCTGTT
>NW_017732471.1:49433-52544 GCF_001890085.2 Hipposideros armiger | reverse complement strand
CCCCTTACCCTCTGGTAACCACTGTGTCTATGAATTTTTGTTTCTTTCTTTGTTTGTCTTTTCCTTTGTTGCTTTCAGTTTTCTATCCTGCAGATCAGTGGAGTCAAACGGTTCTCAACATTTTCTGTCTGACTTCCTTCGCTTAGCATAATAATCTAAAGATCTATCCATGCTGTCGCACATGGCATTATTTTATCTTTTCTTATGGCAGGATAGTATTTCATCTTCTTTACCCAATCATCTATTAAAGAACACTTTGATTATTTCCAAGTTTTGGCCATCATAAATAAAGCTGCAATGAACTTCAGAGCACATATATCTTTACGGATAAATGTTTTCAGATTTTTGGGGTAGATACCCAGGAGACAGATTGCCAGGTCATATGGTAGTACTAGTCTTAATTTTTTGAGGAACCTCCACATGGCCTTCCATAGCAGCTGTACCAATCTGCATTCCCACCAACAGTGTATGAGGGTTCCTTTTTCTCTATAGCTTCTCCACACTTATTATTTGTCTTGTTGATGGTAGCCATTTCAACTGGTGTAAGGTGGTATCTCGTTGTGGTTTTTATTTGCATTTCTCGGATGATTAGTGATGTTGAGCATATTTTCATATGTCTATTGGCCATATGTATGTCCTCTTTGAAGAAATGTCTGTTCAGGTCCTCTGCCCATTTTTAAATTGGATCATTTGTTTTTGTTGTTGACTTGTATGAGTTCTTTATATCTTTTGGATATTAGCCACTTATCGGAGGCATTGTTTGCAAATATCTTCTCCCATTCGCTTGGTTGCCTCTTTATTCTGTCAAAGGTTTCTTTTGCTGTGCAGAAGTTTTTTAATTTGATATAGCCCCATTCATTTATTTTAGCTTTTATTTCCCTTGCCTTTGAGGTCAAATTCATAAAATCCTCTTGGAACCTGAGGTCCATACGTTTAGTGCCTATGTTTTTTTCTATGCAGTTTATTGTTTCAGGTCTTATGTTTAGGTCTTTGATCCATTTTTGAGTAAATTTTGGAACATGGTGACAAATAGCAGTCTAGTTTCATGCTTTTGCATGGGTCTTTGCAATTCTCCCAGCACCATTTATTGAAGAGGCTGTCATTTCTCCATTGTATGTTTTTGGTTCCCTTGTTGAAAACTATCTGTCCATATTTATGTGGGTTTATTTCTGGGTTTTTAGTTCTATTCCATTGGTCTGTGCATCTGTTTTTCTGCCAATATCATGCTGTTTTGATTATTGTTGCTCTGTAGTAAAAGTTGATATCAGGGAGTGTGATACCTCCAGCATTATTCTTTTTTCTTAGGATTGCTTTGGCTATTTGGGGTCTTTTGTGATTCTATACAAATCTTATAATTTGTTTTCCTATTTCTTTAAAAATATGCCATTGGGATTTTCATGGGGATTGCATCAAATTGCTTTGTAATAGATAGGTTGCATTAAATCTGCATATTGCACCTTTAATAAGACCATTTTAACTATGTTGAATCTTTCAGCCCATGAACATGGAATGTCTTTCCATTTCTTTGTGTCTTCTTCAATTTCTTTTAAAAATATCTTTTATTTATCAGTGTATAGGTCCTTCCCATCCTTGGTTATGTTAATTCCTAAGTATATTATTCTTTTTGTTGCAATTGCAAAAGGAATTTTTTTTCTTTTTCTGAGATTTCATTGTTAATATATGGGAATGCAATGGATTTTTCTACATTGATTTTGCAACTGGCAACTTTATTGTATTTGTTTATTGTTTCTAATAGTTTTTTGGTGGAGTCTTTAGGGTTTTCTATATAAAGCATCATGTCATCTGCAAAAAGTGACAATTTAACTTCTTCATTCCCAACTCAGATGACTTTCTTTTCTTTCATCTCAGCTACAAGGACAAACATATACTAAAAGTGAAAGGGTGGAAATTGATAGTTCAAGCANTTTGGAATAGAAAATATGTAAGTAAAATTAATTTTTTACACCTCTTCTATGCCTGTCATTTTTATAGCAGGTCATCTTTTTCACAATTTTTATTCATATTTGGCTTCTATTAAACTATATTATTCCAACTTTTTCTTTTAACTGTCTATACCGAAGCTCAGTCAGTCATCAAGTTTTATTGATATATTTAGAATCAATCTCCTTTCCTACATACTCACTTGCTTCAACTATCTTGGGTATGCCTCTCTGTTTATTCTGATTACTGTAATAGCCTCTTAACAAGCTTTGTCAGAAGCTAGTGATTTTTAATTAAAACCTACCTTTAATCCATGGTTTCTCTGCCTCTGCACTGTTGACATTTTGGATGAGATGATTTGTTGTGTATGTGGGTGTCTGCCCTGTGCACTGTAGGGTGTTTAGTAGCATCCCTGGCCTCTGCTCATGAGATGCCATTAACACCTTCACTTCCTCCAGTTCTAACCAAAAATGACTCCAGATATGGTCAAATGTCCCCTGGGGAGCAGCCGTACTCACATTGAGAAATACTGTTCTAATCCACTATCCACATTGTAACTGGGAATATCTTCAAGAATACAGAGTTGGTTATTGTCTCTTTTTATAGTTTTCCTTAAAAGTTTGATTACATTTCCAAATCTATGACCCTGAAATAAAAAATCTTTTCATGACTTTGTCCTTTGTATCTCTTCAAGCCACATTTCTCTTAGTGACTGGTGTACCCTCTCCTCCATTTGCACCTTACTGCAGTGCGAGCCATCTGCTCCCAGCTCCCCAATATCCTTCCCACTTCTTTTCTCAGTGCCTTTTATCTCAGCCTGGAGCATTTTTACTCCCACCCTTTTCAAGTGAATAAATTGTGCTAAACTTTAGAAGTTGAGCCTGGGCATCACTTTTTCTCGGTGAACTTCTCTTGTATCTCAGACCAGGTTAGGTACTTCTGGTTGTCTTGAAGCATTTTGTGCTATGATAAGCATGTGTTTTGTCAATTCAGCTCATCTTTCACAGGGACTTACTTATAAAGCTCTCTTACGGCAGGAAAAAAAAATGTCACCGTTTTTCTTCTCAGCATTCAGCATAGTTCAAATTTGAAATAAAGATGTATTTTGTAATTTATCCCAAATATGATGTATTTTGGAACCATCCATCTTTATAGGATAAAATTCAGCTA
>NW_017732471.1:40080-43563 GCF_001890085.2 Hipposideros armiger | reverse complement strand
CTAACTTTTTCATGCAGCCTTTTCAGAATTTCTAAATAGTCAAATTGGTTAACTGTTTATCCAATGGGTATAAACTCATAATGAATAATCCCTCTGATAGCAAAAAAATGTTAACAACATCATTGCAACAAGTTGGCAAACTTAATTGTCTGACCTTCATATACATATATATGTATATATATATAAATTTTATGTATGTATATATAAAGATACATATATAAATTCATTAAGATGTATATGTAAATAAAATCAGATATTTAAGTTAAAAAACTGTATAAAACCTGGCTGTTATACTTTTAGAGAATTAAAATTGAGAAGACAAGTTACTGCTTTGTACTTCAAAAACAACTGAAAAAAATTCTTGGATTTTGTCCTGTGGTTGGAAGGAAATTAAGAAGAAACAGAACTTGCCATTCTATGTTCTTCATAATTCACAAAAATATGTAAGGTATAGCTAAAGATTTTTATCTGAGACTTGAACTTTGTGTTTTATATTGAGATATGGATTTTCTAGTCTATTTTATAATGTTGGTGGCACATATACACATGTGATCATATATAGGAACAAGGTTTAAGGGCATGTGTAATAAAATATTGAAATCAAAAGAGAAAAGTTCCCTAGTAATGCCCAAAGCTAAAGACTAATAAGATCAACAAGTAATTGACACAGTTTTTCTATCCCAAGAGTATTAATTTCCAACACTTTCTTTAGGAAATTGCTGTGTTTCTTAATATCTCTTGTACTTTTCTTGGAAAAAGGTGTTAACTTTTCAAATATTCTCAAAATTAAGTAACTGCATTCTCTGCTATTATTTTTACAAAGTACACTCTAAGAAAACTCTTTGACAGATTGAAATACACACATACTAAATTTTAACAAGAAATGTAGCAATCTGTATATTTATTTTTTAAATAGTATGTAAACTTATTTATGTTGTATTTATGTGTGTGTGTGCATGTATATATAGTTATGTAGGATATAGATATATAGATGATACAGATATAGATATAGAGAGCTACAGATGCAGATATAGATATAGATACAGATACAGATATAGCTATAGATATATAAAACATACATATGCATTTCTGTTAAAGGAAGTATTAAATACCTGCCTAAACATCTAAATGTATTATTTAACTACAGACAAATTAAAAAAACATGTTTTNTCCTATTTCTTTAAAAATATGCCATTGGGATTTTCATGGGGATTGCATCAAATTGCTTTGTAATAGATAGGTTGCATTAAATCTGCATATTGCACCTTTAATAAGACCATTTTAACTATGTTGAATCTTTCAGCCCATGAACATGGAATGTCTTTCCATTTCTTTGTGTCTTCTTCAATTTCTTTTAAAAATATCTTTTATTTATCAGTGTATAGGTCCTTCCCATCCTTGGTTACGTTAATTCCTAAGTATATTATTCTTTTTGTTGCAATTGCAAAAGGAATTTTTTTTCTTTTTCTGAGATTTCATTGTTAATATATGGGAATGCAATGGATTTTTCTACATTGATTTTGCAACTGGCAACTTTATTGTATTTGTTTATTGTTTCTAATAGTTTTTTGGTGGAGTCTTTAGGGTTTTCTATATAAAGCATCATGTCATCTGCAAAAAGTGACAATTTAACTTCTTCATTCCCAACTCAGATGACTTTCTTTTCTTTCATCTCAGCTACAAGGACAAACATATACTAAAAGTGAAAGGGTGGAAATTGATAGTTCAAGCAGATGACATTCAGAGAAAACCAGGTGTAGTCATACTTATATCAGATGAAACAGACTTTAGGATAAAAAAGGTAACAAGAGACAAAGATGGATATTTCATAGTGATAAAGGGGACAATACAACAAGAAAACATAACAATCATCAATATTTATGCCACTAATGAGGGAGCACTGAAATATACAAAGCAACTACTAACAGAACTAAAGGGAGAAATTGACCAAAACACAATTATAGTAGGGGACCTAAATACATCATTGACAGCTATGGATAAATCATCCAAACAGAAGATAAATAAGGAAATATCAGCTCTACGTGACACATTAGACAAGAGGGAAATAATGGACATTTGTAGAGCACATCATCCGAGAACACCAGACTATACATTCTTTTTGAGTGTACATGGAACATTCTCAAGGATAGACCATAGATTGAGACATAAAACTAGCCTCAGCAAATTTAAGAAGATTGAAATCATACCAAGCATATCCTCTGAACACAAGGCTTTGAAATTGGATATCAACTGCAAAATGAAAGCAGGAAAAACCACAAACTGGTGGAGATTAGACAACATGCTTTTAAAGAATAACAGGGTCAAAGAAGAAATAAGAGATCAAAAGAAACATAGAAACAAATGAGAATGAAAATACATCTTATCAAAATTATTGGACTCCAGTAAAAACAGTAATAAGAGGGAAATTTATATTGTTACAGGCCTATCTCAAGAAAGAAGAAAAAGCCCAGATAACCAACCTCACGTTGATTTAAATAGACTGATCAACAGTAAAGAAATTAAATCGGTCATCCAAAACCTTCCCAAAAGCAAAAGTCCAGGACCAGATGGCTTCACTAGGGAATTCTACCAAACTTTCAAAGAGGATCTAAAATCTATCCTCCTCAAACTCTTCCAAAAAATTGAAGAAGAGGCAATACTCTCTAACTTTTACGAGACCGATATTACCCTGATACCAAAACCTGGTATGGATAACACACATAAAAGAAAATTACAGACCAATATCTCTGATGAATACAGATGTAAAAATCCTAAATAAAATCCTAGCAAATCTAATATAACAATACATTAAAAAGGTTATACATCACAATTAAGTGAGGTTTATCTCAGGGGCAAAAGATGGTTCAACATATGCAAATAGATCAATGTGTTACATCACATAAACAAAATAAAAGACAAAAATTATGTGATTATATCAACTGATGCAGACAAAGCATTTGACAAGATACAACATCCATTTATGATTAAAACACTTATTAAAGTGTGTATAGAAGGAAAATACCTTAGCGTAATAAAGGCCATATAAGACAGACACTTAGCTAATATCACAATTAACGGTGAAAACCTGAAGCCCTTCGCACTACATTCAGGAACAACACAGGGTTGTCCCCTATCACCACTGCTATTCAACATAGTATTGGAAGTCCTAGCCAGAGCAATCACGCAAGGGAAAGAGATTGTTTCTTTTAAACATAAAACTACTTGACATATAAGCCTTCTTCATAATTTGAGGACTCTGTCCACTGGATGACTAAAACTATGGTAGGAATCTACTGTACAACAGAAATGTCTATGTAGTCATATAGTAAAAAGATAAAAAATAAAAAAGTGAGCATAATTAGTTTTGAGAATTAAAAAAATATACCTCATTTTATTATAACATGTACGAAGTCCGACAATTAAGTTTGCGAACTCATCCTAGAAAAACTGCTATATACCTCATTGCTGAATATCACTATGGTC
>NW_017732471.1:29769-39679 GCF_001890085.2 Hipposideros armiger | reverse complement strand
AATGACACTTCATGAATTACAAATATTTCACAATATATAATTACATATTGTTTTTGTGATTAATCACCATGCTTTCATTATGTTCAATTTGTAACAATGAAAATACATCCTGCATATCAGATATTTACATTACGATTCATAACAGTAGCAAAATTACAGTTATAGAGTAGCAACGAAAATAATTTTATGGTTATGGGGGTCACCACAACATGAGGAACTGTATTAAGGGGTCGTGGCAGTAGGAAGGTTGAGACCCACTGTTCTAATGTATTCTTCATTTCAGTTATTGCATTCTTTACTTATGACTAGTTCTGTTTTATGTTTTCTGTCTCTATTTTAATATATCTTATATTTTTGTTGAAGTTCTCCCTGAGATCACTGAACATCATTATAACCAGTCTTTGGAACTCTTCATCTGGTAGACTGCTTCTCTCCATTGTGTTTAGTTCTTTTTCTGGAGCTTCATTTATTATTATTGTCATTATTATTATTATTATTATTATTATTATTATTATTTGGGACCTGTTTCTTTGTCTCCCCATTTTGGCTGTCTCCCTGTGTTTCTATGTATTAGGCAGGTCTTCTCTGTCTCCCTGTCTTTGTAGAGTGACCTTATGTAGTTGGTATACTGTGGGGTTCAGTGGTGCTATTTTCCTGGTTCCCTGAGCTGGGTACTCCAGATGTGTCCCTTGTATAGGTTGTGTGTGCCCTCCTGTTGCTGTTTGCATGTGAATGGGAAGGATTGATTGTGAGAACTGATCGGTTGTGAGAACTGGCCATGACTACAGTGGAGGAGCTATTGTTCAAGGGCTAATACGACAGAGCAAGATTCATTTCAGCAGGGCTCTGGTGCCTGCCCACTGTGCCCTTTAAGTATGCTGTCCTTGGGGGCAAATGGGTTTTGCTCCAGTTGTATGAGGCTGGCCACCAGGTGTGCCAACTCCAGAGCCTCCTGGGAAGGACCCCACCACAAGCCAAGTTTAGCCACAGCCTGTGCCCTGCCCAGGGCCATCTGGCATGAACCACAAAGCAATCAGCAGATGACCGCCATCCACACTGGGTTTGAAGGTGCCTCTAGAGGCTGAACAACGACCAAGACTGGCTGTTGCTAGTGTGAGGCTTGGGGCAGCTCAGCCAGAGATATAGGACATGCTGAAACCAGATGATTGGGTTTTATAAACCTTGGGAGATTTTAGGGAAGTCTACAGCATAAATCAAGACAGGCTTTTTATGTGGAGAAGTGACTGGAAGTGGCTTATGTGTGCCCGAAAGTTGGGTGGGATGGGATCCCAGGGAATAAGGGTGAATGAATAGTGTTAGCCAGGTTGACGGAGACACAGATATGGCAACCACCTGCATCTGCATGCTGGGGTGGTGGAGGGCTCCACAAAGGAACAATGGCTTCTGCCAAATTCCCTGTCCAGGAGAAAGCTGCCCCTCCAGCCCTCACTCTGAGCCAGACAATGCTATTCCTCCCCATGTGTCCCTGGTGTTTTTTGAGGTGCTGCACCAGTGCTGAAGCTCAGAGAGAGTGAGNCACACACACACACACACACACACACACAGAGTTTTATCTTCCCTTGATTCATAGCACTCATTAGCTCCTAATCATTTTTGCGCTTCTCTACAAAACGACTTCTGAGGCATTTCCCACACCTGCTCTATCCCTGCACCACACGCTTAGTCACAGATCAACCCATTTCAGTACAAATTTCATTCTTTCTAGGAGATACACTGAAACAACTATGAGGTCACACAGACCTCCAATGGGTAGTTTCTTTTTTTAAATGCAGTGAGATTGTCTCAATGTACTATGTAAAACCTTGCTCTGATTGAGGTTCTGTATCCTACAGTGAAGTCTAAGCTGCTCATCAGAACCCAGAAGTCAAGTCTGGTACTTGCCTTCTCTCGTGCATCTCATCTCATCTCATCTCATCTCATTTCCTGCTTCCACTTGCTCACTAAGAGCCGCCCACTGACGTCCACTGTGCTTCAAACTCTTAGAATTAGGGGGGGGGGGCAGTTCATGTTATTACCAAGGATGCAATGGCTCTCATTTCACTCTATATTTTTTCATCTAATTATCTAAACATAGGAAGATTTGGTGCAATTTCTTTTTTTATCTTTCAATTTCTTATTATATTTTAACCTTAGAGGGCTGCCACAGGCATTTTATAGCAATTTGCTTCACACTTGCAAGTGGGAAAGAGCCAAACCAACCCCATGAAAAGAATTGTGTTAGTGAGATTTAAACTAGAACTGAACTATTTCAAATTCAGAGAGCATATACGATTTTTGATAAAGTAAATTAAGCAATATTATTTTCTATAAATGACATTTAAAGAAATAGAGGCTGATGATGATGATGACATTATTTCTATCCTGACTCTTCCAGTGTTGAGTAATAATTTACGAGGAATAAAATCTTTCTATGAGTTTTGTGAAAGACAGTGAAGTACCTCGTATTTGGGAAGACACATTTTCGGTTAATGATTGGAAAGGATGGGAGCTGATCCCCTTGATGTCAGCACTGAGATGCCCACAGTAAATGTAACCCCTGGACAAGAGCATTTACAAGAAAGAGAGAAAGCTTCTTGTCCTGATTAGTGGGAAACCACACAATCCTGCACAACTATTTTTTTCTCCTGGGTGGGAGGACTTAGTGGAAAGATTGATACACTTGAATCTTGTAAGTGTCTATTTTAAGCCCTGACTCAGCCAGTTTTTAGCTATGCTTTGTGACTTTGGATATCAATTCTCTGATCTTCAGATGTTTTATCTAGAAAAAACTAGAAAAACAATGCATACATTATAACTCTCAGTTGCTTAATAGAAAGATAATGCAAAACATCAGTAAACATACCTAGTAAGATAGCACCATATAAACATAAATCATTTTCCTTTACTAACAGTGTATGAGTGGCCAATGTTCTTTGTTCTTGCTGGTCCAACACTATTGGATGATGTGGCAGGTACTGTGCTTAGCTCGGAGAGGATATCATATCAGATATCCTCTGGGTTTTTTGGTGTGGAGATTGAGAATAGAGGCACTGATACACTTCCCCTTGGCTGTTGTGTGCAGAGGCCTGTAGCTGGTGTATTAAATTAAGAATATAGAGATTATGACCAGCTGAGTGACGAGGCACAAGCCACCCCCACTCCATAGGGTCAGCAGGTGGCTCCTGCAGCATCCAAGTTCCCACTTTGGGCAAATGAAAACCCCAGGGTCATTTTAATTGAAGACATAGTTTCAATACACTCACACAAAAGGAAATAAAGTCACAAGATTTACTACCTCCAGATCCCAGATGCGGGGAAGCGGCTCAAGTAGCCAGTATGAGGGCAGTTCTCAGTCCCAGGTCATGAGCAAGCGAGAGATAGAGAGCAAGGGAGCAGGCATTTATTACTTATAAGGTGTTTGGGGTGGGGGCCACTCACTTTTCTCAGGCGCAACTCTAAGTGGTCATTTTAAAAGGATCTCGGGGAAAAGCAAAGTAGGAACTTGCGGTGGGAATCCTGAGCTCAAGTTCTTCTCTAAATGTCCAGGCTTGGCGTGAGCAGTGTTGTCATACTGTGAAATGCCTAGGCAGCATCTCAAAATAGCTATTTTTCTCATCGTAGCTTTACTATAAATTCTGTGGCAAGCATAGAAAATGTCTATCTGGGATCAAGAACCCCTTTATTATTTGGGTAGATATGGTTTTCAGATCTCTCTCGCTTTTAAAAATTGAAGTATAGTTGCTATACAATGTTATATTAGTTATTTTCAGGTGCACAATATAGTGATTTGATACCTCCATATCCTGCAATGTGATCACCCCACTACTTCTAGTAATCATCTGTCGCTGTGCAAACTTGTCACAGCATTATTGATTATATTACCCTTCACCTTTTCAACAACTCTCCCACCCCTTCCCCTCTGCTCTCTGTTTCTTTGAGTTTGTTTTTATCTTGTTTTATTTGTTTTTGTTTTTTTTTTAGATTTTACATGTAAGTGAAACCATATGGTATTTGTCTTTATTTCACTTACCGTATAGCCTCTAGGTCCATCCATATTGTTGCAAATAGCAAGATTCATTCTTCTTATTGCTGTGTAATATTCCATTGTAGATAGATAGGCAGATAGATAGATGATAGATGATAGATAGATAGATAGATAGATAGATAGATAGATAGATAGATAGATAGAGATATACATAGATCTATCTATATGTATCACATCTTCTTTGTCCATTCATCTCTCAATGGACACTTAAGTTGCTTCCATACCTTGGCTATTGTAAGTAATGCTGCAATGAACATAGGGATACATATATCTTTTCAAATTAGTGTTTTCATTTTCTTGAGATAAATACCCAGAAGTGGAATTCCTGGGTCATGGAGAAAATATGTTTTTAGTTTTTTGAGGAATGTCCATACTGTTTTCCATAGTGGCTGCTCCAATTTACTGTCCCACCAACAATGCACAAGGGTTCCCTTTTCTGCACATTCTTACCAACATATGTTACAGATGTCTCCAGTGAAGGTGAGGATAGTCCTGAATTTCAAACCTTTATACCATTTTAAGCTGGTAGGAAGTCTACACATGCATACAGATGTTACCTTATAACTGTAAATGAATTACTTTCTGTGTCAGAGTTACATAACCAAATTTCTTCTGAATTTCATTTTGATGCAGGCAGCCAGGCTGTCATCTAACATATAGTGAAGAAAACAGAAAATTACCAAATTGCAGTCCTTCAGTATAAAATAATGAATAGTATGACATTGCTTATTTTCCTATCCCGGGTTTACCAATCTAAAAGCATCATTATAAAATGAATTCGTCAAGCAGAGACTTATCACCTTGTTATAAATTCCTTTATTTCATTTTTCTGTGCAACCCATTCTCAAGTTGCACTGTATGTATTATTCCTGTATCATATGACTGCATTGCATTTTCTCTGCCTCCATTGTCTTGGTTTCTGCCCAAACCACCATCATCTCTCATCTAGTCTATTAGATGAGAAGATGAGGCTAATAATATCCTAACCAGTCTAACTGCATGTTTTCTTGTTTCTGTGTAATTCAATATCCATTAATAGTCAGAATTATATATTTTTAAACATGGGGAGTCCCACGGATCTTCTCCACAGAGACACAACCATAACGGGTGAAAATTTAAAAATAAAACAAATAAAAATCATTTAAAGGAAACCACTATAAAATAAATATTATTAAATAAATATCAAAAGAACTATTAATGATAGTTAAGGAAAAAAATCATTTCATGTAAAATGCTCACTCCAACCAAGAAGGAAAAACAAGAGGACAATTAAAAAAAAAACAGAAAGAACAGGTACAACTTTAGAAAAGAGTTATAAACATGATAGATCTTAATCCAAGTACATGTATAATCACTTTCAAAGTGAATGATTGTGAGAATTCAGCTACGTTCCTCCATGGTATTGCTGCTTTAGCATACATTTTGTTTGGTTAATCCTGGTGTATGGGCCTTGAACTGACATTAGCCTCCTTGTGTAAGCACATGCTCTGAATAACAGCCCTCAGAGTCACAGGCAAATGTGACTTTCTGATGTATCTCCTCCAGCTCTCCTTCTGATAAACACCCCCCTCCACCTCCCAGGGCCTATTTTTATGTACCCCTAGGTGAGACTTTCTGCAGTTTATCAAACCCTGCTCTTTTGGTTTGAATTGACCAATCCAGCATATGACAAAACAAAATGCATTTGTACTTTTCTTAATTCCTGAATGATATATATATATATATATATATATATATATATATATATATATATATATACATATATATATGAACTTTATTCTTTAAAACTGTGGGTAAAACAATAGAATAGAATAAAACTTAGGAAATCTTATAGCTTTGTTTTTCTAAAAGCTGCAATCGTTTTTTTTTTTTTTTGGCAAAGTTAATTTTGACAAATATCAATGGATAAGAACCCCTCTTGTTAAGTGGCAGACACATCTGAATTTTTCTCGGGTATAGTTTCATTGCCACAACTGGGGACAAAGGGAAAAAAAGAATGAATCCTACATATGTGCATCTTGATGTTCCCTAAGAGATGGAGAATTTAATTATGCTGATCTAATTATGCCCAAATCTAGTTTGTCTGATTTGATTACAACAGAATTTAGGTTTTGTGTAAGGTTACTGCTGAATCGGGACTACTCTAATTTCTGCCAAATCTAGTTTACTTGCTCTTTTCATGACCAAAATTATCTAGCTTATAGCTACAACAAAATTAACATTTTGTTACACAGGGTATTTATCTGCATAATTCCTCTACCCGAAAAGCAAGAAAATATAATTAAAAACTTAAAGAGATGATTGGAATGAGCAGAAATGGTTCTGGATTTATAGAAGGCAGCATAAGAATTTCCATGTTTTACACATAAGGGAAAAGTAGTCACTATTTGAAATGTAACTAACTCCCTAATAGTGCTGTGTATGTTTACATCACTGAGACCCAGAGAACCTTCCCATTTGGAGGAAAGTTATATTGTTGTTAGAAACAGGCGTTGGCACATTGGGAAAGATAAACACAATGATTTTTCAATGCAGGCTTAATTTCTCCAGATCACGAGGATGTATGATTAGCCTGGGGACCTAGAGGCCCATTTAGTAGTCTCAACTCACAGTTTCTTGAGTTGCTGTCTACTTTCTCTGGGGAGAAGGTAAAAGCTAGGCAAAACATCTCCAGATTGTATATTTTCTCAAGAAAACAATCGCTGCCGTTTATTTAAGGAGGCTCTGGAAAATCCCTTGCATATTGTCACTTCAGCTTTCAGGAAGCGGCAAGAAGGCTGAGAGCTGTGCAGGTTCAATTTATGGTATCACGAGAGTAATAATTATGCCTCAGATGGGTGTGAGGCTTTTTGAGAAAGCTAATGTTGCAGAAGTAGTGAGTTGTAAATAATATATAAGAAGGACTTAGAAAAATAAATTGAATTTCACGAAATAGACAAAATTATTTTTTTCCTCTTGTGATTTAGAAGCTGATAGCTCATATTTGTGTCTGTGACATTTGAGTAAACTGCTCTCAAAACAAGCAGACGAACCATCACTGATGTAGAATGTGGTATTATGGCCACCTACCATTACAGGGGACAAATTAATCATTAAAATACTTTGCTTTGTATTAATTTTTTTTATTTTTTGAAAAAAATTCTATATATTTCCCCCTTCCAACTGTTAATGAAAATTGGTCATAAGGAAAGGCTTCAAACTGAAATATTCAAGCCAAAAACCTAGCACAACAAATTGGAACAAACACACCAATGCTAAACTCAAGGTCCTCGTGAAAACTAATGCTAAAATATACTCAATGCATTCAATTTTCCTGTAGTTTCTACATTTTTTGTAGGAATAGTAATTTATTTGGAAACCATATATTTTCTGTAGGCAGATAAGCTACAGGACATAAGATAGCTGTAACTATAGGATGAAATTCGATACTTAAATTAACCAATAAAGCTTATCCATGTTTACTCTTTTTTTAGGATTTTATTAAAATATACTAACAAACAGCATTATATTAGATCAGGTGTACACTGTAGTTTTATGACATTCATATACATAAACAAGGGATCACCATGAGAAGTCCAGCAATCATCTGGCTCCATACCACGCTATCACAATATTATTGACTATATTCTCTATGCTGTACATTACATCCCCATGACTTATCTGTTTTATACCTGGAAATTTGAATCTCATTCCTCTTCACCTTTTTCCTCCTTTTAAAAATTTTTCAATTAGAGTTGACATTCAATATTGTGTTATCTTAATTTCAGGTGTGCAGAATAGTGGTTAGACATTTATAGAATTTAAGAAGTGATCTCCTGACTAGTTTAGTATGCATAGATATTACCATATTATTGACTATATTCCCTATGCTTTAGTTTACATCACCATGACTTTTTGTCTTCTTAATGCCTTCACCTTTTACCCTGCCCCCCAAACTTCTCCCATCTATCACCCCAACAAATCTAGTTATTCATCTGACACCATCCTATTACAACATTATTGACTATATTCCTTATGCTATACCCTACATTCTTATGACTACTTTGTAACAATCAATTTGTATTTCTTAATCCCTTCCCCTTTCCACCCATTCCCAGCCCCTCGTCCATCTGGCAACCATCGAAATGCTCTCTGTATCTACGAGTTTGTTTCTGTTTGTTTGTTTCTTTATTTTGTTCTTTACATTCCATATATAAGTGAAATCACACAGCGTCTGTCTTCCACCCCTTTACAGACAATACTCAGCACAGTATCCTCCAGGTCCATCAATGCCGCCACGGATGGCAAGAACCCATTCTCTTCCATGACCAAGCAATATTCCATTGTACATATGTATCTCCCACTCTTTATGCTTTCATCCATTGACAAGACACCGAGAATGCCTCCATATCTTGGCTGCTGTAAGCTATGCTGCAGTGAACATATGGATGCACAAGCCCCCTCAAAACCCTTTTGGGTTTCTTCATGTAAATATCCAGAGGTGAGATTACTGGATCCTTACTTGTCACTTGCTATAGCCTTTGTGTTAAAGTCTATTTTGTCTGGTATAAGTATTGCTACCCTGACTTTTCGTTTGTTTCCATTTTCATGAAATATCTTTTTTCCTGTCCCTTTACTTTCAGTCTATGTATATCTTTTGATCCGAAGTGAGTCTCTTGTAGTTAGAATATGTAAGAGTCTTATTTTGTTATGCATTCATTTCTCCTCCTCATCTTTTGATTGGAACATTTAATTCATTTACATTGAAAGTGATTAGTAATAGATATGTAGTTATTGCCATTTTATTATTCTTATTCATACTTGTGATTATTTTATTTTTTAAATTTTTTTATAATTTTTTAAAAATCTTAAGTCTCTCTAAGATTCCTTGTAATACTGGTTTGGTGGAGATGAACTCCTTTAGCTTTTCCTTGTCTGGGAAGCATCTTTATGTGTCCTTTGATTTTAAATCATAGCTTTGCTGGGTAGCGTCCTCTTCATTGTATGTCCTAACTTTTCATCATGTTGAATATTTCCTGTCATGCCCTTCTGGCCTGCAAAGTTTCTGTGGAGAAATCTGCTGACAGTCTTATGGGAGCACCTGTCTCTTGTTGATTTTAGGAGTCTCTCTTTGTCGTTAACCGTTGGCATTTTAATTATGATGTATCTTAGTGTGTGGGCCTCTTTAGGTTCATCTTGTTTGGGACTCTCTGTGATTCCTGGTCTTGAATATCCATTTCCTTTGTCAAGTTAGGGAAGTTTTCAGTCATTATTTCTTCAAATGTTTCTCAATTCCTTTTTTTCTTCTACTGGTAGTCCTATGATGCAAATGTTGGTATACTTATGTTGTCCCAGAGGCTACTTAAACTGTCTTCATTTTGGGGGGAGGGAGTATTCGTCTTTTCTTTTTGCTGTCTGATTGTTTTTTTCTGCTACCTTCTCTTTTAAATTGCTGATTCTATCCTCTGCTTCATCTAATCTATTGTTGCTTTCTTCTAATGCAGCGGTTCTCAACCTGTGGGTTGTGACCCCTTCGGGGGTCGAATGACCCTTTCACAGGGGTTGCCTAAGACCATCGGAAGACATATATTTTCAATGGTCTTAGGAACCGAGACACCGCTCCTCTATCGTCTCCAGGCGGGTTCACTCACATGCAGATACGCCCACATACAGTACCCGGCATGATGACATCATCACGCCAACCCCATTACATACACCCCATACAAATACAGATGTATGTGACAGGGTTGGCGCCATAATGTACTTATGCGGACCAGTCACACATGTGTAGAGAGTAGCTACTGTGTAGAAAGCAGCTGCTGTGTTGAAAGCAGCAGTATTGGAGGTAAAATGACACTTCATGAATTACAAATATTTCACAATATA
>NW_017732471.1:25716-27994 GCF_001890085.2 Hipposideros armiger | reverse complement strand
GTGGAACCAGCCTGCCACATCTTTGCCCCTCCTGCCAGTCTCAAGCTGGCTGCTTCTGTATGTCCTTAGTTGTAGGACTTTGATTTAGCTAGACTTCAGGTAATTCACAATGATGGTTATTCTGTAGTTTAGTTGTCATTTTGATGTGGTTGTGAGAGGTGGTGAGCACAGTGTTGACCTACTCTGCCATCTTGACCAGCTGTATTAATTTTCTAAGAAACAGTAGCATAATTAATACAAACATAAAATTAAAAGCAAAAGGTAGGGAAGAACTAGAAAAAAGAAAGAAAAAGTAATGGAAGGAAAGTAGGAAAAAAAGAAAGGAAGGAAGGAAGAATAAAGGAAAGATAATCTCTTCAATACAGAACAAAAATCACATAGTGTTTGCCTTACCATGAATATAAATAAGCTTTATTAAGTAAAATTCCCAAACTTGACAATTAACTCTCCATACTAAACATCTCAATAGTGCTCAGGAATAGAGAAGTATGCTCATATGTATAATTAGTCATGTTATTTGACAAGCAAATACTGCACATAACATGTTAGGAAATCAGGTTGGAATACAAAAGAACTAACTGCATGGAATTTCCTCTCAACTAGGTGAGGATTTGTCTATTATCCCCAGGAAAGTGTGGCCATAACTGGAAGGAACAAACAACTGTAAACAAGTAATTCAGTCTACCATAGTGCCCGTCTTATGGTGATGTAAGTTGAAAGAGCCACTCAACATGTCTCTGGAAATTTTGTTATAAACCTTTGCCCTTGAGACACTGGGTCAATTTAGGTGTTTTTTGTTTGTTTGTTAGTTTTTTTATGATAACCTCATGACCTCAAGAGAGATTACATTCATACATTCATATCTAGTTTGGAGCTAGACTAACTGAAATATTTTCAAGACATTTTTCAAGACATCCAAAATGAAAACTCATTAAGAAGCATTCAAAATAAATGTAGTATGTTGCAATCCGTTAGACAAAAAATGTTACTTTTATGGGGTGATTTTAAATCTGTGTACAATTGAGCTTCATTGTTCAGTGGATATTTTTAGATCTGATATAAGTAGGAAGCCAAAGGTGGTTTTGGAGGCCTTTCTCTGAACGTATTTTTTTTGTTATTGCTATTTACAGTAAATGATAAGAATAGTTTATTTTAACTTTTTTACATGATGCCCTCTGCTAAGTGCTTCACTTTTGCTGTGTAATTTAATCCTCCAGGTAACTCTATGAGGCAGAACTCTCTTCTGTGCAGGTGTGTAAAGCACAGGAAATTGCGTATCAGTGAGGCTATGTAACTGGACCAAACTGCATTTGTTTGATTCCAAATTTCCTCCTTTTAAACATTGCTTTATTTTAAATGTTATTATATGTCAAGTTGTTTGAAAATGTGGAGCACATGGCTTAAAATGGTGAATTCAGTTTTAATAAAAAGCTAATGGCTAAAATAAAATGTATACAGAGAAACAAGTGGGATCCAAAAAAAACACTTGGAAGTTCCAAAAGTGAGGTGGTTTTTATGGTATATGCTTGGAAATGAGAATCAATCAATCATAAAAGTAAAATTATTTAAGGCAAATGCAAATATAACAGAACCCATTGTTTTAAATGAAACCTGCTGATGATAGCCAAGTGTCTGTCATGGTGAGAGCATAAGATGATATGATTTGAGGCTATTCCACTGTCTGAGTGCTTCTGGCCGAGCAGGCACTACAAAGACAATAGTCATTACCGAGGCCAATTAAGTCTGACATATTCTTCTCTCTGGAGCATTAGAACCTTGCTTTGGAAGAATATGGATGGAGTTGGAAGGTACAGGGAAAGTGTTTGGTTCATAAGAAATCATTTTTATGTGAACTTTCAACTAAATTGTGGTATAAAAGTTTCCACTTCTTAATATAATCCATAAATTTTTGTGAAAATATTTGGGGAGCAGACAGACTTTTCAATGTAAATATTGATTCTCATATTTTGTTTGCCAATATAGATTTCCAAGTATACATGTAAATGTGACATTCAGAGATTTTTTTTTCTTTTTTGCCAGACGGAGAACAATATTTCTTTATGAAACTGCATGGAATACTATTTAAATGCCTACACCAGCAGTCTTGCGTTATATGGAATTTAATCTTTTGTGCAAAACACTTTGAAATGCTCAAGGCGATATCTGTTGCAACTATAAATGAGATAAACTGCCAACTTTTCAATAATGAAACTTGTATTTATCATTAGTGATAGTTACATTATACATTTACATAGTAAATATAATTAATAATATATTA
>NW_017732471.1:16279-20371 GCF_001890085.2 Hipposideros armiger | reverse complement strand
AGAAGATCAGCACATGGATATGTGGGGAGAAACTTCTTAGGCAGAGGAAACAATAACAAAATCCCCGAGGTCCTTTATGTTTATTGTGTTTAAGGAACAGAAAGGTACCAGTGGGTCATAGAATTTGTCAACTTCTAACAAATCCACATTACTTTTTGAAAGCCAGGGTTACTTTCTGTTACATCTGTCAGAAAGTGTCTTTTCTGATGTTAAAGGCAACATGTAAAGATGTGGAGATAAGTCTTTGAGAGTTTAAATTTGTTTTAACAATGTAGAGCCTGCTTTCTGGAACAACTTATATTTTACCTGTGATTATTTGTGTACATGTAACTATTCATATAATTAACTATTCTCCTATCTATCTATCTATCTATCTATCTATCTATCTATCTATCATCTATCATCTATCATCAAGCTATCATTTTCTGATACCTTCAAATTATGACATATTTAAGTTCTTTTCTATTTTGTGTTGTAAGATGGCACCTACTGGTGACATTTAAAATTGCTGTCAAAGTAAATAACCAGAAGAAATACAAAAGAAATCCCTATTTTTAACCATGCAAACCAGTGTGGAAACAATAAATCTATCAGAAGAGTTCAAGGATATTATGAAGTGAAGAAGATTTTGGTAAACTCAGGATGAATGTCAGAGTCTTTTGTGCTTTACATTCAATTTACAACTTTAGCTTTTTTGTTAAGACAAGGCATTGCAAATTTCACACCTTTCTCTCTAGAACCACTGAAAGGAATTACTTCAGCCCATAGTTCTTTTTTTCTCTGTGTCTTAAAGATCTGATTATTATCTGGGTAACTCTTACAATAATAACATAGGAAGGCCCAATAAAAAATATGGAATATTTTACCTACTATTATATAGTTTCTGGAATTTACCTGAACCTGAATCAAATGGGTGAGATCTATGCATAAAAACAATAACAAAGACAAAATTGCAACTATCAGGATTAATGGAACAATGAAATAATTAGGAAAGAAAAATTAAAATTAGCTTTTATTGGAAATTTCAGGGAAAAGTACATGGAGAATGTTACATTTATAGAGGGCATTGAACATGAATTTAATATTAATAAAATGTAATCTAAATTAAAAAATAATAATAATAAAAAGAGGTGGACTTAATAGAGTCCTCCAAAACATGAAGAGCAAAGGAGTAGAAAAATGGACAAATTCAGCAAGACTGTGTGAGGTTTGCTGTGGCTGGAATAGGTTTTCTTAAGGGCTGAGTGGGGACTAAAAATAGTGAGCCTTATTTTGTCAATAGAGAAGAACTTATAGTCAGAGAAATTCGATGTTTGTTCATGGGCCTGTATAGCAAGGAGAGATGGGTATTAACAGTTTTTGGAGTAGTATATAAGTTACACTATTTGTCTCAAAAAATATTGCTAAAGATAAGAACTGAGGTATTGACAATGCTTATTTAAGATCGATATGAAAAATTCATTAGGAATATTTATTTGATAGGCCTTTACAATTAATTCTATGTTGGCAGTGATGAGGAAGGAGACATCCAATGTGACTCTAGATTTTTATCTGGTGAAATGTTGATTCAAATAACTGAAAGTTTTAACAGACAAATTATAGTGTGTGATCAGAAGAATTTCAGAATAAAATTTGGGAATAACAATTTAGAACTCCCATGGAAAAACAAAGTGAAATTGTCTACCACACAGTTAGAAACATACATAACATACATGTGGAATCTAGAAGAATAAGCAAAGATGATAAATATCGGGGAGTTAACATATATGCAACAAATTTTGTTCCATGTGGGAAAAAAAAGGGAAAAATTAATAATGCAGCAAAGTAAAAGAACAAGCACTGAGTTTCGGGTAATAATTGCCATTGTTTTTCCTTATGAGAAAAGTGGAGCTATGAATTAAACAAAGAAGTTAAGAGAAGCAGAAAAGTACTATGAAAGAGAAAAATAATGTAAATCAATGGAAAGCATTTTCTACATGGAGGATTCTCCTTAATCTTATTATTCATAGAATTGGTCACANTAAAATATTACACTTAAAGGCATTCGATAACGATTTCTTGAATAAATATGTTACGTAAGAAAAAATTAGGTGAGAAAAATCAAATCAATTTTAGAGGTTTCTTCGTATACAATCATCATACTTATTCATGTGACATCTTCATTTTGGGTACTTTCATATTCAATTTACATAGCATTTTAAATCTGATGGCTTTTTTAATCTTACTGCTTTTCATTCAATTTGATTATGATCTGTCAGTGATACAGGGCTGGGCTTTTTTGGGATGGGTAATTTATCTTACGTATCCAAATGAAAAAGATTAACTTATGAGCAGCATTGGAGGAGCCATATTCAGTTAACAAGTCCCAGATGCTGACTTGTTTGACAAAACATGTCACAAGTCAATAGCTCAAAAATTGAGGTGCTTCGAAAGCACATAAGGATGTGGAAAAGACACAAAAGAAGTGGAACTAAAGTGGGCATGTTTAGAGCTTTGGCTTAATTAGAACCGGGATGCAAAAACATATTTTGAATATTCATGGGCCTGAAAGTTTAAGGATATGACACACAACACATGACATGATGCCAGTATGTGCTACTGTGAAGAAAGCACCTGTTAGGCAAGAGTACTTGTCTGTAGAAATTTAGTCATGTTTGAAGAGGCTCTTTAAAACAATGGCTCAGTGTGATAATTTTACAAATGTAATAGTAAATGTATATATACACACATTTGCATACATGTCAATTCTGAAGGGAAAGCCAGCATGTTGGAAGCTCAGGTAAGAGTAGATGTAATCTTCAGTCTAACATCCACAAGGCAGGCCAGGTAGGTGGAAAACTCAGACATGCACAAAAGGTTTGTGTTGTGTTGCAATATTAAAAAGTCCATCTTCTTTGGGAAACTTCAGTTTTTGCTCTTAAAGTTTTCAACTTATTTCATGAGACCCATCCACATTAGGGAGGGTAATCTTCTTTATTTAATGTGTCCTGATTTAAATGTTGACCACATCTAAAAAAACATCTTCACAGTAACATCTATGCTGGTATTTGACCAAACAACTGGGCACCATAGATTAGTCATGGTGTTACAGAAATTAACCATTACACAGACAAATGAGCTAGGAGAATTAATATGAATAGTTATGCTTCTTGGCAAGACCCAAAAACTTACTGAAAAGCAAAGTCTCAATCTTCTTAGAATAAGGGCTCATTTTTCATGGGCTAATGGAAATATTACTCCTTAATTGAGATCCTAGTACAGATGAAGTGCATAGTGTTTCTCTATCCCACTATTACAATACTATTTGTGTTAATTACACTGCATTTGCACATTCTTTCTGTGGTATTCTTTAAATTTATTTTGTTGTCCACTCATGACAACATATCTAATCTTTCTAACTTCAGAAAATGTTACATATTTCTCTAATGTTATCAAGTGCCAAGATTTTAAAACACTGAGATTAGGTTTTCAGTTTTTTTAAATATAAATAATTTCAATTATTTATTCATACAATGATACAGATACATCTAAAATGTGTCAAGTGTCAGGTTCTATGCTCAAAGTTCACATGCAAATATGATAATGCAGAATTGATAGTTGAACGACAATATCAAAGAACTGCATTTTAAGACCCTGAGATGGACACAATATTAAAAGCAATTATGTAATATTAATACAAATCTTAAAAATTACCGCAAAATAAGAATTATCACTCTTCTATCTCTAAACACAGAAACGTTGATTTATGTGAGCCACTATGATCCACAGAAAGTTCATAGATCAAAATATCATCAAAATTATGTTAGTATATATTTCAGCCAATCAAATTACATAAAACTTACCTCAGCCAAGCTATAGCTTGATCAATTATACTTCTTTAACTTCCTTAGGTGTAGATTTTCACTATAAAATCCATTTAAGGAATCATACAAAGGATTGGTATGGGAATGAGTGTTTTAAGAAAACTAGTGATTATGGTGTTTCTAACATCCAATTTTGATCTGAGGAAAGCACTGGCATTTGAAGTTTGTTAGAAATATTTTATAGTCACATTCTATAGTTATGGAAGCCCCTTTCTTTTCATATGTGATG
>NW_017732471.1:9107-11809 GCF_001890085.2 Hipposideros armiger | reverse complement strand
TATGTGATCTGCTTCCTTTAATCTCCATTGTTCCGGTGAGAAATCAGTTTCTAAAGGAGGATATCTTATACTTGCATGTCACTTTCTTCTGCTGTTTTAAGATTCTCTTTTGGTCTTTGTCTTCATAATTTGACTAAAAATGTGTATCAGTGTGTCTCTTTGAGTTCATCCTGCTTAGAGTTCATTAACCATCTTGCATATATAGATTCACATCCTTCATCAAATTTGGGGAATTTTTAGCCTTTATTTGTTCAGATATTCTTCCTGCCCCCTTTTCTCTCATTGCTGCTTCTGGGATTTCAGTAAGGAATACGGTGGCCGGCTTGAGGATGCTTCACAGGTCCCTCTGCTTGATTCATTTTTTTTTTCAGTTTTTCTTCCTGTTCCTCACACTGTGTAATTTCAGTTGTCCTATTATCATAGTCACTGATTTTTCTCTTGTATCTACTCAAATCTGTGATTGAACCCCTCTAGTGAACTTTTTGTTATTGCACTTATCAATTCCAGAATTTCTATTTAATGTCTTTATTTAATTTCTTTTTATTGACATGTTTATTTAGTTCATACATTGTTTTCCTGGTCTCCTTTTGTTCTTTTCCATGGTTCCCTTTATCACTGAGTATATTTATGATAGTTGACTTAAAGTCTTTGTCAAGTAAGGTCAAAGTCTGGGCTTTCCGTGGGATCCTTTCTGTCATTTTTATTTTTCCCTTTGAATGAACCACACTTTCTTATTTCTTTGCATGCTTTGTGATTTTTTTAATTGCAAATTGAAGATTAGAATATTTTACTATAGTAGCTCTGGAAGTTAAATTCTCCCCTCCCCTGGGTTTTATTGTCCTTGATCGTTAAAGGCTTAGCTTGTGTCCTACCAGTATTTTGGCTGACATTTTGTTGTTTTACAAAACATTTTTTAAGTTGTCTTTTATTGATTCAGCTTTCACTTTGTTGCTGAAAGAATCTGACTATTTTCCAGAATTCTGACTAGGGTTTAGATGGTTTCTTTTTCTTTCTTCTTTTCTTAAATTAAATTTATTGGTGTGACATTGGTTAGTAAAATTATATAGGTTTCAAGAGTACAAGTCTATAGCATATCATCTATATATTGCATTCTGTGTTCCACACCCTAAGATTTCTCCTCCCATCAACATATTTTTGACACCTTCACCCTCTTCTACTTTCCCGTTTCCCCCTTCCGCTTTGGTAGCCACTAAGCTGTGGGTCTTTAGATTTTTTTCTTTCTTTTTTTTTAATGTTTATGTGGATACACTGGAGTTCGGAGCTGCCAACTCTCTATTTTGCTGGTATCATTCCCCAGAGCCTTCTTGTGTAGTCAATCAATTTTTCTTCCCTGAAATGGTATGTAGAATTTTATTTGTTCATAGTTTTATATCATTACTAATGTTTTCTCAGCATAGGCCAAAAATTATAGAACAGTTGCAATTATGTTCAAATTATAATTGTATTCTTAGATAATGATTTATAATAACAGATTTACAAATTAGAGTTAAATTAAATGGGTAAGTTTAGTTTATACAATTATTTCTTAAAGGCTCAACTTTCTGACTCCAATCAAATATTGCTTTATTTTATAATTATATATTTTGTATTATCAAAGTCATGATTTGACGCCAAAATACAGTTAATTTATTTCTACATGAAATATAATACTGCCTTTTTTTTTNCATTTTTTATATATACAATTCACTACCATTAATTACATTCACAATGTCATGCAACTATCACCACTATCCAGTTTCAAAATATTTTATCACCCCAAACAGAAACTCTATACCCATTAGGCAATAATTTCTTACTCCTTTAACCTCTAATCTATCTTCTCTCATAATAAATGTTTGCATTTGAGATATATCATATAAGTGAAGTCAAGCATCTCTCCTTTTATGTCTGGCTTATTTCACTTAGTAAATTAATTTCAGGGTATGTCCATGTTGTAGCATGTATTCAAATGTCATTTCTTTTTATGGCTGAATATTAATCTATTGTATGCGTATACCTCATTTTCTTTACCTGTTAATGGATGTTTGTGTTGTTGCCACTTTTTGGCATAGTAAATAATGCTGCTATGGATATCTTTATGCATATATTTGTATGTGTTTCCTGACATCAATTCTTTTGAGTATATACTTATGAGTGCAATTGCTGGGTCATACAATTCTATCTTTAACTTTTGAGAAACCACCAAACTGTTTTTCATAGCAGCTGCACAGACAATTTCCATATTTCTACCCACAATGTAGAAGGGTTGCAGTTTCTCCACATCAATGCCAACATTTATTTGCTTGTTTTTTTTTATAATAGCCATCCTAGTAGATGTAAAGTGGTACCTCATTGTGGTTTTGATTTGCATTTTCATAATAACTAATTGTGTTTTTCAATCTTTTTTACAAGCTCCTTGTATATTTTTAATTGTAGTGTTCATCTTTTTGTTGTTTAATTGAAGGGGTTCTTTATACATTCTGCATGTTAACCCCCTATCATGTATCTGATAGGCAAATGTTTTCTCCTATTCTGTGGGTTATTTTTCACTCTCTTTATAGTGTCTTTCATTGATGCAATTTTTTTTAATAATAATGAAAACAACTTATCTATTTTTTATTTAGTTCCTATGCTTTTTGTATTGTATTTAAAAATCATTGCCAAATTTACATCATGCAGATTTGTTCCTATGTTTATTTTGT
>NW_017732471.1:4916-6221 GCF_001890085.2 Hipposideros armiger | reverse complement strand
AAACAAACCAATGGAAAAAACAAAAACAAACCAGAATTAAACATTTTTAATCTAGAATCAGCCTAATTTAGATTTTTGATATCGTTATTCAAATTCCCTAATGTCTGCCTGAAAAATCCTTTTCTCATCGTAAATATTAAGGCCTCTGATATCTTGTTTTGATCCCGGGCTTTATTTATATTTTAAAATATATGATGCTGATTATCACTCAAGTGTATACATATGTCCTAACTCAACAAATTATATACACTAATTAATTGTATACATTGAGCGAAGCTTTTGCATACCAATTACACCTCAAGAAAGCTGGAGAAAAAAAAATCTGTTTGTTCAATTAATGAAATAACTGCATCCTTATAATTATATTTGAAATTGTATTAAAATTACCATTATAGAATCAGTATAATTACATGATTGAAGTAAGAAAATCTACAGTGAGGAGATGAATTTTCCAGATATAGATAACATCTGGTGAGAAAGCTCTTAGCCATAAACAAATTGTAAAAATGTATTTTCTTGAGGGAATATGAAGATGTTCAATAATTCTGTGTCATAGAAGGTGCATGTGGTTACTATAGCTGCAGATGAGATGAGGATATGTTTTTAAGGACAATTTACTCCCCAAAGGAAATGCCTAGATGATCCAATGCATACTGGAAAGCTTTTTAAATGTTAAAATAGGGGCTTATTATTATTCGATTTAACATTTATAAAGATCAAATTTCCAGCTTTATTGAAGATGACACTGACTGGAAAGGAGAGCAGGATCTGGGTCATAGAAAGACCAATTAGAAGTCTTTTCCAATATTCATGATAAAGCATAATGAATATTTAGACATGGGAAGTGAAGAGGACAAGGATATCTAAGATGTTCAATTAATCACACAGGTGTGAGGAATTCCTAATCAACCAGCAAGTTCAAAGATCGTTTATTTATTCATTCAGCAAATTAACTGAATTCCTACACTATGGTAGGCGCATGTTTAAACATTAAATCACAATTTTGAAAAAGACAAAATCTAAAGAATTACAGAGTTTATCTTCTATTGGGAATAGATACACACTCTGTGATGGTGTATTCCAGGCAGAGGGAACTCAAATCATAAAAGCATTAAAACTCATTGTGTTTTAAATACATTAGTTTGTAAACTGTATTTTACAAGTAGGCTGATTCCAAAGTACATGAGGCCAAAGGTACTATACAGGAATGAAAAAATGAAAGGCTATTAGGGGATGACTTTTTAAATCACTTACTAATTTATGCATCAGTATTGCAGAGGCATTGGGTACAGAGAAGTGAAAAAA
>NW_017732471.1:0-879 GCF_001890085.2 Hipposideros armiger | reverse complement strand
TGTATATACTGTAGATTATTTCATCTTTACAGACAAGTAATCAGAGAAAGGCAATACATAGCCCTCTTATCATAACATTAATTAATTCATTCCATTAGATTTGCATCTAGTATCTTTGACCTCCAAGGCTTGATTGTCACATTCATTGCAATGTTCAAGAACCTGTCAGCCAAAGTAAGAGAATCTGATGGACCCTTAACTACAGAAGGGAGTGATTACTGGAAATGCAATCTGTAATGTTTCAAAGTGTATTGATTTGAATTTACTTTCAATATTTTTTTTTCTGAAACCGAATGTATGGGCTTATTAAAATGCGTAATCATGAGTAAAACTTGAAGGCCTACTACCAATTACAGGCAACGTGTTCAGCTGGGAACTCTGCCATTCATCCAAATTACCTCCTGGTAAAACGACCTAACTAATTCTTTAAATTTCAAAACAGGAAAGCCCTGGGGAATGAATAAAGATTACTCTGTCTATAGAAAGAGACTACTTTATATTACCTCTCATGTAATGGATGATTGAAAATAAAATTTTCATTGCACCCTCACATAAATAGTTTGCCACTTTCCCTTACCTTCCCAGTTCATAATTATTGGGTTGTCGTAAAAGTCATGACATATTTTTTCTATGTTTTTCGTTGCAAAAATGCGTCCTCACTTTTCCAACAACCGAATAGTTGCAGATTCTTCAGGTACAATTGAATATCCACTCATTTTCTACCATATTATTTATTATGAAATATGTAGGACCACTATTTATGTCACATGGACTTGTTTCCTATTATGCCACAAATAGGTTAGAATTCCAGGGGAATATCAGTTATTACCTTCCTGGGTTTACACATATGATATTTCTCTGGATATGTGTTCAGAGCCC
>NW_017732470.1:448270-448982 GCF_001890085.2 Hipposideros armiger | reverse complement strand
CCTATGTTGAATAGCAGTGGTGATAGGGGACAGCCCTGTCGTGTTCCTGAACATACAGCAAAGGGCTTCAGTTTTTCACTGTTATGATATTAGCTGAGGGTTTTTCATATATGGCCTTTTTATGTTAAGGTATTTTCCTTCTATACCCAGTTTATTGTTTAAATCATAAATGGATGTTGTATCTTGTCAAATGCTTTTTCTGCATCTATTGATATAATCATATGATTTTTGTTTTTTGTTTATGTGGTATATCACATTAATAGGTTAGCGTATGTTGAACCATCCTTGTGCTCCTGGGATGAGCCCCACTTAATTGTGATGTATGAGCTTTTTACTACATTGTTGTCTTCGATTTGCTAGAATTTTGTTTAGGATTTTTGCATCTGTATTCATCAGAGATATTGGTCTGTAATTTTCTTTTTTGTATTATCCTTACCAGGTTTCGGTATCAGGGTAATAATGTTGGCCTCATAAAATAAAAGGGAGTGTTGTCTCTTCTTCAATTTTTTGGAAGAGTTTGAAGAAGACAAGTGTTAGATCCTCTTTGAATGTTTGGTAGCATTCACTAGTGAAGTCATCTGGCCCTGAGCTTTTGCTTTTGTGAAGGTTTTAGATTGATTGATTCAATTTCCTTACTGTTAATTGGTCTACTTAGATTTTCCAATTCTCCATGATTCAGTCTAGGAAGGCTACATGTTTCTAACTTGTCCAT
>NW_017732470.1:443914-446085 GCF_001890085.2 Hipposideros armiger | reverse complement strand
CATAAAAAGAGAAAGTATAATTGTGGTTGCCAGGAGTGAGGGGGTAGAGAGAATGGGGAGTTATTGTTTAATAGGTTTCAGTTTTACAAGATGAAAAGAGTTATGGGAATGGATGGTGGTGATAGCTGCAAAACAATGTGAATGTATTTAATATTACTGAACTGTACACTTAAAAATGGTTAAGATGGTAAATTTTCTATTATGTGTATTTTACCACAATAATAATAAAAAAAAAGGTAGATCCGTTACTCATCAGTTCAATACCCTTCAACAGTCCCCATCTTATTCAGAAAAGTCAAAGTCCTTAGTATGACCCACAAGGCTATGGATGAAAAAGAGGTGTTGTAATAAATTATATATTCCTAACTGGGCAGGTCAAGGTGGGTAGTCACACCCAGGCCTACAACTTCTTTAGTGAAAGGTTTTTAGCAAGTCCTGGCCATTGTTCTTGTGCATCTAGGTTAATACACCTTTGAAATAACGAAAGTAATACCCCATGAAAGGGTAACCACCTTCAAGAAAGCACATAACCTTGTAATCCAATCTCTGCCTTGCTTTCTCCCACCCTCATGTAATCTTCCTTAGGTTTCCTCCTTAATTTCAAATGCATAAAAGAAACTGAAAAACTATTATTCTCTGAAGCACTTTAGATATTGCTTCCTGGCAATTGTCAGTATGGGCTCAAATAAACTCTTACAAAAATTCTCTACAGATTTGGATGTTTCTTTCATCAACAAAGTCCTTCATGATTTAAACCCCCTTTTTTTATCATTCCAACCTCAGTGCTATCCACCTCTCCCATTTTCTGTTCCTGCCTCCCTGGCTTGAGGGCCTCTGCATTTGATATTTATCTACTAGAATGCACTCCTCACAGATATTGACTTGGCTCCTTTCTTTTATCTACCTTCAGGTAAGGTCCTCATTGGCCACCCTACCTAAAATTGCAACAATTCCTACCACACACTTCCTATCCCCATTCTCTACTTTATTTTTCTATTTAACACTTATAACCTAATGTGCAACATATTTTGCTGATTTATATTTATCTTGTTTACTGACCCCATCTCCAATCATAAGGTAAACTCCATGAAGACAAGGACTTTTGTCTGATTGAGCCTATGTCTCACACAAAGTAATCAAATATTTATTGGATTAATGAAAATATGGTGTAAGAAGTAATAAAGAAGTTAATCTACACTGTACATATACGCTATAATGATTCATCTATTTTCACCAGTCTATATAATATTTTTCTGAACTGTTTATAGTTACTAAATGCTAGCCTGGACTTGCTAATTATAACTTAGAACTCTGCATATTTCACTAAATATTCTCTTTTCCTCCATGCCATAAATGGGGCTAAATGAAGTTGGAAACAAAGGCCCAAAATATACAGAAATGCATAGGCTCTGAAATCAGACAAACCTGGATTTACACTCCAGATACTCTACTTGATAGTAGGGTTTTTAACCTCTATGTGCCTCTGCTGTTGTAAAGACAGTGTGAAATAGTGGAAAATGTATGTTGGCTTAGGAACCTAATAATCTTGGGTTCCAAAGTAGTTGTGACTTTCGGCATGTTATTTAATATATCATTCAGTCTCAATTTCCTCATTTATAAAATGTGGACAATATCTCCTTCATAGAGCTCTTGTAATGATGTACAATAAAGCACCTGACATAGAAGGTAACCAGTAAATGTTCATTTCTGTTACTAATATAGGATAGTCATTAATTTTCTGCCCAAGATAACTTTGTTTATTGATACTCGTAAGAAGGCACCCATCCTAGAGGTTTGTTGTTTGTTTTGTTTTGTTTTCATGGTTGCTACCCTCCTAATGAGTCTAGGGTGATTGTGTTTCAATATAACTAATAACGCATATCAGTAGAGACTAAAACCAGAAGCATATTCCTGTTAGCAAGATTTCACCCACAAATATACATTCCCAAGGGAATGGAAGGCAATAGTACCATCAGCTTACAACGTTCCTTTTGCATCTACTTTCTGTTTTGTATTACAGGTGGAATCTCATTTTAATGAATACAATTTTAAACATCTGTTTCTACATAGTTAGGCTATTTTTGTGTCCTAGCAGATGGGCCACAGAGACTGTGCTTTGTTGACTTGACTAAAACAAATTCTAAAAAATAAAAATTCTTTCTTTACAAGTA
>NW_017732470.1:439345-440055 GCF_001890085.2 Hipposideros armiger | reverse complement strand
TTTATGTTAGATTTCAGTTAGTACTTCTACCTTGTTGCTTTGCTTATCCAGCATGGTTACACCTTTGTAATAATCTCTTCAAAAGGAAGTTTAAACTATTTGAAAGGTTTTTCTTTATTAATGATTTCACTTTTTAAAAAATCAACCTTAGAATAGAATTTTGTTGATAATAAAATATCAAATGGTAAGTTTCAGGTCCAGCATATTGGCTGAATAAATGCCTCATTGGAACTGTACTATAATAAAACTGTACTTACCAGCGGCTTTTGCTGATTTGTGGCAGCTCCAAAGTAACAGAAAATAGTTGTCTCTGACAGAATATTGACAACTACTACTGATGCTTGTTTTAACCATATTACCACTAATAAAGTATGGTGAGGCCAGATGCAGATCAAAAGAGAGAAACCTGAAGGAATTTTACTTTGTTATACTTAAAGCTCCTTGTAGAGAAAGAGCATGCCACACAGGCTCACTCAGTGAGCAACAGGGTTGGTCAACAGGCAGAGGGAGGGCCAGCCGTGTGGCGCATTGGTTAAGAGTTGACTTGGAAGTGCTGGCTCAGAAGCAGGGATGCAATTTGGATCCCACATGGGGGCCAGTGATGCTGCGCCCTCTACAGCTAAGATGATGAACAACAGCTCGACCTGGAGCTGGACTGCTCTGAGTCGCTGGCGACGGCATAGGCTGCAGCGGGGCTGCAGTGGGCTGCC
>NW_017732470.1:433555-436327 GCF_001890085.2 Hipposideros armiger | reverse complement strand
TTCAAGAGATCTTAAAGTAGCGTAAAAATGCCCTAGTGACTCTCTCCTTGGATGGCCAAGCACTTACATTATGCTTAAGGTTTTGTATTCTATGCCCAGACAGCAGCTGTAATTACTCCTCTGGTAGGAATTTAGTAATTACAGAGTCCCCTTATTGGTTCATAAGCATTTGATTTCCTCCTTCATATTTACCCTTAGCTTATGAATTCATTAAGTTCTGACTTAAGTCCCACCCCTTCTTCAGGTCTTTGGTATAATAAGCATTCTTGATGTGATAGCCATGTGCAATTTACTCGCCTGACAAACATTCCCTATCTGATTTGGAAGCTCAGGGCTTTGGGGTTTCCAGTTAATCCCATTATCCTTACTTTGTCTTTGTTCTCTTGAGATCCTTTCACTCATTACAGGACTCCTTGGGAAGCAGCAACATGTATAGTTAGAAGGGAATAGATTTCAGACATAACACTCATCTCCAGCTTTCTCTTATACGCTCTGTATATTATCAATAACTACTTATGTGATTGGGTTGTAAAACATCCTATAAGAACTAAGGGTCTTTGCACTTTGTTTTATAAATTATAATATTTTATCAATTTTGTATCACTCATTAGAAAAATAATTTTTTGTCCTTTTAGATAAAAAATATTTAAATAACTCATTTTACTTTTTCCAGTTGGCTTTTTAATTTTTTTGAATGGATAATAAATGTACATGGAATGGAAGTCGAAATATACAAAAGGATAGGCACAATTAGAGAATTTAAATTGTATGAGAAATTTCTGTTTTCCTCTTAAAATTCAAATTGAAGATTTACCAGAATAATATATTACCATTTATTAGTAGCAGTGTCAGTATTATTTGTACTTTGGTAATTGCATATCTCTCAGATGTTTGTTTAAATTTGAAGGTAAACATTAACATAATGCTTTGTGAAGTTGATAATTTAATGAAAATAATGAAGCACCATATATTTTATTCCTGCGTTAAATGCTGTTTCTCAAAAACTATGAAAGCTTTTCTCAAAAGCTATTAAATAAATTAGTGCCTCCCAGAGAATGCTGCAACTGCATGAAGAAAAGCAAATAATGGCCTCAATGATATCACACTTGTCTAATTGAAGTCAGGGAAACTAATACTTANCAACTGCATGAAGAAAAGCAAATAATGGCCTCAATGATATCACACTTGTCTAATTGAAGTCAGGGAAACTAATACTTAAATACTTATCCCAGCTGGTGATGCATGTTTATCTTTTTGCCTACAACTCTCTTACCTTTTGGAAGAAAGGTTACAATGAAGAGAATCTAAGAAAATGCAGAGGAAATTTAAAGGATTAAACTAGAAGACTACTTTAGTGAAAGTCAAAAGACTGTTCTGTTGTTTGTACAATGAGTTTAATAACAATTTCTTTTGTTATTATGCTCTGGTAGTATTATATTCAACATCATCTGCTTCCACATTCTTTTTTAAATTTTTATTAAATTTATGACATTGATTAGTAAAAATTATATAGGTTTCAAGTGTACATTTCTATAATATTAATACATCATCTATATATTGTGTTGTGTGTTTACCACCCAGAGTCAGTTCTTCTTCCATCACCATATATTTGACCCCATTTACCCTCTTCTACCACCCCCTCCCCCCAACCCTCAGATACCACTAAACTATTGTCTATGTCTATGATTTTTTGTTTGTCTTGTTTGTTGTTTTCAGTTTTCTATCCCACAGTAAGGAGGTGCTTCTACATTCTTAAACAAGACTCCCTAGAACTGTAAAAAATAAAATAAAATGCCCCCAGTGATTGAATTGGTGACAAATATAGACAATATCCCTTTCAAATGGAGAATTCAGATCTTTTTATGGTTTAAAATACACATTATCTTGAGGTATCCTTTTCAGCTTCCACCTGATTATTAGGTGATTTCTTCAAGACCTTAACCACTCTCGATCTTATTTGCTTAACTGTTTATTTGCTTATCTTATTATTACTTGCTTATGTGTATCTTATTTGCTTATGTGTTTATTATTTGCCCCCTCCCACTAAAATATGAGTCCCAGGACCCTCTTCTTAAGAGTTCATTACAGTTTCACTGGCTTCAGAACAGTGTCTGGCACATGATAAGTGCTCAGTAAATAACCCTGGAATTAATGAATCCCACTCTCATTGTGTAGCAGGTCTTCAGATGGTAGTATGAGCCATTCATAGTTTAATCCCTACTGTGTACTATGCTATAAGCAAAATTTAAGGATAAGTTTAAAAGTGTCAAGGGACACAAGAGTGAATAATATGTGGCCCTTTTCTTTGAAGTACTAACAAGTTCCAGCTAATTTTTAAAATGTGTACCTTTCTTACTTTCAGAAAGGATTTAAAATAGCTTTCAGTAAAAGTCTGAAATAGAACTGATAGAAGATATAAAAGATAAAAACTAGAAGGAAAAAATGGAAAAGTCATAAATTTAAAATTTGGGTCAACATAATCCCCATCAGCAAGCATGAATTTTAGTTTGAACTTTTTAATATTCAAGGCAAAGAAACGCTGGGTATATAATTCTTATCTGACAAATGAATAGTTTGTCGGCTGGTGTATAAAAAATGTTTCTTGATATTGAATTCTAAAAGAACTTGTCACAGAATTCTTATATAAGGAACACTTTAAATTATATGATGGATAATATAGTTAATGTTTTGATGATTATTCCCTATATAATCATTTCTTTACATAGTCTTGCTAAAAGATAATGACATAATATTAAAATATAACATTAAATA
>NW_017732470.1:428440-429252 GCF_001890085.2 Hipposideros armiger | reverse complement strand
TTTAAGACCATACCTTTCCCTTGAATTTGGCTCCAGCTTTGTTGCAGCAAGTATTTATACAGAATGCTCTCATTATTGGTTAGTTCTGTGTATTTTCAAATGTCCATTGATTTCTTCTTTAATGCATGAGTTATTTATAGTGTGATTTTAAATTTCCACAAGTATGGGAGCTTTATGGCATATATTAGGTCATTAATTCCAAAATTAATGGCATTATTGTCAGAGAATGTGGCATGTTTAATAGTGATTCTATAAAACTGTTGAAACTTGCATTAGGGCCTGATATATGCATGATAAGTTTGAGATGCCCTCCCATTTATGTTATTAATTCCTTTCAACATTATTTCATTTATTCCTTATTCTAATTCTATGAGATAGCTAATATGATTCCCATCTTTCAAATAAGAACATTAAAATCCAACCAACATAATAAGTAACTATTTCAAGTTTACATATTTAGTCTTATATCCAATCAGAGCAGATACAAACTAAAAAAATCATTATGGTCAACTTTTTTATACTGGTTGCAAATGAGCCCTGCTTACATTTCCTTATAGATATTTAAAACTTCAGGGCAAGGATTCATTCTTATTTAAATGGAATTTTAATTCCTCGTTTGGTGCCTAAAACAGTATCTTACACATATTTGGTGTTCAATAGATGTTTGTTGAATTGGAGTAAACCTGAGACTGAAGTCTGGCAAAACCCTAAAAGTATAATAAACAGGTAATTTGTGAATATGCAAAAAATAAAACAGGACCTGTAGTTCTGTGATAATTGCAAACAATAACCTGAAAACACTCCTGGTTAAA
>NW_017732470.1:389273-428385 GCF_001890085.2 Hipposideros armiger | reverse complement strand
ATATATATATATATAAAATCATCTATATTTATATGTACATGTCTATTTATATCCTTCGTATATCTATACATCTATCCATATGTCCTTTAGCATATCTACCTAGATCTAGATAAAGGATGTATCTATATCTATACCTAGATGTTAAAGGACAGATGGGCAGAGGAAGAGGGACCTACAAAGGCAATAAAGATGTAGATAGAGAAAAAGGAGGAAAACCAGATGAATTTAGGTTACTGGTGCCAAGGCGGGAGAGAGTGGTCAATAGTAACCTTTTGATTTTGTGTTAATGAAGTTATTAATGACCTTGGAAATAGAAGTTGTGAAGAAGTAGAAATTCTTACTTTAAGAGTTTGGCTGCAAATGGTAAGAAAAAGATCAATTGTAAGCTGGAGAGTGTTGTGAGCAAAACAGAGTTGTTTATTTTAACATGGAAAAGTCATAACCTGGTTTAAGACTTAACATCTTTGGCTAGCTATCTCTTACTCATTCTGTAAGATTCAGTTTAGGTGTTATCTTTAGGAAATACTTCCTGCACTTGGCCTAACTGCCTCTGTTGTCTTAGCGTTGTCAACAGGTCATTATCATGGAACTTAGAATATTTTAATGAATATATCCATTTAAATGTCTTATCCCCTCCAGAATGTGAACTCTATGATCACGTGTTCTTATCTTTGAATCACCAATTTCTGGCAGGGGTTTAGCAATAGAAAGTTCTCAAACAATGTTCAACTAAACTATGAGGACTTTTTTTTTTAACTTTTCCCTATCTTTTTATAGATCTTCCCAGTCTGCATTTTGTACTCATTTCTTCCCTTATAACACCTTTTCACATGTATGACCTTCCTACTAAACAACATACTTACATTATTCATTTTTGTAATACTAGCATCTAGCACAGTGCCTATCATTCATTCATTGATTATTCAATCATTTCTTAAGTAACCAGTCATTATTCTAAACTCTGAGAATACCATACTGAAAATGACTTATCTTCTACTAAAAGAAAGAGATACATTGCAGTAAACCAATAAGCAAAGATTATTTATGATAGTAATTATTAAAAACAAAAAAATGGGGATATGATATAGACTTTTGAAATGAAGAATCATTACTTTGGATAGGATACTTAAGGGCTGAGTCAAGAAAGTAAAAATGCTACCTTTGTATATAGTGTTTCTTTATAATATTTATTGACTAAAACTTCAAAATGAGAGATCGTAATGATCTCAGAGTTAAGCCTTTTCATTTTACAGATTGATTTAGAGAGAAAGTGTAATTTGTTGAAGGTATTTAACAAATATGTAATTTGCCTTTCTCTTGGTAAAGTGGTTTGGAAAAACTTTCAGATTCCTTATGCCTCACTGGAATTCCCCTGAGATGTCAGTGACCCACTTAAACCAGGAACTGAAATGGTTCTCTAATCACACCTATTTTCTTCTTTAATGGAGAATAAAAAAAACAAAAACAGATAAAGAGGTGGACAGAGATTGTCAGGAGAAGAAAATTAGCTAGGCTATAAACACAGTGATAACAATAGAGAAGGTGGTACGAGGAGATCTGTAGCATCTAAGTAAGGAGTCAGGAATTGCATATGAAGCTTCAAAATTTTTCTTCCTAATTTTTCTAAGATACTCATGGTAGAAAATTTGGATATACACAAAAGTCTGGAGTGGAAAACTATAACTCTAAACCCTTACTTCAGGTATAACTAATGTTGATTATTTTCCTTATACAAATACATTTCTCCCTTTTTCTCTTTTTATAAAATTGAGATCATATGTTTTTGTATTTTTTAAATATTTGAGAAAATCAGAAAAGTGAAAATAAAAAAGGACAAAAAAAACCATGTATCACCTACTAAATAAATATTTTTGGTCATATAAGCTTCAGATCTTTAATTTATTAAAAAAAATAAAATATTACAGATAAAATCTAAGTCTGTGTTCTATCCATAGTCCCATTCCCCTCATTTTCTTCCCAGACACAACTAATATGAATTGGTATATTTTAATACTTCTGTTATATTAATGTTTTTAAAATGGTATAATTTTGTGTTCCCTTTTAATGTGCATAAATAAAATCAGTACATAATTGGAATAACTGAATATAAATTTATGGAAATTGCGGTTTTCAGTGAAAATTGTTCTGCAGTTCTATTCATGCTGGGACATGTAGGTCTAGTTTATTCATAAGTCACAGTGCTAAGCTTGATGAATTTGCACTGAACACACCTATGTAACCAGCACCCGGTTTAAGAAACAAAACATTATCAACTTCTTTGAACTCCCCGATGTCTGTGTTTGAACTTTATGTCTGCCTTCTTTTGCCGAACATTGTTTATGAAATTTTTTCATGTTGTGCATAGCTGTAGTTATTTTTCTCCATTGTTATAGAGTATTTTGCTTTCATAAATGTAACTTTTTTTATTCATTCAACTATTGATGGGCAATTGCAATTGGGCAGTTTCCAATATGTGGCTCTCTCAAATAGGGATGCATAAACATTCTAGTCCGTAGTTTTGTGAACATACTCGTATAAATGCACTTCAGTTAGGTATATGTCTAAGAATTGCTGAGTCATAGGATATGCATATGTTCAGCCTTACTAATAACGCCAGTTTTCCAAAGTATTGTACAAAATCACCTTCCCACTAGTGAACAAGAGAATTCAGTTTACTCTGCCTCTTTGGCAACACTTGATACCTTCTGTCTTTTTCATTTTAGACATCATATAGAGTTGTATTATCTCATTGTGGTTTAATTTATGCTTTCCTAATTATCAGTAAAATTTTCATGTGTTTATTGGCCACTTAGATATTCTCTTTTATGATATTTATATTTAGCCTTCATACTTAACAGGTTTTTTTCCTAACAAATCTAAAGATATTCAGCGTCTCAATTCTTCACCCAATCTAGATAAGGAAGGACCTTAGCAACTTTAAACTTCCTACTGTTCTGTCACTAAACAGTTGTATGCCTTTAAGCAAATTACTTAACCTCATTTTGCCTCATCTGTTTCCTCATCTGTAAATAGAAATGTTCAGAAATAGACTGACACAAACATAGCTAATTGATTTTTTAACTTAATTTTTTTTAAGATTTTTACCGGAATATAACAAACACACAATATTATATTAGTTTCAGATGTACATCATAGTTATTCCACATTTATATATCTAAAAAAGTGATCACCATGATAAGTCCAGTAACCATCTGACACTGTACCATGCTATCACTATATATATATATATATATATATATATATATATATATATATTTATTTATTATTATTTTTTTTTTTAGCTGAGCCATCCTGCTACCTGTTGGCAGCTCAGCGGCAGCTCACCTCGGGCCGGGCATCAAACGCTGTTGCTCAGAGCTCAAACTCTTGAGCGAGCTCTTAACCAACTGAGCTGCTCAGCCGGCCCTATCACAATATTTTTTACTATATTCCCCATGCTACACATTCCATCCCCATGACTTATTTGTTTTATACCTGGAAATTTGAACTTTTTATTCTCCTTCACTTTTTTACCCCTTTTAAATTTTTCAATTACACTTGATATTCAATATTGTTTTATATTAATTTCAGGTGTACAGCATAGTGGTAAGGCATTTATATAATTTAAGAAGTGATACCCCTGACTAGTCTAGTATGCATCTGACACCTTCCATAGTTATTACAGTATTACTGACTATATTCCATATGCTATACCCTACACCCCCATGACTCATTTGTAACAACCAATTTGTGCTTTTTAATCCCTTCCTCATTTTCACCCGCCCCCTAACCCCCCTCCCATCTGGCAATCATCAAAATGTTTTCTGTATCTATGAGTATGTTCCTGTTTTATTTGTTTATTTTGTACTTTAGATTCCACATATAAGTGAAATCAATTGCATCTCTCTCTCTCTCTGGAAAAGATAGTCTTTCCAACAAATGGTGTTGGAACCATTGCATATACATATGAAAAAAAAAGAACTTGACCCATGCCTCACATCTTATGCAAAACTTAATACAAAATGAATCACAAATTAAAAGTAAACATAAAACTATAAATCTTTTATAGGACAAAATCTTCGTGATCTGGGTTAGGCAAGGAGTTCTCATAAAGGACCCCATAGCACAATCCATAAAAGAAGAAATTGGTAAATTGGACATCACCCAAATTAAAAAGTTTTACCCTGTGAATTGAAAAGACAAGGCATGGACTGGGAGAAAATATTTCCAAATCATGTATCTGACCAATGTCTTATATCCAGAATGTATAAAGAATCCTAAAAAATTAGCAAAGATTTGGATGAATACTTCACTGAAGAAGATATACAGATGGCAAGTAAGCACATGGCAAGATGCTCAACATCATTATTCACTAAGGGAATGAAAATTTAAACCACAATGAAATACCACTGCACATCTATTAGGATGGCTGAAATAAAATTGATAATACCAAGTGGTGGTGATGATACCATACAGCTGGAGCTATCATACATTGCTGGTGGGAAAGCAAGACCTATAGCCACCGTGGAGAGCAGTTTGGCAGTTTCTTATCAATTTAAATATATACTTGCTACCTGACCCTACTAAAAAGAACTCATGTTTAAACAAACATCTGTATGCAAGTGTACAGTAGCTTTATTCCTAACAACCCCAACTGAGAACAACCAAATGTCTCTCAACTGGGGAATAAACAAACTGATACACCTATAAAATGGACTGTTACTCAGCAATAAAATGATATGAACTACATGGATGAATCTCAACTGCATCATGCTAAGTGAAAAAAGCCAGACTCAGAAGGCCACATATTGTATGATACCATTTATATGAAATTCTGGAAAGACTAAAGTACTGTATAAGGTTGGAGAATAGGGACGGAAAAAAAATCAGTGGTTGCCCGCAGTTAGTGTTTGGCTGCTTAAAGGCAGTGCAAGGAAATTTTGGGGGGTGATGGAAGTGTTCTGTAAGTTGATTGTGGTGGTGATTAAATACTCTTTGTATTTGTCAAACTTATAGAACTGCAAACACATGCACAAAATAAATTTTACTATGTGCAAATTAAAAAAATTTTTAAAGTAAAAATCTTAGGTTGTATCCCTGAATATTGTTTCTCTGCTACATCTCTATCCTCTCTTTTGGAACCTCTGTTCATTTAATGTTATGTGCTCTTAATCTTTTTCGAGTATCATGATTTACCGTATTTGTTATTTCCTTATGTAATTGAGTGAATCTCTCAGTATTATCTTTTATTTCATTAATTATGTGCAAGAAAGAGTTTACTCCATAATAAAATTTTTGAATTTTTTATTTCCAAGATTCCTCCTTAGTTCATTTGAATTGGTCTATTTTGTGGCTCAGTGCTTTCTTTTCTCAGAGATCTTGGTGATACAGAGTCCTTCACTGTGCCAGAGGATGGATTGGTCCAGGCCTTGTGTCAATGATCTTCTCTGCTTCTTCTAGCTAATTCCTACTTCCAGATCTCAGTAGCCCCTACTTATTTCTCTGTGTTGTTTTTCTTCTTTTGTCTACAGAGATCCTTATAGTTGAGTACAACTATGTCTTTTAAATGTTTTGAACTATAGGTTTTATCTGTCTTGCTTTTATCATTTACTACTATCTGACATTTCCTTATACCACTATGCCAGTGACTCTCAACTGGTTCCTTATTACCCTCATCTACCTCCTTATAGTGACTGATAATCAAAACCTTAAAATGGCAAGTGTCTTATGTTGAAGGACTGCAAAGAATGATACTGGAAAAATAACAGAAAAATAACAAAAATTCATGGCTAGACTGGGAAAGGAGAAAACTAGATAAGAAAAAGGAGGTGACAGCTGTATAAAAACAAACAAAATCTAGGTCTTAAATCCTGGCAGTGTCAGAGAAATGCACCCTGGGCCCTAATCGGCATGAGGCCCTGTGTATTTCTCAAATTCAGAGTCTTGAAATTTCTTAGAATTGCACAGGAGCAGAATTCAGGTCTCCCAACGTCCTAGTTAATGTCTTAACACTACTCTAGGTAGTATCATTTGAAATATTATATAATTTCATTTTACCTAAAGAATTAAGATACATGCATGATTTTTAAAATTTATTTGTACAGGTTTTTTTAATCACTTAACCTATATCCTGGCTGCTGGTGCTGTTACTTTGGGAATTGGTTTCTTTGCTTTGGCATCAGCTTTGTGGTTCCTGATTTGCAAACGAAGGTAAGGTACCTTAGAATATTTTACTTTTTAAAAAAAAAATATCTGATGAAAGACTTTTTCAAATGGTATTAAACTTAAAATAACTAAAATAGCATTGATTCTGTAATTTGAGGTGTGGTTATAGACCCTTTGATTGGGAGTGAAAGCTTTACATGTTTAAAGTAGCCCGAAAAGAGAAGTCCTAGTAGTATTATTGTCCAAGCAGTATAATAGCAATCTTCATGTATTAACATCTTAAGAAATAATAGATCTGTTGTATTCTCTTGAAGACATACATTTGAATGATAACACAAGGCTAGAAATTTAAAACATTTTTCATTACTAATTTAGAGGTTAAAAACATTACTGACAAAAAGAGTCATTTTCTTGAGAAGATGCTTAAGAAAAGAGCTGACAGAATGCTCTGATATGATGTAAATGCAGTCTTATGCCAGACACAAAAGAAAAGATACCTGGCATCTCAGTTCCTTTCAACCCCAAAATTTGGTGTTTTTAATTATTTAATCAATTTGGTATTTGATTTATCTAGTGTTGAAAATATATAAACTGCAACATGATCTTTCTACATACTCTTCCAGTGTTCCATTTCTCAGCAAATGAATACATACTATCTATCCTTTTGCACAAGTCAAAAACTAGAAATTATTCACTTCTTCATTCTTTCAACGAATATTTATTGGGTGCCTGCCATTGTTCTGTGAACAAGTCAGACAAGGTTTCTGTCTCGTCCACTTGCAGTGACACTGGGAGGAGACAGATAATGAACAAATAGATAAAGTGGTCAGAGAATGCCTCTTCAAGTGGGCAGTATTTATTCGGACACCTGAGTGAAAAGGAGATGGACATGTGAAGACCTTGTGGAAGAGCTTTCAAAGCTGAAGAGATAGCAAGTTCAAAGACCCCCAAGTGGAAATGATGTTAGTATTGTTCAGTAAATAGAAAGGCCAGTGTGAATAGACTGTACTGAGAAGAAAATAGTGATGAGATTGAATAGTCATGAGGTAGGTAGGGGCCAGATCACATAGGAGTTTGAAGGCTAGAATATGGAGTTTGGATCTTATTATTTGGGCTATCAGAAGAATTTAAGCAGGGGAATGACGCACTGTCATCATCATAATAGCTAACATTGAGTGCTTACTACATACTAGGCACTATTCTAAGTGCTTTATATATTATCTCATATAGACTTCATAATAGCCCCATAAGGTAGCAGTAATATTATCCTCATTTTAAAGACTCAATAATGCCACCTATAGATGAATTACATTTTTATAACACTTCTTAAAATTTGAGGTATAATTTACATACAAAAAAAGTGTGTAGATTTTAAATGTATGATGATGAATTTCAACAAATACATTCTCATGTAACCACAATCCCAGTCAAGATACAGAGCTTTTCCATCACGCTGTGAAGTTCCCTCATGCTGCTTTCAGGCATCACTCCCCACCTCCCACCCAGAGGCAATTATCCTGATTGTTATCACCATTGATTAATTTTCCTAGTCTTGAACTTCATATAAATGTAATCATATGGACTTTTTATGTGTTTTTTTCACTTAATATTTTTGAGGTTCATTTATGTTGTTGCATTTATCTGTAGTTCATTCTTTTTAATAATGAGTAATATTCCATTGTATGAATATACCTAAGTTTGTGTGTTCATTCTTCTGTTAATGGACATTTGGGTCATTTCCACTTTTTAGCTGTTAGGAATAAGGCTGCTGTGAAGGTTCTTGTATAAATATTTTTGTACATGTGCTTTCTTTCACTTCTCTTGGGTAAATAGCTAAAAGTGAATTTGCTGGGTCATATGATTAACTTTGGATAAAGAAAATCACACACACACACACACACACACACACACACACTGGAATATTACTCAGCCAAAAAAGAATGAAATCTTGCCATTTGCTACAACATGGATGGACCTAGAGGGTATTATGCTAAGTGAAATAAGTCAGAGAAAAACAAATACTTTATCATTTCACTTATATGTGGAATCTAAAAAACTAAACAAATGAACAAACAAAACAAAACAAACAGGCTCATAGATACAGAGAACAAACTGATAGCTGCTGGAGGGTTGAGCAAAAAAGGTAAAGGGGATTAAGAGATACAAATTTATAGTTATAAATAAGTCAATGGGATGTAATGTACAGCACAGGAAATAAAGTCAACATCGCAATAACTTAATGTGGTGACAGATAGTTCTAGATTTCTTGGTGATCACTTCATAAGGTATATAAATGTCAAATCACTGTGTTGTGTACAGCTGAAACTAATGTAATATTGCATGTCAACTATACTTAATTAAAAAGAACTTTATATTCCAGAATAATAAAAAGAACTGCCAGTTTTCCAAAGTGGGAGTACACTCCAACCAGCAATGTATGAGAGTTCTGATTTACATATTTTTAAAAGATTATTCTTTTTTGATGAAGCCTGAATTTTAATGGAGCAATGGTGAAAGTAGAGAGACAAGTTAGGAGGCTTTGCATAATCCTGGTGAGAGGTACTAGTGTCTTGGATTTATATGGAAGGTGATAAAAAGAAGGGATTGGATTTGGGATACATTTTGTAGGTCATGTTATCAGGGCTTGTTGACAAATTGGATGAGGTAAGGAAAGATAAGTGAAATGACAGAATTAATGCTAACACCTACGTTTTTACCATGAGCAACCCACTAGTTGATCATGCCATTTACTGAGATGCGATGATTAGAGGAGGGAACAATCTGAGAGAGTGGTGATAAACTAGAAGTTGTATTTTGGATGTAATTTTGAAAGCCTATTAGACAAATATCCAAATGGAAATTTCAAATAGACATACATGTATGAACTTCAGAAAAGAACTCAGGGCTGACGATTTAGATTATGTAAAGTCATAGAACTGCATGAGACTGACCAGGGAGTGATTGTTGAAATAGGAGAACCTAGGATTCAAAGAGCAGAACCGAGGACTGTGCCCTTCAGCCTACCAACATTTAGAAATCTAGTGAAAGAGTAGGTAGAATCAACAACATCTGGAAAGTGTGTCAAGGAAGTAAAAATTATGACATTATGAAAACATTTCAAGAAGGAGACAATGAACAGCTATGCTCAAGATGCTTAAGTTGAGAAAGGTGAGGACAGAGAAATAATTTTTGGATCTGGTAACATGGAAGTTATTGATGGCATTAAAGAGTTTTTGTGGAGGGATGGGTTCAGAAGCTTACCTTTGAATGAAACACAAGAGGTGAGAAAATTGAGACAAATATAGACATCTCTTTCAAGAAGCTTTCTGTGTATGTGTGAAAGGGAGTTGATAATAGGGCAGTAGCCAGAGGAAAATGTGGGGCCAAGGAGGGATGTTTTTTTCATCTAAAGATGGAAGACATACTTGATATCTCTTTTTCTCTTTCCCATCCCCACTAAATTTGAACCATCATCAAGTTTTATTTATTTTACCTCATAAATTGCTCAAATCTATCCATTTCTCTCCATTACCACTGCCATGACCTTATCTAAGTTATTATCGTCCCACACATAGACTGCTGCAGTAGGAGTTATAACTGACCTCCTACCTTCAGTATTACCCTCTTTTACTCTCTCCTCCACACTTCAGCCAGACATTTTCCAAATGCAAATCTAATTAAGTCACCCACCCTTGCACCCCATCCCCACTATATTATGAAGGACTTCCCATTTCTTTCGGATAAAGACAAAACGACATGACTTCTAAGTTCCCACATGGTCTGCCCATATATACTCCCCAATTTCATCTCCCACTTTCCCTTTTGCTTTCTGTGCTTCTGCTACAGGGTTCTAATCTGGCCACTAGGTCTTTGGACTTGATAGTCTCTCTGACTAGAATATTCTTACTCCCACATCTCTCCGCCTCCACCACACTCTACCTAAAACTATCACTATTTCTTCAGATGCCCAATTCAATCATCCCTTACTCAGAAAAGCCTTCCCTGAGCTCTCTAACTAGATTAATTTCCTTTGTTATATAGTACTCACACAGTACCAGGTAGTTTTCCTTGATAATGCTTTACACACTTGTAATTTTTCATTTTCTTGTGATTATTTTATTTATTTTTTGGGGGGGGGATCCGAACCGGGGCCGTCTGGTGTCCCAAGCCAGTTCTTAACCATCGCGCCACTCTGCCGGTCCTGTTTTTTGTTTTTTTTTAAGATTTTTTTTTATTGGGGAATTTTGGGGGATGGGAACAGCGGTGGGGAATTGGGGGAAGGGGAACAGACAAGTTGCTGTCCTTTTGTTCTTCAGTCTAGTTGTGGAGGACGTCGCTTCATTGGCCCAAGTTGGCACCATCATTGCGCTCTTCCCGGGCGAGGCAGATCAGTCGCCGGCTTCTGGATGGCCGCTCACGCTGGCTGCTGGCCACACACGGTAGCCCATGGCAACCCACTGCCACAGGGGCTGCAGCCTACGCAGTCACCGGGGACTCTCACGGTGGCCCAGCTCCAGGTTGAGCTGTTGTTCAGCATCTTAGCTGTGGAGGGCAGTGTCACTGACCCTCATATGTGGGATCCGAACCAGGGCCCTCTGGCATCCCAAGCCAGTTCTTAACCATCACGCCACTCGGCCGGCCCGTGATTATTTTATTAATGTCTGCCTTAGTGTTTAAGCTCCATGAGAGCAATGACAGTGCTATGAGGGTAGCGGCTGTGCTTTTTTTTTCCTTTCCCACTATATATATATCACATCCAGTGCAATGCCTGACACATAGTAAGTACTCAACAAATATTCATTAAGTGAATTGAATTTAGTGAATAAATGAATCCTAATTGTTAATAACTCATTAAGTAACATAATACGGACCCTTGAATTAATTTGGAAAATTTCTAGTACCTCTGAAAGAAGAAATGGCAATTAGCATTAGTATTTAAATCATTAAGTTTAGAATGGCTTAGAAACTACATTTGCTTATACTTAACTGTCTTTGGTCATCTGGGGTTTTACTTGCTGCTTTATTATTTTAAACCCTCTCTCAAAATTGCTTGTGGTTGCATGGATAAAGGTCACAGGAACTCTTCCTTTGCAAGTCATTAGTTTCAATTCAGTTTCCTTCCACTTACTTTTGCCGGAGATATTATTAAATATAAAAGTGACCATTTCATTTAATTTCCTTTGCCATTAAAGGCAAATTTATGAAAAGACTAATATTAAAGTTGATTAATTATCTCACAACCAGAAAGAAGGGTATCAAAAACTCATGGTTAGGGCCGGCTGAATGGCTCAGTTGGTTAAGAGCCCAAGCCCTGAGCAACAGGGTCGCTGGTTCGATTCCCACATGGGCCAGTGAGCTGTCCCTGAGCGAAGCTGCCACTGAGCTGCCAACAGGTGGCAGGATGGCTCAGCTGGTGACAGTGCATGCTCCTAACAACAAGGTTGCTGGTTTGACTCCCGCATGGGATGGTGGGCTACGCCCACCTGCAACTAAGATTGAACACGGCACCTTGAGCTAAATGGCTGCGAGCTGCCAAAGGGCAGCTGATGGTGACTGGACTTGGAGCTGAGCTAGCTGCGCCCTTCACAACTAAGATTGAAGGACAATAACTTGGCTGTTCCCCTTCCCCAATTCCCCAATTTAAAACAACAACAACAACAAGAAAAGAAACTCATGGTTAATCTTCAAACTGGAAATATTAACCCTGCATAAGAAGTAGCTTAATTTACATTCTATGAATAAAATAGGTATAATGAAATCAGTAACATGAAAAGGGAATATATGTTGACTTGTGCTTTTACAAATAAATATATAGTAACATATTTATTCTGATTTTTAAACCCTTATGTATAACTATTGAAAACAAAGTAATTGTATTTGTTTATAATATAGTTCATGTTTAATAATATTCTCTATAAAATGTTTTTCAGAGAAATATTTCAAAATTCCAAATTTAAACCAACTGATGAGAGATGCATGCAAAGACCATCAAAGGCGGAGATTAAATCTCATTCTCAGTGTGTTTTTATTTCTCGAAATTTTCATACTGGAAGATTCCAATTACAGGTATCAGAGTGTAATATTTTATAGTAATCTTTTGAAATAATTTCTTATGATACCATGTCATTAACATTGCTGTCTTTCCCATTGAAAGAGTATCCACTGTTATTTTTAAATCTAAGGGACAATAACATGAGCTAAACTTAAATTACCCAAACTAGTTAGAGTTTATACTGTAGGAAACTGAAAAACTAAATGTCTCCTTCTACAGTTACTTTGCAGTATCTCTAGCCTGAGAACCTAATTCCCCATATTGGGATTGTTACAGGGATGAAGATGAATGGCATAAGAAAAACAAAACAAAACTGCCAGACCTATCAGAGGAAAGAGATTTAGAGATAAGAGGATACTCAGATAACCAGATAACCTATCCAAACCAACTAATTGATATTAAATACAATTTAACAAGGGTTTATTCAACCTTTATTATATTCCAAGTTCTGGGCCCCTCCATTGAGGATATAGTAAGATATGAACCCTACATTCCAGATGCTAACATAATAATACAAGTGGGAAAGGCAGACACATAATTAACTTTTTGTTATGTAAGTATCAAAACAGTGCTCTATGGACAAAGTAAGACAAGGGAGAGACCAGTAAAACCTTAAAACTACAATAGCTAAACAAAACAAATACTTTAGTGGTCTTATAACATTAATAAATAAATAGTGACAAAGTGATAGGATGTCAAAGTTCCATTTTATATCTCGAAAGTTAAAATCAGTATTTATTCATTTGTTTAACATTTTTTGAGTGCCTTAAGTATGGCAGCACTAGTTTTGGCACTGAGGCTACATAAACAAATAAGACATGAGTCCAGAACTAGATGATTCCAAAGTTAGTAGAGAAAAAAAACATAAACACTAAAAATTAAAACATAGTGTGATAAAAGCCACAAAATTGAAGAAATGCAGACAAGGGAGCATAAATTCAAAAGGCTTTGCAGAGAAGGCATTTTTAGCTGGGTTTTGAGAAATGAATAGATTTTTGCCAGGAGGAAAGAAAACAAAGGACCGTCTATGTTTCAAAGGCTTGCAGCTATGAAAGGAAGTAACGCATTCAGAAGAGTGTTATAATGTTTGGAGCCTAGGATTTATAGAAGGGAGTGGTGTGGAAAAAGATCCTGGGGGTGACATTGTGAGGAGGCTCATTTGCAGTTTAAGGATTTTGGATTTTACGCAATAGGCTCTACAGATCCACTGGAGGCATTATGGGATTTTGGTCAAGAGCACAGACTGTAGAGGTTAGAATCCTGGCTCTACCACTGTTAGCTGAATAATTTTAGGCAAGTTACTTAACTTCTCCGTGTCTCAATTTCCTCATCTGCAAAAAGAGGATGATTTCATCTCCATAGAATTGTTATGGGAATTAAATTAATTAATATATAAAAAGCCTGGCCACATAATGAGCACCACAGAAGCACACTGTTATTATTACTGGAGGGTTTTAAGCAGGCAGGTTTAATGATCAAATTAATTCTAGAGAGGATTAGCTGTGACTTGCAAATGAAGGATAGTTTGAAATAGGGATAGCATTGCAGAGAAAAATTGTTTCTATATATGCATTTAATATTAATTGAATTTACTGAGTGCCTATCACATGGATTTTTGCTAGGTACTATCAATATAATGGTGTCTTCATATCAATACATACAAAAAGATAATTACAAAAATGTCATGAGTGCTATGATGGAATAAATACATATATAGGAGTACTAAATTTTAATTAGGTTGTTTGTTATTCATTTAACAAACATGTAATCAGTGTTATGTGCCAGGCACTGTTTGAGGCAACTGGAAATTTGGTAGTGAGTGAGAGAGACAAGAGTCCCTGCGCTCACAAGTTAGAGTCTAGTGGAAGAGAGAAATAATGTACAAGTAAACACATCATTATTCAGGACTCTTGATAGTCAGTGAAAGGAACTTTATTCAGAAGAAAAGATAGTATAAAACATAGTATGAAAACATAGCATAAAAGACTAAGATAATGTTGACATCAGCCACAACCAGTTTCAGCATAAAGGACTCCTTTATATTGTCCCTCTTTTTCTCATCTCAGCTTCTGGCTGGGTATTGGCCTCTATCTCTCCTACTACAACAGACAAGTAAGAGAATGAAAATGAAAATGATCCTGTTTTTAAATTAAACTTATTGGTGTGACATTTGTTAGTAAAACTACATAGCTTTCAGGTGTACAATTCTGTAATACATCATCTATATATTACATTGTGTGTACACCACCCAGAGTCAGCTCTCCTGTCACCGTATATATCTGACCCTCTTTTCCCACCCTTCTCCCTCCTACCCTCTGGTAACCACTGAACTGTTGTCTGTATCTTTGAGTTTTTGTCTTGTTCCGTTGTTACTTTCAGTTTTATATCCCATATATAGCTCTTGACTTTTTCTGTCTGACTTATTTTGCTTAGCATAATAATCTCAAGATCTATCCATGTTGTCACAAATGACAGTTTTTCATTTTTTCTTATGGCCGAGAAGTATTTCATTGAAGTATACCACATCTTTATCCAGTCACCTATAAAAAGACACTTTGGGGTTCACAAAAAAAAAAAGACACTTCGGTTGTTTCCCTGTCTTGACCACTGTAAATAAAGCTGCAGTGAACATCAGAGTAAAAATTTATCTTTACCGATAAATGCTTTCAGATTTTTTGGTTAGATAACCAGGAGAGGGATTGCTGGGTGATATGGTAATTCTATTCTTAGTTTTTTGAGGAACCTCCTCACTGTTATCCATAGTGGCTGTACTAATTCACTTGCCCACCAGCAGTGTATGAGGGTTCCTTTTTCCCCACAACCTCTCCAACACTTGTTATTTGTCTTGATGATGATAGCCATTCTATAATAACAGGTGTGAGGTGGTATCTCGTTGTGGTTTTGATTTGCATTTCCCTAATAGCTAGTGAAGTTGAGCATTTTGTTCACGTATCTGTTGGCCGTTTGTATGTCTTCTTGGAAGAAGTGTCTGTTTTAGGTCCTCTACTCATTTTTTAATTGGATTGTTTGTTTTTCAGTTGTTGAGTTGTATGAGTTCTTTATATATTTTGGATATTAGCCCCTTATCAGAGGCATTGTTTGCAAATCTATTCTCTTCAGTTTGTTGTCTTTTTGTTTTGTTGATAGTTTCTTTTGCTGTGCAGAAGCTTTTTAGTTTGATATAGTCCCATTCATTTATTTTACCTTTTACTTCCCTTGCCTCTATGAACCCAAGGTCCATAAGTTTAGTACCTATGCTTTCTTCTATTTAGTTTATTGTTTCAGGTCTTATGTTTAGGTCTTTGATCCATTTTGAGTTAATTTTGGAATATGGTGATAGATAGCAGTTTTGTTTCATTCTTTTGCACGTGGCTTTCCAATTTTCCCAACATTTATTGAAGAGGCTTTCTTCTCTCCATGGTATGTTTTTGACTCCTTTGTTGAAAATTATCTGCCCACATATATGTGGGTTTACTTTTGGGTTTTCAATTCTATTCCATTGGTCTGTGTGTCTGTTTTTCTGCCAATACCATGCTGTTTTGATTATTACCACTTTGTAGTACAAGTTGAAGTTAGGGAGTGTGATTTTTAAAGAAATAGAACAGAAGCATGAAAATTATAACAAAAATATGGTTTAATATAATATAGATCTAGAGCTTGGTTTCTAAAAAGTTTTATTCTGAAATACAACATAAATACAAAAGAACACACACACAGTTTAAAGAATAATAAATGGAATTTTTATACCCAACACCCAAATTAAGAAATAGAATATTACCAGTATCTTTGAGATATCCTGAGTCTTTATCTCTTATATCCCACACTCCCATCCTTCACTGAAGGACCCACTATTCTGAAATTAATCATTTCCTTGCTTTTCTTTATGGTTTTACTGCAAATGTTATAGATCCTTGAACAATAAATTATTAAATTTTATATGTTTTGGGGCTCACTATCCCCTTTTTGTACAATATTACATTTCAGAGACTCATCCAAGTTGACATATACCCAAATGGCATTTCATTGTATGAATATGTCAAATTTTATTTTATAGACATTTGGATTGTTTTCAGTTTTTTGTTTTTGTTTTTAAGAAAATTTCTATAGGGAATACACCTAACAGTGAATTGCTGACTTATGGGGTATGTGCATGTTCAATATTATTAGATAATTTCAAATTGTTTTCCAAAATAACTGTATCAACATACATTCACCCAAAGCACACATAAGTGCTAGGATTGTTATACATCTTCAAAAAATACTGATGCTTTTAGGTTTCTAAATATTTGACAATCTGATAAATTGTAATAGTATCTCACTATAGGTTTTTCTTAATAGACTTTATTTATGATTTTTGAGTAGTTTTAGATGCACAGCAAAATTGAGCAGAAAGTACAGAGTTCCCATACACGCATTCCCCTCACAACCTCCCCCACTATCAATATCCAGAGTTGTACATTTGCTACAACTGATGAAATTGTATTGATACATCATTATCACTCAAAGTCCATAGTTTACATAAGGGTTCACTCTTGGTGTTATATATTTTCTAAGGGTTTGGGGGGAAATACACACACACACACACACACACATATATACATATATATATATATATATGTCATATACAGAGGGTGCCAAAAAATGAATACACATTTTAATAAAGGAAAAACAGGGGCCGGCCAAGTGGCGCGTTGGTTAAGAGCTGGCTTGGACGCCAGCTCTGAGCAGCAGGGCCCCAGTTTGGATCCCACATGAGGGCCAGTCACACTGTCCTCTACAGCTAAGATGGTGAACAACAGCTTGACCTAGAGCTGGGCTGCCGTGAGTCACCAGCGACAGCGTAGGCTGCAGCCCCTGCTGCAGTGGGCTGCCATAAGCTACCATGAGTGGCCAGCAGCCAGTGTGAGCGGCCGGCAGCTGGTGTGAGCTGCCAAGAGCCGCCGTGAGCGGCAGTCCAGAGGCTGCCTCACCCGGGAAGAGTGCAATGATAATACCAACATGGGCCAGTGAAGCGACGTCCTTCACAACTAGACTGAAGAACAAAAGGACAGCAACTTGTCTGTTCTCCTTCCCCAATTCCCCAATAAAATCTTAAAAAAAAAAAGAAAGGAAAAGATAGTATTAAAATTACACTGATGGTACCCACTTTGAGTACCTCTTGTAATTGCAGAGGTCAATCATGACTTGTATTCATCTTTTGTTATTGATATATATAGAGAATTACAATTTTAATAGTTTTTTTCCTTTCTTAAAATGTGTATACATTTTTTTGGCACCCTCTGTATATAGTCAAAATATATATATTTGTCAAAACCCATAGAACTGAGAGAGGGGGCCAGGAGGGAGAGAGATAGGGAGAAAAAGAGAAAGAGAGAGAGAGAGAGACGTGGAGAAGAAAGACAGGAGGGAGAGAAGGGGTGGGGTGGAGTGGTGTGGGAAGGGGAGGGAAGAAGAAGGGAAAGGGAGAGAAGGGGAGAGAGAGAGACAGAGAGAGACAGAGAGAGAGAGAGAGAGAGAGAGAGAGAGAGAGAGAGAGATATCAATCCACCATTATGGTATCATACAGAATAGTTTCTCTACCCTAAACATCTTTTTCTCTGCCTGTTCATCCCTCTCTCCCATCTAACCCCTGGCAAGTACTGAAAATTTTACTATGTCCATAGTTTTGCCTTTTTCAGAATATTATATAGTTGGAAACATAATATGTAGCCTTTTCAGATTGGCTTCTTTCACTTAGCATTATGCATTTAAGGTTCTCCCTGACTCTTCAAGGCTCAATAGCACATTTTGTTTTAGTGCTGAATAATATTCCATTATACGGATACAACAATTTATTTATCCACTCACTTACTGAAGGACATCTTGGTTACTTTCAAGTTTTGGCAATTATGAATAAAGCTGCTATAAACATCCAGGTGGACATGTGTTTTCAATTCATTTGGGTAAATGCCAGCGATAATGATTTCTGGATCAGGCGATGAAGAGGTGTATAGTTTTGTAAGAAACTTCCAAACTGTGCCAACATGGCTGTATCATTTTGCATTCCCACTAGCGATGAATGAGAGCTTCTGTGGCTTCACTTCCTCACCAGCATTTGGTAGTCAATGTTTTGGATTTTCACCATTATAATAAGAATATAGTGGTATTTTGTTGTTTACATACGTTTATTTGCCATCTGTATATCTTCTTTGGTGAGGTGTCCAAATCTTTTGCTCATTTTTAAAAAAAATTTTATTGGGCAACAGTGTGTTTTTCCAGGACCCATCAGCTCCAAGTCAAGTAGTTGTTTCAATCTAGTTGTGGAGGGAGCATCTCATTGGTCCATGCCGGGATCAAACAGGCAACGTTGGTGTTATGAGCACTGAGCTCTAACCACCTGAGCTAACTGGCCACCCCTCTTTTGCTCATTTTTAATTGGGTTGTTCATTTTCTTACAGTTGAGTTTTAAGAATTCTTTGTATATTTTTAATAAACTCTTTTATCAGATATGTCTTTTGCAAACATTTTTATCCAATTTGTGACTAGTCTTCTCATTCTCTTGATATTTCACTATAGTTTTAATTTGTATGTTCTGATTATAAAAATGAGGTGCTTGTCTTTTCTAAAGTTTGTTGGTCATTATGGTTTTCTCTTATGTAAAATGCATCTTCAAATGTCACCTCTTTTTCTGTTAATTTTTTTTAAAACTTTAAGAGTAATTCTGGATAACTAATCCTTTGTCAGTTAATTTTGATATCTTCATCTATTTTATGGCTCTCCTTTTCACTATTTTTATGGTGTGTTTTGATGAATAAAAAGTTGTTTGCCCAACTGTCTATTAATAGAAGCATTTACTGACATTCTTTTGGAATTTTGGGGGGGAACTGCAGTGCAGTTTTAGATCAATTTGGGAAAAACTGATTCTTTATAATATTAAGCTTCTAATCCATGAACATGATATTTCTCTGTATTTATATATGCTATCTTTAATATCTTTCAATAAAGCTTTATAATTACCTTCATAAAAGCCTTGTGCATCTTATATTAATTTTCACTACAAGAAAATGCATATGTTTATGTTTTTGCAATATGATTTTTAAGTAAACTTTTTTATTTTAGAATAATTTTAGAGTTTTAGGAAAATTGCAAAGATAATAGAGTTCTAATACCTTTCACCCAGTTTCCCCTAGTGTTAAAATTTAAATTACCATGGTACATTTGCCAAAACTGAGAAACCAACATTGGTACATTACTAATAACTAAATTCCAGATTTTATTCAGATTTCACCAGTTTTTACACAAATGTAATTTGCTCCTTCAAGACCTAATCCAATAGTCAGTGATACTGTAATAACTATGTATGGTACTAGATTTGTTGGGGTGATAGGTTGGAGGGGGTTGGTGGACAGAGTAAAAAAGGTGATGGGATTAAGAAGTACAAATCAATAGTTACAAAATAATCATGGGCATGTAAAATAAAGCCTCGGGAACATAGTCAATGATATGGTAATAACTCTATAGTGACAGATGGGTACTAGACTAGTCAGGGGGATCACTTCGTAAATTATATAAATATCTAACCACTACACTATACAACTGAAATTAATATAAAATAATATTGAATGCCAACTGTAATTGAAAAATTAAAAAAGGGGGGGGAAGTTGAAGGGGAATAAGAAGTCCAAATTTCCAGGTATAAAACAAATAAGTCATGGGGATATAATATACAGCATAGGGAATATAGTCAGTAATATTGTGATAGCATGGTATAGTGTCAGATAGTTGCTCAACTTATTGTGGTGATCACTTGCTTAGGTATATAAATGTTGAATAACTGTGGTGTACCCCTGGAACTAATACAGTATCATATGTTAGCTATATTTTAATAAAACTCTTAGGAAAAAAAAAGACTTAGTCCAAGATACCACATTGCATTTGTCTCTTTAATTTTCTTTGCTCTGTAACAGTCTTTCTTTGTTTTACCTGACCTTTACTGTTTTCAGGAATGCTGGTCGTATATTTTGTAAAATGTCCCTGAATTTGGGTTTACCTGATGTTTTTCACATTATTATATTGGCATTATGGATTTGGGATTTGGGGAATTAATACCACTGAAGTGAAATTGATATGTTTTAAAATATTTTATTAATGTATAATTATCTACATTAGAAAGACCTTAGATGTTCCACCCAATGAACATTGACAATTATATATATACATTCCACCAATATCCAAAACAAGATACAGAACATTTTTTCATCTGAAAAAGTTCCCTCTTGTCTTCTTCCAATCAATTTCTCTACCCTTCTTAGTTAAGCACTTTCTGATTTCTGTCAATAAAGTTTAGTTTTTATCCACTCCTAGATTTCATACAAATGGAAGAATATATATCTTTTATAACTCACTTGTTTCACTTAACACAAGTTTTGGGGATTCACTGATGTTATTGTGTGTATTAGAATTTCATTATTTCTATTGATAAGTAGTATTTCACTGTATGAGTATACAACAATTAGTTTATGTATTCTCTTGTTGATGGATTTGCTTGTTTTCCGCTTTTGACTACTATGAATAAGGCTGCTTTAAATAGTCAAGTACTTTTAGTGAACATACCTTTTCATTTTTCTTGGGAAAATACCTTAGCATGAAATTGGTGGGGCTTGGGTAGACACATGTATAACTTTATAACAGCCCAATAAATTTAATTTAAAAAGCTTATAGACAGAAAAAATAAAACATAATAAAAAAAATAAAGGCATACAGCTTTTCTCTACTCTTCACCACTGAGTTTAGTTACTCACAAAAGATAATGTCTGCTCCTCCCCCACTGTATTATTCCTATTTTCACCCTAGCAATTAATAACCTGTGGTGAAATTTTGAAACCATGTAAATATCCTTCTTTTCATCAAACTCTACTTACTAGCTACAGAAATTATTCTTGCCTAAGCCAGTCTTTATAAAACTATAGCAAAACTAATGATTTTTTTTTCAATTCTGCCACTCCCATTCACATTTGTCATTTGGCTTCTATTGTAAGGAAGGTATTCACTTCTTCCTTAATTAATTAATTAATTAATTTATCAGTGTAGGCTCATGGATTTCTATTTTATTCAGCAGATTATAATCCATTAATATAATTATTTTGATGCTTAAATTTTTCCAAATCTAACCAGGGTGCACCCCTTCAAGATTGTTCCTCTGTCTTTTGAATATGTCCCATATTTTTGGAGTCCTTACTTCTGATACTATTGCATCATTTTTAATAGTTGAAAGAATAGCCATTGTATTAATATCTATGTATCTTAATACATTTAACTGTTTCCTTACTTTTAGAATTTTAAGTTACAAGTTTTAAAAATGTTAAACAATGTTGTGATAAGCATACTACTAACTGAATATTTACACAAATCCAAAATTATTTACTTGGCATAATAAATTCTAGAAGTAGATTTGTTAACTTGCCCTCCAGAAAAAGTCTACCTATTTATATGTAGCAATATATAAGAATACCCATTTTGTCATTCCCTTAGTTTGGGTAGAATTTTAATCAGTCTAGGGCTTTACTCTGTGGTTCCCAGACTGGCAATATCAACCTTACCTGGGAGCCTGTTAGATAAAAATGCAGACTCTCAGAACCCCACCCCAGACCTAATGAGTCAGAATATGCATTTTTAACAAGCTCCTCAGATAATACATAGGCACATGGATGTCTGAGAAGCAATATTCTAATGTAATTTACATAGGAGTCACAAATCGAATTGGTCCTAAATCCAGGCAAGGTGAGTTCGGCAGCCTATACTGGCACTTATATTAACAAAAGGTGAAAGTGACAAAGTAAAGCTGGCTGTGAAAAACGTGCTTATGTGTTACCCTATATATGTATACCCTCAGCAAACCTTTTAGGGGGAAAAGGACAATGCATCTCAGCACATAGTACTGACACTGATCCCCCAGAACACGAGAAAATGTTATTATCTCTCCAGCCTCATCTTCACCCGCTCCATCCCAAATGCCCTGTGCACTGACTCAGTGTTTCTCTAGCAGTTGAAGGAAAATGTGAATCAGAACCACTTGCAGTGTGTTATAATGCATGCTCCCCACTCCCAGGTAATGTTTCAGTAGGGGCTGATATTATGCCCGAGAATCATCATTTGAACAAGCACACCAGGTGACTGTGATGCCCTGAGGTTTGAGAACTACTATACCACACTGCTCACAACACATCTGGAATTGTTTAAGCAAATGTTTTGTTTGCTTCAAAAGAAGAGTCACATTTTTATAAGAGCCTTAGGCCAGAATTCATTTTGTTGTTGTTGTTGGTTAATGAAATGAATAAGTCTAGGAATTCTAATTACTTTGTTAGCCCTCTGTAGTTCTAACCAAGTGACTCTAAGTAAGGATGGAGAGAAGTAATCCTGTTGAACTGTTTCACCCTTTCATTCCCTATCCTGGAAATTGCCTTCTTGAACCAGTCCAATTTCTTTTCAGACAATACCTCAACATTTCTTCCTTTCTGCCAATATATATTTGGGGGAATAAATTCATATTGTGGAAAAAAACACTAGTCCATCAAAATTTATTATGTTGAAATGTGTTATTCTTATATAAATACATAAGTTGAATATATTAAAGAAATTATATAAAAACTATTCCATTTTTTAAATACAAATAACTTTTTTTTATATAGGAGGAGCAAAGAAAAAAGAAAACAGCACATATAAAAGGTACTTTTTCTCAACCACTTATTAGAAGAAATTATAATCAACTTATAGCAATTCGCATCTTAAAAAAATCGAGGCTTTCCTAAATGTTATCTAAGTATTTTTAAAAACCATGAAAATTCAAGGGGAACATTAATTTAGTAGTACGTGAATAGGCATATATTTTCAAAAAACAAAAATTACAATGTCATAAATTAAAATGTGAAATTTTAATTTTTGTCCCTTATTTATACTCAAAGGTGTCATAGTCAATGCCATATAGTAATGTGGGAGGGTCAAAAGAGCTAAGTGATTTGTAACCCTTTAGATAGTGCACAATATGTCTTAGTAATTCAAAACATTATCCTCCTACATAATTTTAGAAATACTGAATATAAAATGTAATAAGGTATTTAAAACAGCTTTAAAATTAATGTTACACTTTAATATCAAAAGTTAATATGCAAAATATTATTAAATATATTTTAGAATAGTATATATGTATATATGATCTTTTCTAAAACTTAACATTTTTTAATATCAACCGTCAGCATAAGTAATACAATGAGAGAAGCATGAGACTTAGAGTAACAAAAATCTAGATTGAAGTCCATTTTGTATTTAATCTGTGGTGAGTTGTTTCTCCAATTCTCAGTCTTCTCTTTCGTAAAGTGGTGCAAATTATAACTACCTTGAAAAATTACTGAGAGATTAAATGGGATATTGAAGTCTATCAAACTGCTTTGTAAATGTAAGGCACTATAGGAATGTTAGTTGTTACTTTTATTTGTATAAAGCCAACCCATAGGCTTTTCCCCAAAATGGACCAAACATTTTGTAATCTGCCTACTCAAGGAGGCATGTATATTTTTAAATTTATTTTTAAAATAAGGCAATATGTAGTTACAAATAGTTAAGAAACTATCTGCCTTTTCTGATTTGAAGGGACATGCGGGAACTGAGATTTCTAGCTGTTTAAATCATCTGTTAAAATAGGTAGAATTTTACTTAGAATAAATAGACTTTTCTATTGTTGATTATCATGAAAATATTGCTCGTTTAACATATTTGCCATTGTACAAATAATGATAGCAACTCAAAACTTTCACTGTCTCATCATCCTGTCTACTATAACCCTAAAAAGGAGTACAAATTTTAAAATGAAATATTGTCCGTATAATTAAGATTTGGCTCATGAATATGTAATATGCCTAGTAAATCTTATTTTCTTTTACAGCAATTAAAGATCACTCTAAAGATGAATTCTGCCTTGCAACAAAAAAGGTCGTTTGTGACCCTTCAGAGACTAGCTCAGCAATAAACCCCAACAGTGTTACCTTAAGCTTATCAACAATACCATCTGATTCTTGCTACAGCCAAAGTATAGAAGCAGCTGATGGCTGGTTTTCTGATGATTCCTTAGTGAAAACGAGCTCTCCAATGCCTTTTCTCAGCGAACCTCTAATTGAAAAAGTATTTTCATACCTGTCAACCATCCCATTAGAAGAATGTACTGAAAATGTACTGAATATGACACTTAAAGATGATCAAACAGATGACAGCCTTAAGGAAATATTTTCATGAAGAAATAAAGAGGTTGAAATACAAAACCTTCAACATGATATGGAATGACTTTTTTCTTTTAAAACTTTGTATATACAAACAGACAAGCAAAAAAAAAAAAACTTCGTATACACTGAAATCATGTAAAGTTAAAAGTGAATCACCAGCTTCTGAGTTTCTTAACACATCCATGCTAATATGGCTTTTTTTTTTGTTCTTTACCATAGTGGTCCTACTTCCCTTGCTGATTCTTATTTCTAGAAAGAAAATTACAGAAAGAACTAAAATGATATCATGAACATTAATTAAGCTTAACTCCTTGTATCTCATCAAAGGACATAATAAATAATACAAATGTATTTCAAACATACAGGAGAAATACTTTAAGAAATCTTCAACACAAATATATTTTTAAATAAAATATTCACAGCATTTCCTTATGCTTTTGACATTTTCAGTTTTATTTCAATGTGGATAGGGCTGGGTGGAATACCTCCCTCAGCTTTTCTGAATTTTAAATACATAAATCTTATTATGCCATGATTTCGGTAAGTAATATAATTTTGTTTGTCTAGGGGCGCCTGGAACACTCTGAAGAATCCAGAAAATAATTTTCTTTCTCCTGTCCTATGTCTGTTTCTCAGAATGGCCCCTCACACCTCACTCCACTATGATGAAAATGGAAGCAGCTATGTTCACAGGCACCTGACTCAAGCTAGATAAACTGGAGTTCCTCTCCAATCTGAGAGACCCTTGGCCAAATTTCTACTTATGGTTCTTCAGGGATTTCTGACACCCATCATGTAATCTTTTTTCCCCCCTTTCTCCTAAATATTCTCCATGTAACTAGTCCTTTTTATTCTTTCTTGGGAAAAACAATTATTAACAAGTACGGTATTACCTTCTGTGCTTCAATTACTCAAAACAAGACTTGTGCATGTCTTCCCAATAGTTAAATCATACTTATAACAATAAATAAAAAAACTTGTCTTGAATCAGATAGTAGCATTATCAAGGCCTATCATTTCTGTCCCACGAGAAATATTAACAAGGATTAGAACACCTCTCTCTCTTGAAGTACTTGGTCATTTCTACACAGGTTGACTATGGGTTGTGAAGACACATCCTTATATCCACCCCTAAATCTAGGAAAGCTATTTTACCTCAAGATCTTTAAGGAGCAGTAAAAAAAATTAACTGGTTTCTGTCTCCCAGTGTTCCATAACTTGTTTTGCTGCCCATCTCAGTGAAGGAAATTATCTCTAATATTAGTAGGACACTAAAACTTCCCTAGGAATTTGGGCTTAGAGATAAGAGTAACTGTAGCCTTGGTCTGACCAGTCGCTGGAATAGAGGAACCATAAACTGGGGAGCTATGAGCTGCCAGGTCCACCTTGTGATTTGGGAAAACACCAGCAAATCTGCAGTGAGAGCAATGAAGCATTTGTAAAATGAAAAGCAGAGATGAGAGATCAGGAGAACAGGATTCTTGGCTTTCTAACAGTGCTCTATTCCCTTGTTCCAGCCCTTCATGAAGCCTGCCCTTGGCTTGATAAGACACCCTTGAATCCTAATTATAAACTCTCCTTTTTGCTTAAGACAGTAAGATTTGATTTCCACTATTGGCCACCATCCCAGAGGCCTCTTTTTAACTGTTGTTCTTGGCTTTGATAAGATACCCTTGTAATTTTACAATGAATTCTCCTTTTTGCATAAACTAGAAGTAGTTTTGTTTCTATTACTATAACCAAAGCAACCTAACCAAATTCTTGTCATTACAAATGAGAAATAAAGAGATCTGTACATATAAAGTAATTGTTATACTATAATGATATAATAAATTGAATCTATTCAAAACTTAATACATTTATTTGTTTATTACAATGTTACTCTATATCATAGGTGTATACATTGTTCTCTTTGAAAAGCCCAATGAGCAGTACATATGAAATTTTACCAGTATAAAATAATTTTACTTTGAGGGTCTGAGAAGGATCTGATATTTCACCATCTATGTAAGTTGACAAGTTGTGCAGTTGGTGGGAATGTAAATTGGCTCAGCCACTATGGAAAACAGTATGGAGGTTCCTCAAAAAATTAAAAATAGGTTTACCATATGACCCAGCGAATCCACTTCTGGGTATATATCTGAAGGAAGTAAAATCACTATCTCGAAGACATATCTGCGTTCCTGTGGTCACCGCAGCATTAGTTAACAATAGCCAATGAATGGATACAATGTAAGTGTCCATTGACAGATTAATGGGTAAATAAAATGTATATATAAATGGAATATTATTCAGCCATTAATAAACAAGGAAATCTTGTCATTTGCGACATGAAGGCATGCTAAATGAAGTAAGATAGAGGAAGACAACTACTGCATGATCTGACTTATATGCAGAATCTAAAAAAAAAAAAGAACTCATAGAAACAGAACAGATTGGTTGGTGGTTGCCAGAGGCAAAGGGTGGGAGGTGAGGGAAGTGAGTGAAGGTGATCAAAGGTAAAAACTTCCAATTATAAGATGAATAAGTTCTGGGAGTGTAATGTACAGCGTGGCAACTTTAGTTAACAATATTAATTTGTATATTTGAATGTTGCTAAGAGTATATCTCAAAAGTTTTCATCACAAAAAATATTGTAACTGTGAGGTGACGGACATTAACTAAACTTATTATGGCAATCATTTTGCAATGTATACACCAAATCATTATGTTGTACACCTTAAATTAATACAATGTTGTATTTTATATAGCTCAATAAAACTTTTTAAATAAAAATAAATTTTAAATAAAAATAAAATTTAAAAGAGCCGTGGATTTAAGAGGCATTTTTACATGCAGATTTGGGCTTTCACCCTCTCTATTTCACTCTTTCCTATAATTTCCTTCCCCCTCAATTTCCAACCACTCTGGTAGTCCCAAATTCCTTTTTTGACTACTCAGGTCAGTAAAACTTAGCTTTCCACTTTCAGTTCTGCTCTCCAGGTACTGCAAAGATTTAGTAATACCCTCAGGGGCAAAACCTATGAACCATATATCTTACCTAATGTAGTTTCCTTCTTTCAAATTCTAAATCTCCAGTTTCTACCACCTTTTGGCTGCCTTCCAGTATATAGTTGTTGTCTGCAGGAGAATTCATTCAATATAAGCAATTGTACTATTACTGGAACACTGCACCTTTTTTTTTTTTAAATAACTTTTCAGTCATTTCTAAGATGCATTGTTGAGAGTGCCTGCCATGTGTCTGCTATCTTGAAACTAAAGTTACAGTTCTATATTTTTTTGTCTGATTCAATTGACTCTATTATTTCACAGACATAAACTCATGGACTTCTGTTTGGTATTTTCTAAAGGCCCCACAACCATTGGTCAAAGCAATATCAGGAATTTGACCTTTTTAAATCCTAGCAAGCAAAGAGTGCTAAATTTATCTAATGACTGGATTTTAGGCAAAAGAGGGTCTTTGATGCCTGTTCTTATTCCAACATTGACTGGCCCTCACAGCAGGTGTGGAAACTAAGAAACAGAATTAAAGAGAATGATCCATCACTATTATTTTAACATAAGCCTTTAATTTATCACAGTTTACCTTCAAATGCTGTAATAGTGTATTCGTATGCTTTACATATAGTATATATAGTACATAGTATAAGAATCTTAAACATTTCATTTTTCTCCTACTTTTATTTCATTTTCCCCTATTTTTTGTACATTTTTTGTCATACATTTTGTCTACTTTTGTTTTAAATGCCACAATGCATTATATTTATTTTTGCTTTAAATAGTAAATTATACTGTAAAGAGAATAAAAGTGAGAAAATGTCTTTTCACCCATATATTTATAGTTTTCAGTGAACTAAACTTATTCATGTAGATTCTAATTTCCATCTTGTATCATTTTCCGTCTGCTTAAAGAATTTCCTTTGTGTAGTGCAAATCAGCTGGCAATGAATTCTCTCAACTTTTGTTTGCCTGAAAATAATCTTTATTTTGCCTTCAATTTTGAAAGATAATTTCACTGGGTAGAAACTTTTAGGTTGATAGTTTTTTCCTATCAGCACTTAAAGATGTTGCTCCATTGCATGTTTCCTGATGTGAAGTATGGACTCATTCTTATCTTCAGTCCTCTGTATGTAATACGTCTTTTGTTCTCTTGCCACTCTTAAAATATTCTCTTTTTTACTGGCTTCCAGCGCTTTGTTTATGATGTTCATTCTAGTAGTTTTCTTAAGGTTTATTCTGCTTGGATCTATGGATATACAGCTTTCATCAAATTCAGAATATTTTGACTATTATTTCTTTATAATTTTTTTGCGCCTCTACTCTTTTCCCCCCTTTGGATTCCAATTACACATATGTTAAGCCATTTAATTTTGTTCCACATGTTGTTGATGAACTCTTCTGTTTTCCTCCCAGTTTTTTTCCTCTGTGCACTTCCTCTTGGACAGTTTTTACTGCTCTTTCTTCAAGTTCACTTATCTTTTTATTCTGCAGTGTCATATCTGTTGATAATCCCACACAGTATATTTTTTATTTTAGATATGTATATTTGTATTTGTTCCATTTGGGTCTTTTTTAGATATCCCATTTGTCTCCTCATTATATTCATGTTTTCCTCTACCTCTTTGAACATATAAAGCATATTTGTAATAGCTGTTCTAACATCCTCTGCTAATACCATCATCTCTGTAATTTCTGTGCTATTTCTATTGACTAATTTTGTAATTGATTATAGGTCCCAATTTTCTGGTTTTTTGATTGCCTCTTAATTCTGATTTGATAACAAACAATTATGATTTTTGCATTGTTAGCATGTGTATTTTAACAAATTATTTAAACAGTGTTGGACTTGCTCTGTCCAACTTACAAGGTCTGACAACTAAGTTAACAGACTTGCCACCATGTGCTAACATTGACAGCACTGTACTAACAGCTCGGTAAGGTTTCATAACCTTGGTGTATCAGTGTCTCACAGCTGTGTTCATGTCAAGGTGTGGCGGTGTCTTGCTGAGTGGCTTTCATTATTGTTGTTGTGTGTTTTTGTGTGCCGTCGTGACTATGTCTGAGCCTGAATTAGAGCAACAAAGAAACATTAAATTTCTTGTTAAACTTGGTAAGAGTGGAAGTGAAATCAGGGACATGTTAGTCCAAGTCTATGGGGATAACGCCATGAAGAAAACGACAGTGCAGGGCTGGCCGAGTGGCACGTTGGTTAGGAGTTGGCTTGAGACACCAGCTCTGAGCAGCAGGTCCCTGGTTCAGATCCCCCATTAGGGCCAGTGACACTGAGACCTCTACAGCTAAGATGGTGAACAACAGCTCAACCTGGAGCTGGGCTGCTGTGAGTCGCCGGCGATGGTGTAGGCTGCAGTGGGGCCGGCCGGCAGCTGGCATGAGCTTTCGTGAGCTGCCATGAGCCGCCACTAGTGGCCGTCCAATGGCCGGCCAACGGCTGCCTCACCTGAGCACAATGATAATACCAACATGGGCCAGTGAAGCGACGTCCTCCACAACTAGACTGAAGAACAAAAAGGATAGCAACTTGTCTGTTCCCCTTCCCCCCAATTCCCCAACACTGTTCCCCTCCCCCAACTCCCCAGTAAAATCTTAAAAAAAAAAAAAAGAAGAAGAAGAAAGAAAAGAAAACAGCAGTGCACAAAAGGATTAAACAGTTTTCTGAGGGGAGAGAACATGTCACTGATGAAGAGAGGTCAGAGCAGCCAGTAACAATCAGAACTGATGAAAACATTGGAAAAATTTTTCAAATTGTGCATCAGAATCGTTGGCTGACTGTGAGAAGAAGAGCAGCAGACCAAGTAAACAATGATAGAGAAACAGTTAGGAAAATCTTAACTGAAAATCTTGGCATAAGATAGGTGTGTACAAAAATGGTCCTGAAGGAGCTCACCAATGAACAAAAGCAAAGGAGAATCATAGTTTGCTATGACCTTTTGGAGAGGCAAGATGATGTTTTGGGCCTTGTTATCACTGGTGATGAAACATGGTGTACCAATACGACCCTGAAACAAAGCATCAAAGTGCACAATGGAAGTCAGCCATTCTCCACAACCAAAAAAGTTCTGTCAGTCCAAATCAACAGTCAAAACCATGTTGCTAACCTTTTTTGATACCAGAGGGATTATTCATTACAAAGTTGTATCAGCTGAACAAACAGTTAAACAAGTTTACTATTTGGAAATGCTGAAAAGGCTGTGTGAAAAAGTTAGATGAAAACGACCTGCTCACAGGGCACTGTGAGGGAATTTTTAGCCAGTAAACAAATAACTGTATTGGAACACCCTCTCTACTCACCTTGATCTGGCCCCAATGACTTCTTTCTTTACCCAAAGATAAAGGAACTATTGAAAGGAAAACATTTTAATGACATTCAGGATATCAAGGGTAATACGATGACAGCTCTGATGGCCATTCCACAGAAAGAGTTCCTAAATTGCTTTGAAAGGTGGACTAGGTGCTGGCATTGGTGCATAGCTTCCCAAGGGGAGTACTTTGAAGGTGACCATAATGATATTTGGCAATGAGGTATGTAACAGTTTTTTCTAGGATAAGTTTGTGAACTTAATTGTCAGACCTTGTATTCAGTTTTGTGAATTATACCTCAATTAAACTGGAAATAAACAAAAGAAAATTCTCCCAAAGCTGTTACATTAAATTCTATGGCTTCAGGCTGTGGAGAAGAAGGAAACCTCATACACTGCTAGTGGGAATGTAAATTTGTACAGTCACCATGGAAAATAGTATGGAGGTTCCTTTAAAAATTAAGAATAGAATTACCATGTGACCCAGCAATCCCTCTACTGGATATCTACCCAAAAAAATTGACAACATTTATCCATAAAGATATATGTCCCCCTATGTTCATTGTAGCATTATTTACGGTGGCCAAGACATAGAAACAACCAAAGTGTCCTTCAATAGATGATTGGATAAAGAAGGTGTGCTATACACACACACACACACACACACACACACACACACACACACACACACACACACAATGGAATATTATTCAGACATAAGAAAAGATGAAATACTGCCATTTGCAACAACATGGATGGATCTTGAGATTATCATGCTAAGTGAAATGTGAAACAGGAAAAGTCAAGAACCATATGACTTTACTCATATGTGGGATGTAAAACTGAAAACAACAAACAAACAAGACAAACAAAAACTCATAGACACAGACAACAGTTTAGTGGTTAACAGATGGTAAGGGAGGAGAGGGGGAAGTAAAAGAGGGTAAAGGGGTCAAGTACATGGTGACAGAAGGAGATCTGACTTTGTTTGGTGAACACATGACACAATATATAGATGATGTATTATAGAATTGCACACTTGAAACCTATATAATTTTATTAACTAATGCCACCACAATAAATTTAATTTTTTAAATAAATAAATTCTATGGCTTCAGAAAACTGTCAAGTGCTCTTGCAGATCATGACAATATCTTCATTGACAGCCCAGAAATTAAAAAAATAATAATAATAAATTGGAGAGCAATAAAAGATTTGTGTCCTCTGGGGAAAATAACTAGTTTGCTTTTTAAAAAAAAAAAATTCAAATACAGACAAGTACCATGAAAAATATAAAAAGTTATATGTGAATTCTCAGAATAAACAAATACTGATATTTCCTAAAAAAAGAAAAAAGAAAAAAGAAAAGAAAAAGTTGTTAGGTTGTGTCCAGAACAGCCTTTAGTTAGGACTAATTTTGCTCCACTACTATACTAAGCATTCCTCTTCTGAGAACTCTACCTGATGCCTTGTGTATTGTGATATCTTCCCACTCTGGCTTTGCACACAATATATTCCCAGCCCTTGGCGTGCTGTGGGAATTGTTTGCCTACTGCTTTCTAATATTCTTTTGCCAGCCTCAGGTAGCTTCCCCATTTGCATGCACAGATCAGTACTCAGCTGGAGATTCAGGGAACCCTCTGCAGACGGCCAAAGCTCTTTGTGCAGTTCCCTCCTCTCTGGCACTCACTAACCATAGCTGCCTTCACCTCCCCAAACTCCAACATCTGTCTCCTCAACTCAAGAAGATCACCAGACTCTGAATTTCCTTCCCCTACTCTTCCAGGGAGTAAGCTGGGGAAATCAAAGGGTTTGGTTCTATTGTTTCCCATTTCTCAGGGTCTATAGCCCCATATTGCCTGCTACCCAATGTCTGAAAACATTGTTTCATGTTTTTTGGCTGGTTTTCTAGTAAATGGAAAGGTAAATCTAGTTTTTGTTACTACCTCATGGCTGGAAGTGGAAGTCCCTACCACCTCTGGGTTTGCATTCTTCAAATCTATCATCTTCCTTCCTTATAAGTCCAAAGTGATATTTCATAAATGTTAACCTAGTATTATCACTCTTCACATTACTACAATTCTCATAACTATACCCTGTTTTTTATTCTTGCCCTTGAATAATTCATTCGCTATACAATGTCCAGAGAAATATTTTGAAACATAAATCAGATTGCCACAATCTCCTTTTCAAAAACCTCCAATGTCTTTCTACTGTGTTAAAATAAATTCCAAATTCCTTACAGCTTTACATGAGGCAACTCCTTCCTGTCTAATTGACTTCATTTCAAACCACTTCCCTGTAGCTCAGTACATTCCAGCCACCCTGGCTGTTCTGTTTCTCAAACATGCCACGCTTATTTCTGCCTTAGGCCTTTGTACTTGTTGTTCCCTCTGCTTGTAATGATCTGCTTCTAGAATTTTGCATTTCTTAAATATTATTCTGATTTCATTCCAACTATCGCTTCCTTAGATGGGCCTTAGCTGACCTTCATGCAGAGTGGGACATCAGGAAAAAAGAAAAAACCCTGTGGGGGGCTGGCCGAGTGGCACGATGGTTAAGAACTGGCTTGGGACTCCAGAGGGCCCCTGTTCGGATCCCACATATGAGGGTCAGTGACACTGCCCTCTACAGCTAAGATGCTGAACAACAGCTCAACCTGGAGCTGGGCTGCCATGAGTCGCCGGTGACTGCGTAGGCTGCAGCCCCTGTGGCAGTGGGTTGCCATGGGCTACCATATGTAGCCAGCAGCCAGCGTGAGCGGCCAGCAGCCGCAGTTCAGAAGCTGGCGACTGATCTGCCTCGCCCGGGAAGAGCACAATGATGGTGCCAACTTGGGCCAGTGAAGCAACATCCTCCACAACTAGACTGAAGAACAAAAGGACAACAACTTGTCTGTTCCCCTTCCCCCCAATTCCCCAGCACTGTTCCCATCCCCCAATTCCCCAATAAAAATCTTAAAAACAAACAAAAAAACCCCTGTGGGGTGGTATTGGGCTGGAATTAGAAGTATCAGTACGTATATGTATGTGTATTATATGTGTATATACTTACTTTTTTACCTTGATATCTATAATACTATATATATATATATATATATTCATACTAGTCATACAGTTAATGTCCAGATCTTGGTTTCCAAAAACTATTTCCCACTCAAAGGAAACATTACTTGAAGAAATAGCTAATTCTATAATAGGACTGAGACAAGGAAAGTACACAGTAAACCTAGACATTTTCTTGTGCCTAAAGTAAGCAAATGCTCATAAATTGATGGGACTATCCCAAAAGGACACCTGAGCTAGCTTGAAGGGGTTTCTACTGGTCAAATTAGAAAAAAATCTGAGATCAAAATTAGTAATAGGTTATAAATTGATGGATAACTCATACTAATAACATTTTTAAAATTTAAAGGGGCTAAGAATTAAAACCCGACTAATAAGTGTCGAAAGAATGATAACATTAGGAAATCACAATTTTGCAACTTTTTGTAATAATTGATTTATAAAGAAGTCAACATATATTAAAACATTAGGATTGTTGAGAACATATTTGCCATCTCACCCACAGATTATGTATAAAAGGAAAGAAAGTACTTTATAATGAAAAAAAAAATAAGTGAACAAACCAAGTAAACAAATTTATATCACCAAAAATGGGACCAATTGACATTATTTGCCTCTTGATATGTGCACTGAGAAAGACACAACTCCCATGTAGTATTCCTCCCCTCCCCCAAATTAACCTGAATTTAATCAGGTTTAATGAAAAAAACAATCAAATAAATCCAAATTAAGTGATATCCTGCAATATAGCTGGCCTGGAGTCTCAAAAAATGCCAGTGTCATGAAAGACCAATAAAGGGCTAGAGAATTGCTCATTATTAAACAAGATTAAAGAAATATATCAACTAAATGTAATATGTGATGCTTGACTAGATCCTGGATATTCTCTCTCTCACACACATGCACAGCTATACAGAATAGTATGAGGGCAATTGGATAAATTTGAATATGGACTATATATATTGGACAACAATATTGCATCAATGTCAAATTTCGTACATGTGATAATTTTACTGTGATAATGTAGGAGAATGTCTTCATTCTTAAGAGACCCATACTGAAGTATTTAGGAATGCTGTATTTCCCACATCTATAACATAATTGTTTAGTTTACCATCTTGAACTGGAAGCCCCAGTCATTAGTTGATGATAATAAAATGATAAAGCTATTGCTTTAATAAGATTCGCTTAGAAATGACATGCAAGATGGGCTTCAGGGAAATCACATAAGAACCAGCTATAGCATAATAGAAGCAATCTAAGCTGAATCTTGATCTATGACCAGAAGATGAGCAACAAAGGCAGAGGGATCAGTATTACTCAGGCAACAGGTGCTCGGGGCTTGCTTGTGTGGGGATTAAGTAGCATAGTCTTATGTAGCAGGAGTCTGGTAAGGGACAGAACGGTGGGAGTGAATACTAGAAAAGGAGGTTGCAGGCAGATTGTGGAGGGCTTTGAATGCCAAGCTAAGATTTGCACTTGATTTTATAGGAAATAGTTGCCATCAGCCATTTTTAAACAAAAATGTTTTGGAAAGAAAATAATAGAGCAGTATTGAACATTTTTTCTGTACCCAAGGTCAAAATTAAAAATTTTTAAATTCCATATATAGACAGTTTTAATTTTAAAGGAAAAATACTACTTCCCTGTCTCTTTCCCTAAGTTTAGCTTATTTAAGCTGTCAATGACATTGTGTGCTTTAACAAAACAAAGTTACAAAGTAAATTCCAGGAAACTAATATTGTTGAGGAGATCTAAATTTGCCAGCTAGTTTATGTCTTCTCAGGTAGGTATATCAAATATTAAAATATTTTATGCCTTTCTTTGAATCTGCTGAAGATGTCTTTTTGAGTGTGAAGGTTGACTACTTTTGTAACTCCTGAATTTTTAGAATTATATGTCATTTTCAGGTTTCCTTAGTTCAGAGGAATAATAATTATTAAGTTTTAGATTTTTTTATTTTTTTGTTCTTCTATTTAACAACACAAGAGTCTTTGTTCCTATCTTGGCAGCACTATTTTTTTTTATTAGGATGTTACCAACATGCTTCTCTCTTTGCTGGTGTTATTCTTACACATGCATATACAAAAGCTAGACCAACAAAAATAAAATGAGAGGGACATTTTAACTTACTAAATTAAGCAAACAGGAGACTTTGAAACATAACAAAAATGTTCATATGAATCGAATCAAATAGTGGCATTTGCAGTAGAATTAAAAATAAGTTGTATTTGGGCCAGCCGAGTGGCTCAGTTGGTTGAGCATGAGCTCTGAGCAACAGGGTTGCCAGTTCGATTCCCACATGGGCCAGTGAGCTGTGCCCAAGCTGAGCTGCCACTGGGCTGCCAACAGGTGGCAGGATGGCTCAGCTTGTGAGAGCACATGCTCCTAACAACAAGGTTACCAGTTTGAATGGTGGGCTATGCCCACCGCAACTAAGATTGAACACCACACCTTAAGCTGAGCTGCCCTGAGCTGCCAACGGAGCATGCATTCTTAGCAACAAGGTTTCTGGTTCGACTCCCGCATGGGATAGTGGGCTACACCTACCCGCAACTAGATTGAACATAGCACCTTGAGCTGAACAATCACAAGCTGCTGATGGGAGGCCATCGACTGGACTTGGAGCTGAGCTAGCTACATGCTCCACAGCTAAGATTGAAGGACAACAACTTAGCTGTTCCCTCCTCCCCAACACTGTACCCCTTCCCCAATTCCCCAATAAAATCTTTTTAAAAAATAAATAAAAATAAATTGTATTCTTTCTTGGATGATCAAAGTTTTGGCCTTGGTAGTAGTATGTGACCATCCAGGAGGCTATTAAGAAAAGCTTCCTGTCACAATAGAGGGCTGAGGCTCAGGCTGGATTGTACTGGGAGCCAGATGCTTCCTAGAGAGAAAGAGTTTTCACTCACACCTCCCTATATGACCTTTAACTGCAAACATGGTGCCACAGGGTTCTCCCTCATTAACACCAATGCAAAAGAGTTACGTTTGGGAGGTTTTTTGTTTTTGTTTTTTCCTGTTTTGGGACTTGTTTTTCACCCTACTTCAAATATAAGAGGATTTCATCTAATCCAGATTGTCCTCTACATATAAGTTTTATAGGTTCAGAAAATAATGGGCCCTCAATTTCCACTGTATTTCTAAACTATATGGCACTAACTTTAAAACTGTTTTATGGAGATATAATTTACATTTCATACACTTCACCCATTTAAAGTGTATAATTCAATGCTTTTTAGCATATTCACAGAGTGGTACAGCACAATCTTTTCTTCCTCTTACAAAGATTGAGATAATTCACATACCATAAAATTAACTCCTGTAAAGTGTACAATTTAATGGTTTTTAGTATATTCACAAGGTTGTGCAACTATCACCACAATCTAACTCCAGAATATTTTCATCCCCCGACAAAGAAACCTTGTACCTGTGACAAAGACTCACTCCTTGACCAAATTTTAGTCAGGGCACTCTAAACCTTCTCAGCTAGGCTTTACCATGGGTTTCAGTGTCTGTGTCCTTATGGGGGCCAGTTTTAGTGAGAAGTATGTTAAGTCAGTTTATAGAGAACCCCCAACCCTTGATAATCTGACCACCCTTAGTATCTGATCAAATTCCTCATCCTCACCATCCCCCAGGTGATATCTGATGACGCTTGGTGCTTCAGCAAGAATCTTGTCAGGTTAGTTTAGCCAGAATCCCCCCCACCTTGATGTTACCTTTTAGTAATTTACTATCTACTGACCCACCATACTCCTCCGTGACTATAAATCTTTACTTGTTTACAAGTATGCTGTATTTGGAATTGGGTCTATTCCTATACCGAGGTCTCTTTTCTCCTATAGTTCCTGAATAAAATCTTTTTTTTACCACTTTAACTGCTGTCTAGCTCTGATTTTATTTGACAACTGTTAGCAGACACTCCCAATTTTTCCCTCTCCCATTCCCTGGCAACCGCTAATCTACTTTCTGTCTCTGGATTTGCCTATGCTGGACATTTAGTACAAATGAACTTATACAATATGTGGTCTTTCACTTAGCATGTTTTTCAGGTTCATAGTGTTTCAAGATTCATCCATACTGTAGCACGTATCAGTACTTTATTCCTTTTTATGGCTGAATGATATTGCATTTAATGGATGTACCACATTTTGTTCACTCATCCCATTACTGTTAAGATAAAGATCAAAGTCCTTTCTATGACTTGCAGAGCCCTTGGTGATCTGGTCCCTGCTACCATTCCCATCCCAGCCCATTCCCACTTCCACTGCTGAGTCTCTGGGCTCCTTTCAGGCCCTCAGCTAAGCCTCAGTACTCTTTGCCTCTGGCCCTTTATGCATGCTATTCCTTCTGCCTGGGATGGGATATACCCACCTCCCCCTTCAGATCTCATTTCAAATACCAGAAAGAGCATTTGGCATTCTCAGTCAGGCAGTTCTCCCTGTTTGTTATTCAGAGTAACCTGTACTTGACCTTGACAACACTCACCCCAGCTGTAAAAACAACAAAAAAAACCACCCTGTCTTTTGTACCTCATTGTATCCCCACTGCCAATAAATGTCTGCTGACTCAATTAAATAATATAGGGGAATACAAGGCTATAGGAGCTTGGCATCAAGAGCAAGACCATCAGATAACATCCAGTCAAGTAGCTCCCTTTAATTTCTGAGAAACTGAGGCCCAGCACAGGGCAGTAAGTTTCCCAGGGTTCCACAGCAAATTAAGGACAGAACTGAGGATCCTTACTGCTGGTCCTGCATCACTTCCATGGTTCCCCATGTGCTGTTCCTGACCTTGCTGAGTGCCTGCCTGTCCAAGTCTGATTCATCTTTCAAGACACAGCCGATTTCTAAACATCTCTGGGATGCCTTTCTTATGCTTCACCCCCATCCCAACCCCCAGTTAGAATTGACTGTTCTTTTCTCTGTGCGCCCCAAATTTTGATCTTAAAAAGTACTTCATGCTGTTCTTTTAATCAAAGAAACTGTCTATCTTCCTCAGGGATGGGAAGAAAACAGGATTTAGATGACAGCACTCTTTGATTTGTCCACAAAGGATTTAGGCATTTAAAAATTCCGTGTACATTTAGAACCCTTTTAGCCTTACATTTGTTGGCATAGTTGAAACTTCTATAGCTAGTCTTCACAAGAGGTGTGTGTCTACATTAACAGAAGGAACAAGAGCTGCCACATTAATTTTCTAATTTGAACACTTTTTAAGAAGGCTAATAATGCTTTTTCTTCTTTTTTTTTTTTT
>NW_017732470.1:379846-383403 GCF_001890085.2 Hipposideros armiger | reverse complement strand
CTTCCCCTGTGGACACAGATTAGCAGCTGGCAGAAAGGAGATTATATTCTTTCTTGTTTACATGCATCAGAAAAGAGCATTGTTTCTCAAAACCAGTTAATAAAAGTCCCAAACTTGACTAAACTACTCCAGAACTGTTTTCTGTAGTCAGAGGACTGCCAGATATGATTAATGTATACCTTATTTACCAGAGCAAATCATTGTATCAAGGGGAATAAGATTACTTGCTTCTGTCAGTCAGAGTCCACCTCTAGAGCTGGGGTTGGAGTCAATCACATAGGGAAGAGGAATAGCTCCCAGAGGGAAACATGAGTATTGTTAGGAAGGGGAAAAGGGAAGGTAAATGCTGGGTAGGCAACTAATGAACTTTTAATATAGGTAACTTTTTTGATTGGCTAATATATATCAACTATTACTAGTGTCTTTGTTGAGGTCATTCTGCTGGCCATAAAAGCTACTGACAGTTCTGAGCTTTCTTTGTTCCATCACATATCCAGCTCTCTTTCTCCAAGAACCCCCTTTTGCTCAGCAACCTCTTGTTGACCTTTAAGGACTACTCTTCCCTGAGAAGCTTCCCTGACCTTCCGTCTAGTTAGGCCTCTACACAAGGCTCTCACAGCCCCCTGGCTTTCCTCCAGGGCAGCACTTGACATACTGAGATGTCACTGCCTGTTTCCCTATCTGGCTCTCCCACAGGCAGGGAATTTCTCAAAAATAGTGTTAGCTTTTGGCTCTGAATAACAAAGACCTAATGCAAACTGACTAAAACAATAAGTGAATTTATTATTTCTTAAAATAAGAAATCTATGGGTAGGGCCAGCTCCAGCACTGGGTTGATCAATGGTTCAATGGTGTCATCAAGAACCCTTGTTCTTTGTTTATTTTGTTCTTTAGATTCCATGTATAAGTGAGATCATATGGTATTTGTCCTTCTCAGTCTNTTGGGAGATGGAGGAGACTTGCATTACACTATCCTAGTTTCTCCTGGTATGATGCTGCAGTGAGGACTTACCTGGAGAGAGAGACAGGAAATTCCCCTTCTCAAATGAGGAGAAATGCAGGTATAGTAAAAGTATTTCTATGTGACTGCAGAGCCCTTTGCCCCTTCCTTAAAATTACCCCCCAAACTCAGGCCTTGCTGTAGGGGTTACATGGCTATGACTGTACTAGGCATTGGGATTCTAGGTTCCCAAAACAGTTTAAAACCAAATGTGTCTAATACCTTAACTCTTTTGTTCTATGAATAGCAGAGTGGATCAGAGAGCACACTTGGTCCAACTTGAATCAAATTCTTTTTCTCTTAGAAATTTCAAATTGGTATTCAAAGGTGATAGGATTCGACTAGGGAAAGCAGAGTTTGTCTGAATGTATTCCAGAATTGGAGGTTGCTGGGCATTTTCATATGTCTGTGTCAGGGCGAGGGCAGGTCAGGGCCATCAAATTCTGAATTTGAATTCCACCTCTGCTACTTACTTGACATGAAACATTGGGCACATTAATCTTCCCCAAAGTTAAGTTTCCAAATAAGAAAGACTCAGTTAAGAGTGCTTACCTTGGGGTGGCCAGTTGGCTTAGTTGGTCAGAGCGTGGTGCTGAAAACACCAAGTTTGCTGGTTCGATCCCTGCATCACCCACTGTGAGCTGTGCACTCCTTAAAAAAACAAACAAATTATCTTGCAGCACTGATGTGAGAATTAAATGAGATAAATGATGTGAAATCAATGTGGTTAGTTGTGGGCAATGTTTTTGTAATGGAATTAATAAAATAGACGCTATCAGATTGTATGACACATAGGATTAGTATTGTTTTGTGTGAAAGTTCTGTTTCAGATATAATATACGTATATAAATGTGTGTGAACTGGATCATGCTGTAAAATGTATTTCTTACTGTAAGTTGTGGTATGTGTGTGTGTGTGTGTGTGTGTGTGTGTGTGGTGTGTGTGTGTGTTTTTAAAACCAGTGTTGCTCAACATATGATCCAGGGGCACATTAGAATTATCTGGATACCTGTTAAAAATACAGATTCTTGAACTCCATTGTCCAGAATCAGAATTCTGAAGATAGAGGCTTGGGATATACATTCCAGCTTCTTCTCCAGAAAAGTATCACACGCACTGAAACTTGAAAACTTGTGCTTTAAGCCTACAGAAGTTATCCAAACGTTCGCTATTATTAATTAAACTCATCCCTTCATTCAAACAATGTTTATGGAACACAACTCTACTAGCAGCTCTGTGAGGGGCATAGAGGAGGGGGCAGTTAATCTATTTTGAGTAACATAGCAACTACAGTGCTCTGGTATTTTGGTTGATCTGATACATTTTGTTGCATTTGACTTCTTGTTTGCAAAAGACAATTAACTCTAAGGCAGGAATTCCCAACCACTACACCTCAAAGCATTTACAAAACTTCCTAAGGTATTGATCTCCTCAGTTCTCAGAAAGTTGACTTGTAAAAAGCCTCCTACATTTATGCCAGTGCATCATGATGGAAAGCTCTAGTAAAGGCACAGATGGTTAAAAGTTTTGTAATTAAGTCAAATGTGGATTAGAATTCATATACAGTCATGCCTACTACTCAAAATGTGGTCTATGGACCAGAACACCGGCATCATCTGGAAGTTGGTTAGAAAGGCAGAATCACAGGCCCATCCTAGAGCTACAATAATGTTTGAGAAGCACTGTATTAAAGGAAACGTGTAATCAGTTACCTAACTTTTGGTGTTTTGTAAGTGTTGTTTACTGACTATAAAATCATATGATCATTATAGAGATTTTTGAAAATTCAAAAAGTGGGAAATTTATCCTTCATATAAACTGTATTCATAATTCTAGTCCCTTTCCTTCTATTATATATATATATATATATATATACACATATTTTTTTTTACAAAGTTGGAATCATTCCATATATACAATATTCATATCTTACTCTTTTCATTTAATTTATCATAAGCATTTTCAGCAGTGCTTTTTCTAAAAAAAAAAAATTAGATAGACTGGTACCTCGTTAAGATTTCCTTAGTATAGATAAGGTAAAATGATGTATGTAGGCAGGCTATAAATGTGACCTCCAATTCTAAAATGGCAGAGTTAAAAGGAACCTTAGGTACTATTTTGCTTGAAATTTATAGTTACAGTTGGGGAAATTTCAGCACAGGAAGCAAAAGTGGCTCACCAAAGCTAACTTGTTTAGATGAACAAATTTACTGATTGAACTATTATTACATATGAGGACCTGTGGCAGGGTGACCAGCTGTCTAGTTTGCCTGGAACTGTGGAGCTCCAAAGACGTGGGACTTTCAGTGTTAAAACTGGAACAGTCTAGGCAAACCTGGACAGCTGGTCACCCTACTGCTAGGCATTAGAAACAGAAAAATTTATAAGCTCTGGCCCCTGCTCTCATGTGGGAGAGACACCTTTGTGAACAGATCATTACAATATGGTGTGATAAGTACCAAAAAAACTCCCAGACTGTGAGTGAGGCAAGACTTCTGGGATCCTGAAACCTACAAGACAAGAAGGAAGTTAACCAGGTGAAAGCCACAGTAGGAAT